>NW_010972787.1:5288128-5609017 GCF_000737465.1 Haliaeetus leucocephalus
GCTTAGTTGCTGGCTGGGGTTAAACCACGACACCCAGCCAAAACCAGCACATACAGATATGCTATTCTTGGAATGTTCAGGATCTGAATGCTGTGTGTACCACTTGAAATGTTTCTGTAACACTGTCAGTGAAGGGTACAGAAGAGAGTGTTGAAAGTAAGTGGGAGTGGACTTGAAGCTTAAGAATTGGTGGGGATCAGAGAAATAATTATGATTTAGATTAATTGCAAGGAGGATTGTGTTTAGATGTGAAAATCAATATAGCTCTTTCACTTACATTCCTGACTTGCATTGGAGATGTAGGAAAACTTAGAATATAGTTTCCAGACACTGCAGTATACGTCAGTCACCCAGTACTGACCTCAGGTTGTAGATGTGTTTTTTGCAGTGAGCCTCCCCAGCTTTATGTGATAACAGAGGAGAAAAAGCCCTACTTTTTTTTTTCTTTAAACTACACCATTCATCATTGTTTTTGAAGGAAGAAGTAACTTTACCTGTTGCTTTTCTCAGTCACTTCAGACTGAGAAATCTAAATGTAAACCCCCTCAATTTCAGACTTGCAGAAACTTGAACTCTTGTTGTCTTTTTACAGGCCCAGCGTCTCCCATTTCTTCACAGCTCAAACATAGCACTGGATACTCTGAGGGGAAATGATGAATGCATCGGTTTTGAGGATATCCTTAATGGTAAATACATTCTGTTTTGAATGTTATGGGAACATTTAAAAGTAATATTTGGGAACTGCGAAGTTCTTTGCCTCTACGGAATAAGAGAATTAAACGCACAAAATACAAAGAAAAAATTGAATTCCTGAAGGCAAAGAAGCACTAGGGGAAGGAGAAATAAATGTTGTTCAGCTGCTATTTGTGCAGAAATTATTCTGAAATATTGAGTAAGGCAGTATTTGCTTGTAGGCTGGGTTTCTAAAGGAGTAGAAGATTATGCACTTAGATTGTATGCCTGTTTCCCCAGAAACCTTTGAACTACTTGTACAGATTTTGACAGGTGGAGGTTACAAAGATGCAAAGTTTTTTTAAGTTCTATACTTAAAAAGAAAGAAAGTCTAGAGGAGAGATACTGAACTAATGAACCAGAGATGTGGCAGGGGGAAGGGTCCCTCAAATTAACTCACCAGTTTGCAGTTGTGTGGTGGGCTACTGACTGACAGTTAGTATGTGTGGAATAGAATAAACCTGGAAAAATAGTTTGAAAAAAATTATTTCTTTCTAGCTGGTAGTTAAGGACATGGAAGGCGGCAGAGGGTATTTTGAGGTGGGATTGGAGAATGGAAGGACCCAGGGAGGTAGGAAACTGGAAATAATGGAGGAGTAAGTGGGATTCTAGAGGCATGAGGTACATCTGGGATTATTTTCTGGGATGGATTTACAGGGAGCAAGGGAAGGAATCTTAGGTTATTGTGATTCAGGGGGTAGAGCAATGTCAAACATGATTTATAGGAATTTGGTTATTTACCATTGCTCACAACAAGCTGTTACATATTATAGAGTGCTGAGGAGTGAGTATGTAAAAGTGGTTTTGGTTAAGTTTCTATTTATCAGCTGGGGCTAGATTAGATAATTTTGGTGTCTCTGGAGGAATCAAAGGCATTAATATGCCTTATTTATGGAAGGAAAACACTCCAATACACCCATCAAGAAAGGTCTGTTTCTTCCAAAGTGCAGTCACAACCTTCTTTCTGGCCTTGATTTTTTTCTTTATTTTTAATTTTTATTTTTTGTATGGAAATGAAGTTCATACTGTCAGTATTGGTATCTCTTGTGTGCTCTGCACATTCCTTGATTAACCTTTGAGTACAGTGGTTAACATCAACCATACTTTTACAGAATGGAGGAATCTCAGAGAGATTTAAGGGCATAGAAAGTCTGTGAAACTAGGCGGTTAGGTGGAGAAGAGAAACCATGAATATGTCCCAACTAACAGAAGGGAGGAGCATGAGCTCCTATTGTGCAGAGAAGTTGCATTGGAAAGAGATGTGGGGCACCGATGGGGAAAAGAGCTTCAGTCAGACTTGAGTTTTCTTAAACACAAAACTCAACCAGCCTTAAGATTCGGGCTGTAGGAGACTGTGCTTATGTAGAACTGATGGTTTTACTTGAAGTGTGTGTGGGGGGGGTGTCCTTATGAAACACTGTTCCACTGTAGATGTATTTGTTATCTCATCATTGCTTTGGATAGAGACTTAGGAGTTACAGACCTGCACTGTGCAACACTGTCAAAAATCAGTCAAGTAACTGTTGCACTAAGCATTAGAATGGAAGAAAAAAAAAAGGTCATGTTCATAGTTACTGTTGGTCTCTGTAGCTTCATAAAAGCCTCATGCTGTCAACTTTTTTTTTGCAGATCCTTCACAGAGTGAGGTTATGGGAGAACCACACATGATGATGGAATACAAGCTTGGTTTATTGTAACAAAACGTACTCTGCAAGAATGTTTTGTGCGTGTCTTTATACTGCAGATTTAAATACATGATACTAAATTGACACTCACAGTGTTAAGCAGTCCTATAGTTATCATTTGCCTTCCTTGATGACAAGGCGCATTAAATGTTTAAAGTCTAAATTGTTCTGTGCTTGTTGTCAATTACATAAATGTCTTGTAACTAGGTAGTTTAAATAATGTCTCTTCATACACTGCTCAGGACAGTAGCTTCTTAACTATGGAAATGCTATATATGTATACAAGAAATCCAAAAATACCCATGCATTTTAAAACTGATTACTGTAGGTAAATGCATTTAATGGATGTTCTTGCAGAGGAACTTTTTAAGGGGGAAAAGAAGGTATTTTCCATTGAGTAACTCTTTGTTCATGAAAATTTCCATACACTTTTTAAACTATTGAATAAAGGTTTGCTATAAATGCTGCTGCGTTCCAAAATATATTTAATCATAAATCAAGAATCTCTTATCCACAACACAAACAGTGTTGTTCCTTTTTCTTGCAATATCTTTGAAGATCTTTAACTTCTACACTGCCACTGGAATCCTGCTACATACATTTTATCCCCCCCCCGTTGACAGTTGTTCATGAGTGAGCCATTAAGCTTTTGTGTAGAATTGGAAGTATTGCTGTAAGAAGGCAGTTAAAGGTCTGGATTTTTTTCATCTGTGTCCCTGAGAGGATATTCTGGTTTCTGGAAGTAGAAGCAAGTTCCACTTGGAGTTTAAAGAAGTGCTTTAAAATCCATGTGGGAACGTAATCCAAAAGAGCATTCCTAGATCTAGGTATTTAAGTATTCAGAAGGAATGCAGTGCCTAATTAGGATAGTACCGAATAAAGCTGCTGCAGTGAGAACATGAAGATACAGCGGTACTACATGACAAATACAGAAATAATGTTTTGTGGGTTTACCAAAACCAGATCTTAATTAAGGGAGAATGAGACCTATACTTAAATACACCTTTTAAAGGAGCAGGCCAATGAAAGGTTTTTTTGTTCGCTTAAGCGGGGCAGGGGTGTGTGTGTTATTAAATTCAGGGTTATAACAACTATTTCCTGATTTCATACATGTGCATGTATCACATATAAACCCTGCAAGGCAGCTAGTATGATGTGGTGTATCAAGAGGAAAAAAATGTCTGTGGTTCAAAAGATGTCATCTCTTGTCATATGTGGAGAGCCTGAAACAGTATTTCTAAGCCAGGAACTGTCTTTATTCAGCAGGTTTGAATGACTTGTTTAAACTGCTAAGTGCGCTTAGTGTTCTGTTGTAGATAATTTTAGCAGAAATATTGCTGTAAACCTCTTTTCACAATCCCAAACATCTCTTGTGCTTTTCAGTGTGCTTAAAGCTGCCCCAAACTCCCTATCCACGTAGACAAAAGCTTCTAGCTTCTGTCCTGTAAATTTTACAGTGCTTTTATGTGCATCTCTTGCAAAACATTGCAGCAAATTAAAAACATTGAGATGGCACAGTACGAGACACTTTACTGGTGGTTTGTTTTTATATTTAAACTTGTTTCATTTAAAGAGTGAAGCTTCTAAAATTGTTTTTCACTTGAGAGTTGCAGAGATTAGAGGCTTGTGCTATGAAATATAACCTCTTTCCTTCGTATTTTTTGCCTTAGTGAAGTTATACATAGGACAAATCAAATGTGCAAGCGTAGACCTAAACACTATTTTGTTTTCCATAGCTGTCCTGGTCTTGCTTTGAGCTGATATACTTTACTAAACATCAGAATTGACTGCTATTTTATAATTGACAAGTTTCTTGGCAGTTTTGCATAAAGCAAAAGTAAACTATTGCTATAAAGCAAGGTTAGAGTTCAGTAGGCTTTATGTTGCTTTAGGCTCAGGCCAGGAGGGCTGAGGGATTACTTTGCCAGGTCTGGGACAAATTAAGGAATGGGCATGGATTTTTAAGAGGATTTTCAGGTCTGCCTTCCTACTAGCCCTGTTCCAGAAAACAGGGAGCCATCCCACAGTTCTACACAGTTACTGGTACCTTACAGCTCCCTGCCTCAGTGTATCTAGCTAGTTGGCCTTTCCTGGTGTTAGTTGAAAGATGGATGCTATTGTATCTGAGCAAAACTACATTAAGACAAGTAACTTAGTACACTTTGTCATCAGTGCAGTGAAGACTGGACACAGATGAGGAGGCTGGATGCAATTTCTAGGTGGTTTTGTTCAACAATTAGTATACTTTATTACAAACTTGGGTGAGGTCAAGCCATATTCAAAGCAAGGAAGTTGTATTGTTCGTTATGTCTGTAAGGAAGCTGATCTTAGGGGTTAGCCAGGCTGGAAAGCAAATGGTATGGCCTGTGCAAGAATTTATGCGGTTAATAAAGTAATGGGAGTCGAACAGGACTGAGGCAAAGAGGTTTTGAGATAAAAAGGAAGGGTGACACTTATGTGGTGTTGCAGTGGGTTGGGGTGGGGACTGGTCTTCCTGGCCCAGCCCCTTCTCCCTGTTTCTACAAGCCCCCTGGCAAGTAGCAACCCACGGAGGTGAGCCAAGTGAGGTGTGCTGGCAAGTGGAGCTGGGACAGAGCCAGCCTTGGTCTCACGTTGGACCCAACCTGGGCGAGGGGAGGAAGGCACTTATGGATCTGCTGGTCTAATAGGTGCAACACAAGCCCCCACCGTGCTGACTTCTTGCAAGCAGCAGTGTTGTCCCTGCTCTGCAATTCCCCACCTCCTCTTGGTGCTGATGTTCTGGGCAGCAATCTTTCCTCTCCCCAAGCGCAGGAGGGGGGCAAAAGCACATCTACCTGCACTGCTGTTTGTTTGTTATGACCACAAAAAATAGATGATACCATAGTGCTGCTGCTTCCGTTTACATAAACGGTCCTCCACCAGTAATCCTGTTGGCCATTTGTCAAAAAACAAGGCAAGAACTTCAACATAGAGTTTAAAAAAACAAACTTCATTATTAGTTTCTGTCAAAATAATTTGCATTTATATACAAATAGAGCAACTATTATAAACTTTGAAGATTTTCATTTGATAATGTGAAGCATATTAGTACCTGGTTTCCTCAGCTTGCACCGTGCTAGGCACTTTAAAAAGATAGTTCATATCCTTCATGTGTTTTGACCTAAACTTACAGCCAGTTCTAAATGCTGCATCTACCAGAAATCATTTGTAAACAGCAAGTACTTTGTACAGCAAAATCAAACCACAACAAAGCCATTCCTGAAGGTTACGTGCTTGTTCTCGTTTGGACCGACACAACGCCACTGCAGAACTGGCTTGCTTTGTTGCCGCCTTACAAGTGCCAGCAGATGTGTGCATTGAAGGGAAAGCGAAGGCACACACCCCTTCTTCATTTGCTTTACATTTTCCAGGCAGTTTTGTGCGAAATAGTTAATTTCATAAAGCCTTACATAACTGCATAATCAAGAGGCAAGGAGGACAATGTAATCTTTGTGCTGAAATCCTTTACATCAGTGTTTTCTTAATCTCTCTACAAACACTCATTATTTTGTGGACCCACTGATTATTGTAAAACTGCTCGCTTCTCCAACAAGTTGGCAGCAACTTGGGCACCTCAAGGGAGGAGAGTTAAGCGCTTTTATTTACTGGCCAGTGTCTAAACTAGCTGGGAAAAGGTAATGATCTTTAATTGTCAAAATCAGCCTTGGTAGTTCAGGACAGAAGTGTAAGAGCTGGCTATAGTTACTAGCTGTGTAAATATTCATTGCCCCTGTCCTGGATAAACAGCACTGTTTCCACCAGTGACAGTCTCCTGGGTAGGGTAAACTCTCCTTTACCTTATTTGAACCCTCTTTCAAACTTCTTGGTGATCATGATATATAGCTTGGAAACAATGCTGTCATTCAAACAATAGTATCATGATGTAGTACTAATTTTTTTGGTGGAGTGCCACTGAGAAGCTCTGAAGAGTACTCTGTTCATGTGATGGATATTAATTGCTGTAAGCAGAGAATTTTATACAGCATATACTATGTCCGTCTTTATTTTTATCCTATGCAGTGTGCATGTGAAGTCAGTTCCCATATTGTAGTTGCTTTCCTAGAGTCTTCCGTCTGTAAATGTCAACCACTTTATTTTGATTTCTCTACCTAATCTGTTCTGGGGGAAGAGAGTCAGGTACAACCTACCTGTACTTTCAGGGATCAGAACAGTATTGACTGTCAAACTTCCTCTGAAAAAAACACATGGAAGTGGTCCTTAACGTGGTGTTATCTTTACACTTCTGCTGTGCTGTGCATTCCAGAAGCTAATACTCTGGATAATTTCTACTTAAAGATCTCAAGCAAAAAGGTAAAGAGTCAATGTAGAAACTGATTTCTAAGTTTGGCAGCGTCACCAGTTTGCACTGTGGCCCTGGGCAAGTCACTTGTCCTCTCTGTTAATTTCTCTCTCTGTGCAACAGGGAGGATAATATCTATTATGGAAGGAGGTTCTTAACAGCATTTGTAAAGTGCTTTGAAGATGAGAAGTGCTGTTCAAGTGCTTATAAATTATGCTGCATTCACTGCAAGATGATCAGATGCATGATTCAGATTTGGTCACCTCATTTCAGTGTTGTTAAAAAACAATCAAAGACCCACTGAAAAGAAATGCTATTACAGCCTTTAACTAGAAGAAACATTTAAGCTCAGTACAGCCAACTTAACTACAAAACAAGTATCTATGGGACAAAAAATAGAGGTGTCTATCTGCAGTCCCTAATATATGGAAAACAATAAAAATAAATGTGCAATGTGGCCTCTGCAAAATGTAGGCATAGGCATAACTTCACACTCTGCAAGCTGGAAATTTTCTAAGTATGACAGTTCTGTGTGAAAATCCCTTTTAAGAACTAAGTCACAGGCAAGGTCCACACATCATACATTAAACTTACTTATACAAACGGTCTCTGCTAACTGCAGAGCAGTAAGTCTACTTAAAGCAGGTGCAAGTACTGCCTCCAGTTTAGTTGCTTTCTGAAAAAACTACCATTTAGTTTAGTAATTTTAGACAGCTTTGGGGTCTTCACCATTAAGACAGGCCTTCTAAGATGTACACAGTGGACCGCATCCTCAGCTGGCATGAGCTCCACTGGCTTCAGTGGAATTGCCAGCACCCTCTGAGTTGATAAGCTTATCTCTGTCGCCCTGCTTAGAATGATACAAGATGTATCACAATACACAGCTGACATTCTCAAACTTGAGAAAGGGTATCATCCTATCTTATTTTTTTCTTCATGCTGAAAGCAGCATTAAAATCTCCATTGCCAGCCTATTTGCATAGTGAAGTATAAGAGCTAGCTTTATTCATGTGCTAAATAAGAGACTGGATAAAGAGTGCTACCAATTTAGTGCTTATTGCTGCAGGGCCACTTTGAGATTGCATCTGCAACTGTTGTGTTATCTCTATGGTCTCTGTATGACATAATGGTCTCTGCCACTGCATGTCAGGTTAGAAAACCCAGGTAGGTGAATCCTTTGTTCAACTGTCAGTGCTCTCTATGCTGGATACTTCTTCAGGTACAAGCAGAGCCAAGTCCTCCCCATTCCAGCTTGTGCACAGAAGCCAGCTGTAAGACACAGATAAGACGGGTATCTTTAGCTGAGATAGTTACGTATAGCATGCTGATTCAGCACCAACAAACACATCCGCTAGCTCTGTTACAGCCATCTTCTGTGGCACAAAGCTGTCGACTGGTCTCAAATAGTAACACTGCATGACACTCTAAAAGGTTTTAGAGAAAGCTTGTTCCAAGGGTGGGATATCCGGGACGCTAATGACAGAAGGAAAAGAAAAATTACTTCCAGAAATTTATGGTGATGATGGACTACAGTCCTGATTGTAGGATAGACTAATTGATGGTAAATATCTGTTGCCTTTTGCAGAGGGTAGAGTGCTTTTTTAACAGAAACTTTCTCTGCCATACAGCAGTGAACTAAACTAAAACTAATATTCAATAAACCACAAGTATTTACTGGGCCTTTGTTAATCTAACTGAATTCCTCACTTTTTTATTACTTTACTGAAAAGTATTCTCCACGCTCAGCACAAGACCTATTTGCTTCAATTCCCTCAGGTCTGAGACCCATCACTACCTTAGTCTTAAGTTATGACTAGTGCAGCTTCTCTGAATAGACTGTGTAAAACACTGTAGTCAGGCATGCACAGACTTGAAATTATGTGAAATGTTATATATCTACAGCATTATCACTGCCTATCTAAAACTTAAAATGCAGCTGATACAGAGATAAAAGGTGACTGAGGTAAAGTCTAAGCATTAGAAAAAAGATAGAAGTCTCCAGCAAGACTACCACCCTCTTCAGAAAAACAGCTTCTCCTCCCCCCGAATTTAAATGTTTCTAATAAAAAGTGATCCTTCTGTCATTTAGATCGATGTTCCAGCACCCTAAAAACCCACAATTTATATTGGAAATAATGTAAAGTAAACTTTGCTTTTGTGAATAGTCATGAGTAATGACCTTTCACTGTCAGTATTACTAGGTGGTCACTAGATATGATTAGATGCAAATGCTACAGATGCATATTTTTTAAACATGTCTAGAGGTTTATTCATATGGGGCTTAAAGTTAGTGCAGATCTTTTACAGATTTTGATGGTACTGGGTCAAAAGGTACACATGACCATAGGCTGGGACAGATAATTTTCCATTAAATTCACTGCATGATTGGTGATGTTTACAACCCTCATTAGCATCTAGAAGAGCTCAGACTGCAAAACTAAGCTCATGCCTTTCAAGTGATCTGCTACTTTTGTACTTTGTCAAAGGCTTTCCTCAGGGACATGTGGAAAGGTCTCAAACCAAGGGAAGGCACAGACACTTGCAGTCAAGGGTATGGTGTATCCCACTACTAGTACATTCAGGGCAGATTTCAGTTTGGGGGAATTAGATGACAAGTTCATGGCACGGGGCTAAGGGGAGGTAGCTGGATCAGGGCCAGAATGGGAAATCTCCAGCAAAGGTGTAGGGGGGTAGGTGTTGAAGAGAGAAGAAATGTAAAACTAGAGCTACTAGAGCACACTAGAAAGTACTCAAGTTTGAGAACTACTGCACTAAACCATTCAGCTTCAACTCATATCAAAACAGAAATTACTGGCAAAGCAGTCAGAAGCATCCTCCTGATCTGTACTTACCATAGCACAGCCAGCGGAATTAGACAAAGGCCTGCTGATAGGAGGAAGCTAAAGCCTGAAAACCATGCAACAGTAGCTGCATAGAGAATATTAAAAACTGAAAGTGAAATAGTGCCGGTCACAACTTCTAAACAGGCAATACAAGCAAACACAGCACCTGCCAAAAACAAATGGATAAATTACAAACAAAACAAAATAAAACCAAAACGCCTTCAAAGTACTGAAGTTTTAAAATTTGTTTTGAAAGATCTATCTATCTATCTACAGTTTTTAGCAGGTATGCAATTAACAAGCACACAAGTATCGTATGTCATTGCTATGGAATTGTCTTTCTGCAAAAGACTCAGTTTTTAAATGAAATAAAACAAAAAAAAACATTTTGCTGATGGAAACTATTTTTCCTTGCTACTGTTCTGTCACTGTACCTATTTTCTTGAATCTGCTTATCACATGAAGTTCAAACTGTTCATCCTCAATAACCAAGTTCTGCACATCTCCATTCTTTACCCCTTCCAATTCTCCTCTCGATTATCAGTCTTCCTTTTCTTGTTTCTTCCTTCTCTAATCTTCACTCTTACATGTGGAAAAGGCTCTGATCCAACAAAGACTGCTGGTTCAGCACATAACCATCTCCTTCCCATTTTTGAAAGAAAAGAAACAACATTTTTTGCACTGAACTACCCATTGGGGTGGCAGTCTATCCCATCACTGTCTTGTTGAACACATTTTCCCAAGCCGCATTCATATTCATGGGACCATAAACAAAATCACAATAGGTTAGCAGAAAAGGATGACTAGAGGCAACCTGATTCCTGCATCAAACTACTCAAGTAGCCAAACCCTGAAGAATGCCAAGAAACTGCAAGAACAGAGGTGTATGTTAGCATAGTTTAGTACAAAGAGATCTTTGGTTTAGTGTATAAATAATGTCTTTAAAAAAATAAAGCCAAACAACTCAGGAGAATGCTTCTAGAAAGTATATGCTCCCCAATAGCAAAATATGGGATACTAGAGCCACATTTTGAGGCGTGACATGCTTTTTTCTGTGTTCCATAAGGAAAGGACTTTCAGAAGTAGTTATCTTATATCTTTTGGGACATGTTTAAGTACCCATGAAGCCAGGTACATAGCTCAAGATCCAAGTCTAATTGTTTTCAAGTGCTTTGAAGGTTGACCACCTACTGCTTACCTTTCTAAATTATTAAGTGTGACATTGACTAAATAACAGAAATAGATCTTTCTCTGCATCTCATCATCTTGTGAATGTAGACGCACTTCTGAAATCACATCTGTATAGAACCTGAGCATTCCTCTGCTTTAAGTTCCCCATGGTTTTTATTTATAGAGCAGATCTCCTTTGAAGGTTGAAACTTGCAGTAGTTTTTAAACACAATGTTTTTTATATTAAATTCAGAATAAAAACCATTAATATCAATCATGACACAGGGCCATATTATATGGAACTTGAAAGAAAAGCAGTCTTAAAATACCAATACATATCTGTTTGTTTAAAAGTAATCTTGGTGCATCTCTGTTCTGACATATCATATTATTGTATTGTTTAAAAACAAATTCTACTCACCCTGTTCACCAGTGAGAACCACTTTTGACAGCATGGATCGGAGAACAGGAATAGGCATAAAGCAGAGCAAAGATGGCACTCTTACTGTGAAGCAAGGAATCAGTCATGAGACACTGAAGTAATAAAAATCCAGGGTTTTACAAATACATTGCAAATGAATTAGTCATATACTTTTGAATGCTCAGTTCCCCATATAGTAAAAGGCAATAGAAAAGTCAAACTAGAAGCACACTGAGACACAATTATCTAAGCACAGAGAAATTAATAAATCCAATATATCTGTATGGCACTAAAACCAAATAATAAGCAAGTAATTCTGTCCTCTGTCCACACACTTCATCTTTTAATTAACGCCTACATCAGTCTGACCAACCTTGTGTACTTTACCTCTCCATGGCCCTTTCAAGATGCTATGTCCACTACCTACCAACTGCACTCACTACAGATAACATAGCAGTATTTTCATATATATTGTTGACCATGGAACAATTGATTCAGAACTCACCTAAAAACATGAGCAGGGTAGTTTTAGCGAAGGCAGCCATGACCATTCCTCCAATGTAAGAAAATATCCCGATAAAGACAATATAAATGTCTTTGAGACATTTAGAAAATAAGTAAACTCCTAAAAAACTGGTCAGAGAAACAGAAGTGAATGCAGCTGCTCCATATCCAATGTATACTTCATTCCAGCAGAGTGGCTCATCCAGTTCATACAGTGTAAAAAGCGAACTCCCACCAACCATAGTAAACAAATAAGTCATAAATATAAAAAGTAACACAATTATCAAAATTCTCTTTTTATAAGGGGCAGTTTTAAAAAGCATGTACACGCCACAAAATGTCTCTCTAAGAAGTTCTTTACAGGATACTGGTGCCTCATGCTGGAATTCAGACACGCCTACTGTATCTTCCAGAAAAAATATAATATAGATAATATTAATGACATGAAGCAGAGATGCTGTCACAAATGTCCATGTAAAGCCTATTCCTCTTAGAAAGTAGCCAGATGACAGCCCTGCCAATCCAGATACAACTCCAAAAATCAAATCCACCACAGCTATTCGTGTTGTTTTCTGCTTCTCATCGTGACACACATCTGCTATAAAAGCAAAGCCTCCTCCAAGGAAAGTTGCCATACTCCCAAACAGTCCAGTAACAAATGCAACCGCAAATAGGATAGAGAGGGACAAGGAAAAATACGCTATTACAGTGAGGCAAATATCAGCAATCAAAGCTCCCGTTGATGGTAAAACTAAAGACCTTTTGCGTCCCTGGCGATCCCCATTAGCTACAATGACAAAGGCAACTATAAGGCTGGGAACTGCCCCAGTTAAGTCCAACTGCATATTAAAAATAGAGGCTTTTTCTTGAACTTCCTGCAAAGAGAAAAGAAAAATAATTGTAGATACTATAATACATTGTAAAAAAAAAAAAATACATAATCTATGTTAATAGATTAGTATGTAATATAATGTATAGCACAGGGCATGTTTATAGATTATAAATTCTATTATTATAAAACATGATGATACATTATCATTTTATAAGATTATATGAAATTATATTACGCTATAATAAAATACATTACTGTATGTTTATAAGAATGCATTATATTACAGTAATCACTAATGCAAAGGGATTGCATATTCAAAGACTCGCACTTTTGTAATTTTAACTTTCATATTCCTCAAACATCCTCTGTTACATTTTAAGCCAGAACTTACTTCTTAAAATACAGTCTTACTAGTACTCTTGACAGAGAAGTTTCAATGGAGACAAGAGAACACTTCTTTTGAACATACATTTACAAGAGCTGGTGCTTATACTCTAAGTATCTCCTTCAGTACAGTGTATGGCAAAAGGACACTGGGCCTATTTTAATCTCTTGGAAATCAGTAGTAAAACAGTCTTCCATTGAGGAAGGCACCCTATGCTCCCTACTCACAGGAGATCATATTTCCTCCCAAATAATCCTACTGAGAGGGTTACAAGAAACAACTCACTGACTAGCACATTGTGCAAGTAAACAGATCAGTATTTGCTCTGACATCCCAATGTACAATGTTAATAATAATAATAACAATAAAAATGTGAAACACAGCATTAAAAATTATACTGACTCACAGATATGTGAACTAACTGATTTTTAAAACACTGGAAAGCTCCGAGTTCAGAAACTGCCCAAATCAGTGATGTCTCCATAGATACACTACAGCAGGTACTCACATAAGGAGCAGCAGCTAACGCTACAATAAACTGTAAACACCCATTATGGGAAAAATTTCTGAGTTCTTTTTAACAGAAGCATAAAAATCAAATGTAGCTGAAAAACAACAGTCAGGTTAATAGAACATGAATGGCTGTGGAAAAAAAGAACTAAAGAAAAGCCAATTAAAAAAAAAGACTATCTTGTTATGAAGCCAGCTGCTAAATGACAGTCAACAAGCTAATTCAGATTTTGCATTTAATATATTGATGCAGGCTAGACAGACAGCAGCCGCGACAGCCTTTTCAAAGACAACCACCTGATCAGACAGGAGAGCAGCAGGGGAAAAGGAAATAACTTCATTCAACCCTTTATAAGATAAACTTTCAGATGCAGAGACTAAAGTCACACTGAAAGTTCTCTTCAAGTTTTCTGAGGTATCACACTGACTTGGGCAGGGGTTGCACTCTTCAATCAGTAGCAGGCACAGCTGTGTAAGTCTTCCCAAGCCATTCTCAGCCTATATTCAAGCCATCTATAATCCACGTTTCAGGTGTTTCCTCTGTAGCGAACATAATCCCCACTGAGTAGTATCCAAAAGATGAAAAAACCCTAGAATTTCCAGGAATGTACTCTGGGCAATTTTAAAAGCTGCTGAATGCTTTATAAATTCATGTTTATACTTACAGGCAAAGACCATGAGTTTCTAGTTCAATCTCTTCCTTTGTTTACAAGATAGCAAGTTTTATTGCAAGAGGAAAATTCAACTGATCCTGAGGCCCTCAAGGAAAGCCCTCAAGATCCCCAGCACTCTGGAGTCTTTTCTCTCTTCCCTTGTGGTGTCTGACTACCTTAGGATTCATGATGTCCTGTCCAGTGGCCAGCACTGTTGTCACCCTGGAAGGGTCAAAACCATGAAGACTGAACAAACTGAGATGGAAAATTACATTCTGACCTTTAACTCCTCCCCTGCTGACAAAGAGAACTCTATGTAGTTGCAGGCATTGCTTCTTTGCTGGGATTATCATGTTCAAAGACATGAGCATCAAAGAAATTCTAATACATTAGAAATAAAACTAAATGTTATTATACATCATCTTAACCCACATTAACCATACAATATAAATATTACTGCCAAACCATAATGAAGTGTAAAACTGAAGGAATAAAACAGCAAAGACTTGCGTTTCATTGTTCTGGAAGTAGTTGCGCAACATAAAGAACACAGCTACACATCCAGATACCGCAAATAACCATAACCTTGCTGACATAAATGACTTGCTATCTACTGACAAGAAGACTAAAAGACAGAAGTACAGGAAAACTCCATTTAGAGTGTAAGGCACTCAACTGCCTACTTTATGTTTTTATAAAGTCAAGGGAAAGGAACATAGAAAATGATAGGTCAAACCTTAAGCTGCTTTAAAATCATGTAACTCTATTAAATAATCAGTGGAACTACATACATTTGAAGAGAAAGGTCTAGTTTTTTAATCTGCAAATTCACTCTACTCTGAAAAAATACTCATGGTGGACACAAAGAGTTCTTAAAATCACAGATTTAAAAATTAGAAGAATGACAATGAAGCAGCAATTCACTTACATAAGGATTAAATTAAGAGAGAAGTGTAGCGCCTGAGGCTGAACAACATACAGGACATGATAAACTGACGGGCTCATAACATTAAAAAATATTATTGAGTAGCAAAGGAAAATGCATGGATTGGATAATATATAACCTGGATAATAAATAATGTTTAATGATTAACAATATAGCTCTTTCTGAGCTAAAAAACCCCCATTATCCAAGTCAGTGATTGGAATGCTTCAGCTTGTATTCAAATTACCTTTGAACTCATTTCATTATAAAATGACTAATTTCCTTCAAATTGTAAGAAATAATTAATCTAAATGCTGCAAAGACTATCTATATTCTACTTTTTTTGCAGGCTCCAAGTGATTTTTGCCTTCAATTTCCTTGTACATTTTGCTTTCAAACAGGTGAGATTAGTATAAAGCTTCTCCATTCTCAGAATGGAAGGACTTAATCAACTATTCAACTAAATCAACTATTAACGGAGGCATTCTTCTAAAAGTTAATGCCAAACAGGGCCTGTTGGAACACTCCTGACAGGAGGGGGGGGGTTATTTATTTATTTTTTACAATAATTTGTAACAAATTTTGTTACACACATTTACAACATCTGTAAACATACGTCAGTTAGGATGGTCTTGGAAAACCCAGAATACCTGCTTCACATACCCTCAGCAAAGGGCTTGGGCCTGAGTTACTGGATCTACTCTTTGGCCCACACACAAGACTATTTATTACTCAGCACAGAGACTGGGTTCCACTGAAATTAATGGGTGTTTAGAGCATTTTACATTCTTATACTGTGGCAACAAGTGTGGTATCAGAATGCAAGCAAGACATCCAGACAAGAGGATAATTGTTCAAAAGCTCATGCCCTGCTGGCAATCATTGAAATGGAGGGAATGGAAATTTGGCAGGAAAGGGAAACAAGGAAGTTCTGTTGGCCATTATTCAGCTACTGTCTTGAAGGGTTTATGTTCTCAAATATCAAGCTAATAATACTTTGTAACCTTTATGCCAAACAACCTGTAATGTGTGAATTCACCACCACGAGAGACGCTATCTAAACTCCAACTGAAATTAAGCACTCTGCTTCAGTGTTTTGCAAAAAGAAATATGAAGTTTTATATCCTGACTCATAGGTGATCGCAATGTGAAAATCGGGTTGAATTTGGGGGGGGGGGTCTAGGAAATGCAAAGTGCAGAAATGTTTGTGAAATGTAGGTTTCTTGATGGGCTCTGCGATTAGAACTGTATGAACCATATGTGGTTTTCTTAGAGTTGCTCATTCTATACAACAAAATGCCCCCACATAGCACCAAACGAGGAGCTAATTCTAAAGAAAACACTTTGGGGGAGTGACGTACAAGCATTACTCAGACAATAATTGGTTATTATCTCCAAATCAATTCCAATGGGTAGCATACATTACCTTCCTCAGCTGATGGGTTAGCCCAGAAGGCATGCTGGACTACGATTCTATTGACCCTTTTTACTTTCACATCCTTTCTACTAAGACTGGCTTCTGTCACATGAGGAAGAACCTACTCCACACTAAAAATCCTAAATTATTTCTTTGATCATCTTCAATGGAAGCACGTACCATTAAAAAATTTATTTTATAAACAACAAATGAGGCAGATAAGCGCAGGTGATTAGTCTTGTGCATACACAGCACATCTGGGACGTGAGCAAAAATTTTCAAGTGCCACCTTTTCAGCAGCATAGGGGAATGCCAGCTGACTGTTTCCATGTAATATAACTCTGTCTTCCATGTAATTTACAGTCTGAGTCATCTACTCTTCTGACCCTACAGTGGTTTCATGTTCCACTTGATCCAACCTAACTGCCAGTTGTTGTTGCCAAGGATGGTTCTATTGTACCTCTTCTGGAAATGTGTTCCCTCTGCCATTCCCACGTGAGATACAGCAATCCCATGGCCACAGAGTGTGTCAGAGCAGTGCACTGCTTCAGAAAAAAACAACACTTAAAAAGCAACAAACACAAAAAAAGAGACGAGCATTCTGTTGAATGAGTGCCCCAGTCAAATCCAAACTGTAACCTCCAACTGCAGAATTGCGAGATACAACACGTGGGGGGGGGAGCCACAGGGGGAGAAGGGAATGGAAAATGGGAGTATGATCATCTCTTCTGCTGGCAGCCCATAGTTAGCTCTGCTTAAGTGTAGCATTAAAACTGCATTAGAAGAGATTCCAATCAACAACTAGCTATCCAGCATGCTGAACAATGAAAAAGTGCTAAAAAATGTAATTGACCACGGGATGCTGTCATCTTGATGTCTTTGTATTTCAGCAAGGCAGACTAGCACTCTGAATGGTAAACCATCAATTATATTTGACTGTGCAATTCTTTTTCACATTATAAAATTAGAAAAAGTTTTATTTCAATCTCCTCCCTCCTTCATTCTTGTAATTCCTCTGAAATAAATGTATTCTAAAGTAGATCCTATTCCTGAAAACTGCAGGACATTTGCTGAACTCTGCGTAGTTACAAAGAACACTAAAAGTCAGAAAGACAACTGATGGCTCATGACCACATGCAGAACCGTCACCGGCACTTCAGTGGTACCCGCTGTCACCTCAGCCCAACGCCAATTTGGGCCCAATCCTCCCAGAAGATTCCCGGCTCGCGCTAAAATCTGAATTTACCTCAGCACCTTCCCGGAGCCAAACCTTTGCCCCTAAAGCACGACAGCGACCTACAGGAGCCATGAGACAGCAGGTTACAGAACTAGGGCTCTTCCGTACGCAGAAGGTTAAGTAACGTTATATAAAAGGAGAGACAGCACCTCCTGGCTGCAAGTTTATTTACAATTATCACTTTTTCCTCCCCCCCCAAGGCCCTTACCTTCTGCTTGATGTAAGCCGGGCTGCTTTTATTCTGCTCGCAGGCACTGGCGTTGCTGTCGCTGACGAAAGTGGAGTTGTACTCCTCCTCCCACAGCCGCCGGTAGATGAACTGCTGCACCAGCGGGCTGGTCAAGGAAGACGCGAACATGTAGATGAAAATGACGGGCTCCACGCACAAAACCTTCCTCATGGTCCGGCTGTGCCCCGCGGGCGCTGCTCCCTCCCGCCCGCCCGCTCTCCTCCGCCCCAGGCCCCCGGCGGAGGTCGCGCAATGCCGGCGGGGCCTGACAGCGGGAGGCGGGACGAGGCGGGCGGCCCCGTCCCTCAGCGGGGGAGTCTCGTCGTCCCTCCCTCCCGCCCGCCCGTTCGCGTCCCGCCCAGCGCTGAGGGGACGAAGGCGGCCGCCGCCATCTCGCCCCGCTCTCCCTCAGCCCCTCGCGGCCTGGCCGGGCCGAGGAGGAGGGAAGCGGGACGAGGGGACGCGGCCTCCGCCGCGGCCTGCGGGCGGCCGTCGCCTCAGGGCGGGAGAACGGCCTCCCCCTCCCCGCGGTGTTCATACCCACACACAGTTTCTGCGGCGTTGCTGCTAGAAATCGGGACAAATCAGCAGTTTCCTGATTTCACCCGCCGAGCAGCAGCCTGCCAAACGCTCGGAGGGTTTGTTTCGGCCGGTTGCGCAAAGAGGATCTTTCCCACCGGCCTCTGGCCTCGTTTTACACCGTTTAAACCCACCTGCCCGGGGGTTGTTTCTGCTCTGTGCTGCCGTGTTTTCGGCTCTCGACTGACATGATGTAGAGGTTTTGGTATAGCTGCTCCCTTTCCACGTGCCGCTGACTTGTCAGGGTGTGTAAGAGCAACATTCGTGAGCCACCAGCTGCTCTGGGGTTGATGCCTCTCATTCCGATCGAGTCCGACGTAGCTGGTGGCCTGTCTCTGCGTTGGGACAGCTGCTGCGGCACACGCTTCGGTTCGACGAGAGAGCTCACGCTGGTGCAGATCCACGGTTGTGCTCTTCAGACGGGACCTCTGCCCACCTGGATGTACGCAACGGAGGGAGCACGCCCTGGCATCGGAGCTGTAAAACTTCGGGATGTGTTTTTCTTGCACAAACTACAGAAGCCATGGCTGCTCGATGGGTTACGGATACTGGTTTGTCTCTGCTTTGAGGTAGGGTGCTGCGGGACAGACACCGCAGTACCCCTGCTCTCTTATTTCTCTTCGGTGCGCTGTCATCTTAAGACACTGAGTAATGATTCTGGCTCCTTGCAGGTGTGGTACAAGGAGAGGTGACACAGTTGGGAGTCCCAAAGGACCTCCTTTCAGTCTTAAAGACTGCTTTTCAGCTACATATATTGCAAAAAGTCGTATTTGCTAAAAGCACATCAAAACTTCAAAGGTTGCCTGGTGTATTTTTTCTCCTAAGAAGTGTGATTTAATAACTTCATGAATATTCAGTTCCTTCATAAACTGATTTGAAACTCGATTAACTGTAACGTGGGTCATATGATCTCAAATAAGGCTTGAATTTGTTTCACTGGCATGTGACATGTCATTCAGTCCCAAATTTAGGGACAACACTGGCCTGTCATGTGTCTCTTAGCATAGGATCAGCCCAATGTAGAAGCTTGGTGGCCTTGATCATTTACTTCGGATGGTGAACTCATTTGGTCTGGCAGATAGGCCTGCTCACAGAGACACACAGACAGAGATTAAAAAAAAGGGCACCTCTGGCCTGAGATCAACTGTAGAGAGTATTGTCCTTCTCCTTGACCTATCCAGGTCCAAAGTCTGACTCACCCTGTGACAGTATTTTGTTTGTCACAAGGTAAAGCAAAAACAATCATGTGAGGGTTACACATGAACAGGCTGCTAGACGAGAGGGGCTGTTCAGGTCACTCAGCCAGCCGTTAACATTTATTTGGATGTAGCGAAGAAGGGATTTTAAGCCTGTGGGAGGTTTATGTTCCACAGAAGGATATTGTCCAGAGCCCCATTAGGTCTCTTGCTATGTCCATCTGTGCTCAAGAGCACGTCGTTCATGGTGTCTGAGTGCAGCCCAGGTTGCTGGGCAAAACTCTTTTTAGCTAGCAGTCCCTTCAGCACAGCCTTACCCACACCAAGGAGCGAAGCTCTGGCTCTGCGCTCTGGAGAGGTCCTCCACTCCTGTCCTTCCAGTAGCTGTGTTCAAGTTTGGGCTTGGTTTTGTAGAGCCAAGTGGCTCCAGCAAAGTTGTGGCCTCACCAATGCTGAAGGCAATGCTGCATCACGAGCTGGGCGCCTCTAAGCACCTGATTATCTTAGTCCAACAGTTTGAAGCCTGCTCATGAGTATCTTCTAGTGCTGACAGGTAACATATACCCCACACGCAGGTGCACTGGAACAGACTTGGCCCTCCCTTGTTCCCAGTCCCCCCCCGCAAGGGGAACTAAAAGCAATAGATGTGATTGAACTTTTAAGATCAGACTTAGCCAGGTGATGCTTATCCTTTGCAGTTAAACATTTCCAAATAACAGAATACATGGCAAACTAGCGTCCTCTCTCCCCTATCACCAATATTCACATTGGCCCAAATTTGAGTGATATGCCGGTGAACAGACTTCACGAAGGTCACAGGCCTGTAGTGGCTGCAGCTTTGCAGTTTGTATTGTTTGTTTACTGACATCCTCAATGTGTGAAGAATTGAAAGAGCATGTGTATTCATTGTGGAGGTCAGGCTTTCTGGGAGCGCTTGCTAGGTTTTCCATAAAAAAATCTTAAAAAACAAACAGATTACTGATCTTTGAAGGTGATATATTGCTTGTGTGTCAGGGCATGGAGAAAAGGTGACTTGTAATGAAGTTCAACCTTCAGGACATTAGGAGACTTTTGAGAGATCCCACCAGCACTGGTCTAAGGGCAAAGACATGTTACCTTCAGCGACAGAAATCTTCAAAGCCTCCTGCACTTCAAGGAATTATTCTTGATTTACGTGGCAAGATCTTGGCATTCAGTGATTGCTACGATTGCATTCTCAGACAACTTTGTTGCTGCAAACAAAAGAGCAATTTTTAATTTTTTGGATAGTCTGGATAGTCACATTTCTTGCTGAAAAGATGAGTAGTGCTTTAATAAATAATATTGCCATGTAAAACATGATTTTAATTGCCTTCTAAGAATTTAAGTACTTTTTAAAATTGAGGTGACTTTAATTTTCCATTTTAACAATCTACTGAGATCATGGAGAACCTTAGCCTTCTACAAATCATTTGTGGATTACAGAGTGACAGTAAGAAGTACCATATCTACTTCTATTCAACTCATGTTTTAACGGCTATCTTGATAACGATGGTTAACACAAATTAAAAAAAGAAACTAAAGAGGGAAGAGAGAAGCATACTTCCTGCAGAGAGTTGACTTTATACAAAATGCAGTTCTGCAGAAACCTTGCGTACCCTGCATCTTGCCCATGAGCATGGCCAATGGAGATACATGAAGGAAGTTCTCCAAATGCTACCGCTGGGGGAAAGGAGAATAGAATAAGCTGCATAATTCTGCAGAGGCTTGTCTAGGTTTAGATGTAACTATTTGTTTTGTTTCAGTATAACTGAGTTGATTGCTGAAGCTTGAATGCAAGCCCTGACAACAGAGAGTAGTAATGAAGATTTAAATATAAGACTGAAAGAAAACATGATAAGGAAAATTTGTGCAACAAATCCAACCACACAGTTTTGAAGTACCTCTTTTATAAAAAGAGACAGGGAGAGACTGTTACAGTCATCCAACAGAGAGAAAACCCATGCTGGTTTCATATCACTAATTTTCATTCAGTGCAGATCATCACTGATTTTCAGGGCCTAAAATGGCATCTCTGATCTTTGACTGTTTACACAGCTAAAAGCATCTGCCCCAGCAAGTGCTCACTGACCTGCAGCCCAGGTAGTGCAGAGAGGCTCACGCCTTCAGCACTCTCATCTCCGACTGGCCCCGTCCATGCTGTGTAGCATTTGGTCTGAGTCTCCTTTGGCCCCATGGGGTAACTGAAAGCCACAGATAATCATAAATAATAACAGTTTTGTCTTTTTGCAGCCCAGAATATTTGAAACAATGTGACTAAGTTCATCTGGTGTGGAAGAAGGTGCTTGAAAGGTATGGGCAAGGACATCCCACCGACCCAGCGTTGCTGAAAATGGGGTGTTGTTCTGAACCCCTCTGTCACAGCATGAGCACTACTTCTGACTGTAGTCTCCATGCCATATGGTACTTAATACTGTTCTTAAGTACTGTGTTGAAAATTTGTGTCCTGACGTGTAAGGCATCAAGATATATTTATTTTCTCTGAATTAGATGACCTTAACAGAACTGATGTTCTTGCTGGCCTCTCATCACGCACACCACATAACAGCAGCCATTTCTAAATGGTGTGATTTATTCAATATTTTTGCTTTTCAGCTATTTTCCTCTTATGTATTTGCAAGTCCTCAGTGCTCGTCTCTGATTATTTCGTATCTCAGATTTAGATATTTCCATTAAAAGCCCTTCGTCTTGGTGGCTTTTCTGTTTAGATGACTTAGCAGAGGAGAAGTTCACAGCTCCCTTCACTGGGAGCTGGGTTCAAGTGCAAGCTTATGTGGGCAGCCTGTTGTGGTTTTGTTCAGTCCAAAACAAAGCTACAAGGAGCTATTAGACCTGCTGTGGCTGGCTTTCAGGCTTCTCAAGGATTTGAAATTTATTTTATGCACCTGCTTGGTTGTGTTTGTGGGGGTTTTTATTTTGGTTTTTTTCTTCCTGTTTTGTTTTCAATTACATTTATGTACTAGACATATGATAGTTCTTCACTGTAGATAGGTGATTTAAGTTGTGTTAGTCTGACTGCATTGCTTAACACAGAATTTCTGCTGAGCTGTTTTACAACTCCAATTTAGCACCTTGGTCTTACTTTGCAAAACCACTTTGAAAAATAACTAATGGTAATGCTGTCCTGCCTGCCACCCTCTGTCCCCTCCCTGCGAAGCTGTTTATTGGGTGGGGATGATCAGCAGCAGGCTGGAGATATTCCTGGTTACTGTGACTCAGCAAAGTGCTGCTCCCTTTGGTCTGTATTCCACTTCACCCATTTGCAGAAGTGGACAAAGGCATAGAAGAATGTTTTAATCTGAAACAGTGTGTTTCTTTCCTTCCTTTCCCTTTTTAATTTTTTCATTTTTAATACTTAATGTAAACAATTCCTTAAAATGAGGAACTGAAAGTAAGCAGCTGAGGCAGGGCTGGAGTGGCTGCGTCTGAGTCACATGCTGTTCTGTTGCAGATGCTGTTAAATTTTATCTGCTCTTAAAATTTTGCTAAAGCAAAGTGCTTTTTCAGTTTGCTAAAGAAAAGTGTTTTTCACTCCTAGTGAGTTGGTGGGACTGGCCAGCTGCATTCCCTTTTCAGAGCTGAGGTCTTATCATCTGCCATCACCCTCAAGCAGCAGCATTTTGGTGAGCTTCACCAAGACCGGTAAGCAGAATGAAGTCTCTTTAGGGTACAAGTTATTTAAGCTGAGTACCATCAGGAAGACTTCCTGGTGGTGACAGATGATGAGTTGTTCTCATCTTTCAAAGCCAGTGGGAGATTTGCTGCTGTCCTTCCAGGGGACCGTGCATCAGGCTTGAGGCTGAGCAGCCCAGCACAGTCTCTGAGACCAGTGACAAAGACTGCATCACTTGGAGGAGTTTGAACTAGAGTGAGTGAGACTGTGCCTGTACCCCAGACTGGGCATAGCTGATCTCATGTGCTTTTTCCAGTTTTAGATTCTCGGGCAAAAAACCCAACTGGTCTCACAGGGGGAACCTGTGAAATGTTTCAGTGGAAGCACGACTCCACCCTGCCTTGCTTTGGTTTAGGTGCTAATGGCATTTTTCCTCACCAACTGACCATCAAAACTGTTCTTGATGTTCAAAGCAGCAGGGGAAAAAATTATCAGTCCTTATTCCTATCCATCAGAAAATACAAAAATACAACATTTCCCTCAGTTTCCAAACATCTGTCCAGAGCTATTCAGAAAGATCTGCAAGGTGGTGTTCAGTGTGCCCTGTTACTTCTTTAACTGAAATATCTCCTTCCTCAGTATAATTCTGCTGTGGATTTGTGCACATAAACATCACCAGGTATTTATCCGAATTACACTCTTTTTGTTTTAAAATAGTTGCAGGGACTGTAGGTTTCCTGATGGTCTCCTAGGTATCATTGAACAGCTGCAGGAAATTCCCTGCATTCTTTAGATTATCACAGTGCCTGAAGCAGATTTGTCATGTACTGTTTTCAGGCAAGTTCGTCGCAAGAGTTCTCATACAGGAAGATGGGGTAATATTGTTGAAAATAATGTGGCACTTGGATCCAGCTTTAGGTGTCATAACAAGTTAATTTCTTCTAGAATAGTACTGAATGCTCTTTACTGCTCCCACAGGGAAAGTAAATAATAAAGCAGCTCCATTCCTTTGAAAATTGGGCCACTTATAAAGGAGAGGTATTCAGTTTATCCAATTTAGTAAGTGTGAAGCCTCAGTTTAAGCACCTTAAACAGGTCCTTCAGGGACCTATTAAACCTGACAACCTAACCTTGACAGATGAAGTTCCTGGTTCAAAATGTTCCTGAACCGCTGATTCCTGGAAGCAGGGAAGGTATCCTGAGAACAGTCAGCACATTTGCTTGTTCTTTGTCCTGTTCCCTGAGCATCTGTTATTTGCCACTGTCAGAGAGGGGAACTTGAACTAGATGGGCTTTTGTCTACTTGATATGGCCATACTTATTTTAGTAGGGCTTTGATGCTGATAGAAGAATAGAGGTAGCATTTTGAGAAGATTTCACAAAACCTGGGAGCATAACAGAGGATGTAGGAGGCAAAGGCTGTATGAATTAATGAAGAGGAGAAGACGCTCAGATAAGCTTGCATGAAGGTATACACTTTGGGTATAACATGTACAGTTACTTACAAGCAGTCTTGCCCTGAATTGTTCAGCTGTATAAATGCATGACATTGCGTAAAATCCTGGAGAAACTTTTAGTTCTCCACATGGGTCTGAGTGTGTTGGTTTTTTTCTATGAGAAGGTATAAGTATTTTCCAGATAGCTTTGCAAGTGACTTTCTGAACCTGATCAGAACTTGCTGAGCGGTAAGCTTGCCTTGCTGTGGGCAGCAAGTTTTGCCTTCTGTCCTGTCTATTTTTAAAATGAGGTTTGTGGTGGGGAAACGTAAAGCCAGTTATCAAGTGTTTTTACAAAACAGAATTGATGGTGACAGTGTGTTGTACAGACATTGAACCTCCTGTTCATAACTATGTTGTCTGCTCTTCCTGACAGTGTTTCTATGGCATGTCCACAGCTACCAAAACTACTTAATGTGGAAAAGAATTGCTAGTAAAGCACTTAGGGGCTTGATTGCAAAATTAATTTGGCAAACAGAAAAAAATACTGTCTGACTCTTGAAGGTCTTTTCTCTTTCCTTCCCAGTTGGCTGTTCTCTGCTGCTGATTCTCATTCTTGTTGACTGTGTCGTGATGTTTTTCCTCCTTGCCACTCCAAGCTCCCTGCTACCCTCTGCCCTCCTTTGGTGCATCTTCTGCCCAGTTTCCTACACCCCTTCTACTCTGATGACTTCTCTTTGGCTGAGGCTTGGTGGCGGCATGCCTGCAGCCTGGGAATACCTGCTATTTTTTCCATGTCTTATTCCCCAGCACTGACACCTCAGAGAAGCGGCTGGGCTCCCATCCATAGTTGTTCCCAGCTGTTTGCAGATGTGCCAGGCGAATGAAGCCTGGAAACACGAAAAGGAGCTGGAAACCAAAGATCTGAGCTGTCACCAGCAGATCTAGCTGCTCTTCATGAAACCAGCCAATGACCTTAGCTTCATTTTTGTTTTTCATTGGTTTCACTTTCTGTTTGTCCTGCTCCATTCGCACACGTGTCAACATTAGCAATCCTGTCTCTGTGTTGAAGTGGTTATACCTTCTCATATCTTTTCTTTTTAAACTTGAATAAACTCTTTTTATTCTATGTTGAGAAAAACTCCTTTACAAGAATGACATTTTGAGCCCGAACTTGTATGCATTCTCCAGGACAATACAGGAAAAGTTCCTCTTCCAAAACTGAACATTTCTGTTACTTTTAAAGCAAAGACGTTAGTGAAGACATTACTAAATGTCTTCAATAATTCAAAGAGAATCATTAAATCGATTTACAGTCTCACATACTGTATTCAAGTGTAAATAATGTTCACCTCAGAAAAAGCTGGCCATGTGAGACAGTGAGTACTTGAAATATCCTCTTTTTTTCCCTTCTTCTTTTGTTTAAAACTGAGGATTGGACTATCACATCACTAGATACAGTACTCTTGTTTTATTAAAAAAACTGAAAATGCTTTAAGAGATAAATGGAGACACACTCCTTCAGAAATATCACAGCTTGAAGTTTGTCTTTTCTATTGCGTATTTCCTGATTGTGGCTTTTGTTTAGTCTTTAAAAGATTGTATAAGCACTGTCAGAGAGCCCCCCATTTTGTGCCCAGCTCTGCATTTTGTGAGGGCCTGGCACTCCTCATGGGCTCCAGGAGAGCTCTGCCTGTGCAGGAGGTACCAACCTCGCTCATGTCTACAACCCGTGTGTAAGCTTGGGTTAGTGTGAGGGTGACAGGGTGTTGTGTTGCTTTGGCCTGACTTTCTGGCGTGTTCAGAAGATATCAACAACTGATATAATTATTTGAAAGATCTTTACTGATTTACTGTGTGAATCAAGGAGAGAATAATTTATGATATCTCATCTCCCAACTCAGCTATTTCTTTTTAATCTCTGATCAGGAGTAGCGCTTCTGACTGGCACTGTTATTGTCCTCAGGCCTTGGGTTAATAAAACAGGAAATCCAATTTTAGCATGCCTCATCCCAGATCCAAACCACTAATGCTACTTTACAGTGATAAGATTTATCGCAGATCAGATAGTGTCTGACCAAACCACTCCAATGCTTTGCCTACGTGACAGCCACAGGCTATCTTCCTTTGCCATGTAAAGCCATTATGAAAATGTGAGTCTAAGAAAACCCTATTATAAGTTAACTTAAGAGTGACTATAATGCCTACAGCTCATCTGGACCAACTTTGTCCTGCGATGTGATCTGGCAGTCTATAACTTGGGGACTAGCAGTGGCAGAGCCATGAAGCTGAGCTCAAGGTGACCCAGCCTGGATGTGCTGCCTCTCGACAGCTCGTGAGGAACCAAAGCGCTGTCAGCTGTGCATGGAGAGGCACCTCTACTGCTTTCCCATGTGAATTAGACCCACAGCTTTTCGGGGGCTGTGCTATGCTGAGCCAGGTCTCAGTTTTCAGTTTTCCTTACTCTTTGGCTGTTTGCTTCTATCACTTGTCCTTTACAGTTGTTTTTCTGGCCACACAGTAAACTGAAGTAAGAGTTCAGTTCCATTAAATACTACTTTTTTTCATGGTGTGACAGCAAGCAACAGGCTTGTGGTTAAAGATACTGAAACTGTTAATTAAGCTGTACCTTTGGTGGCTGTTACACTGGGGTCCTCTCTGGAAATTGTTCCTGATTGCTGTAAGCAAATTCAACTCACGTTTGCAGGAGTCCTGACGTGATTGCACTTGCAATGTCGTTTGCACTTGTCATTTCCTTGGGTCCTGAGTGAAGCACAGGTAATACGCTATATCCTGTTTGTTAACTGCTTGTCAAAGCCTGGATGAAGAGAAGTGAAAGGTGGTTGAGGTGAGGCTGAAATGTTTTCTGGAGTTTCCCATCTCTCTTCTTCCCATACTGTTACCTGGGCATGTGGTGTAGACTAGATACCTCACTTCAGGATGGTTGAGGTGAGATGAGCTTGACTTCATCCTCATACTTGGTCTGCAAGTGGGGTTTGTGCCCAGAAAGGCTCTGGAGAGAAAACAGTACACACTTGTTTGTAACTGTTACAATCAAGGTCCAACCTGAAATCTTTGAAATACTTTTATTTACTGTGAGAAATAGGATATTGCGTTGCCATGTCACAACCTCCCAAAGCTCCTGAGGACACAAAGACTGGCCAGAAGAGGCAGCTGACAAATATTAGCTGTTCCATAGCAGGCAGATAAATGCACTGTAAGGAAAATGGGGCATTTGGACCTGGTAGGTATAAATCACATTTATTAATGCATGCCCATTAGGCTGACACTATTAATTGCAGCTGTAATCAGCACATCAGAATTCTGCATTATCTGAAGAAAATTTGCTACCAGTATTTTAACTAATTTGCATTACATTTGATTCTTCATTTTTAGTAAGATTGGTATTATTTACCTGTCTTTGAAAAGCTGCTAAAATGAACGTAGCCTCAAGCCTACTGTAATTGAGAGGAGCAAAATACATTTTTTTAATAAGTAAGCATCCTGAAATTACTGATTAAAGTCTGATTTAATTTTCCATCCTAGTGCAATTCTTCAGCCTAAGTCCAATACAATTTCACAGTTCATTCATGCTGAGCTCAGCATAAAATATTTCATACTTTTTTTGTGAAATCACCTCAGACTCTTACAAACCCATTATACTAATTACCTTTTTAATGAGCACAACTGAAGGAAATGGGTGCACTAACAGGGTCCAGGGAACACTATATGAAAGAGAGAATAATACTATTCTCGGCATTTCAACAGTGGATTTTGTTTCTAAGCTAGTAGAAAATTCAGCCCAATTTCAGAATCATGTAGTGTGAAATCCCATAGTAAGTGGTGGGAATTTATAATAAAAATTGAAAATTAAAGAATCACACTCTCTACCATACAGGAAAGCAAAGTTCCAAAAAGTCTTGTTTGATTACATCCATTTCAGTGGCCACATTTGTTGAAAGCAGCAGGTTTTAAGAGGATATGAGGAGGGTCAGAACACTGAAGACAACTCCAGCAAAGTGAAGGGCAAGCCTTGGAGATAAAGGTTCCTCTGCTGCTGTTTCTTGCAAGCTCTGCGCATTAAGTTACTGGTGGGGTATTCCAGGGGACACAAAGCAAACGTCACATGCATTTTGTTGATTCTTGTTTGGCTGAAAGGCTGCAACAGGCTCTAACCGCTGTGAAAAGCCATTCTTCCTTGGGAAAAACAGAAGGAAGGCACAGCCCCAGTGTCACCGCTTGCCATCCTCAGGGGCTGGACTAGTGGAACCCCATGCAGGTGGGCAAAACCCACAGTCCCAGGGAGACCTGCCCTCCTGGCATCTCCGCTCAGTGACATGGTAAGCACCAATCCTATCCAGTTTGTGTAGCTGAGTCCTGCCTGGCAGGGATCTGGCAAAGGAAATGTGATTTTGGTAAGAAGCAGCTCACCAGTAAAGCGTTGCCCAGAGCCAGGGAATAAATTGCGGCAGAAGAGGAGAGGGGGTGGTAGTGCAGCAGCTCACCTGCTGCTCTGCTATGGTCTTGTAAGATGAAGCAAGCTGAATTCAGATAGAAGATACTGCATGAAAATGAATGAATGAATGAATGAATGAATGAATAAGATCCCAGAGTAGATGCACATGGACGGGGGCAAGCAATGGGGTATCTTGAAAATGGAGCTTGCGAAGTGTCGCTTATACATTTCGTCTCTTAAGGATGAACAAGTCTTCCTCCAGTCCCTAAGGTAGCAGCTGGGAGTAGAGGCAGCACCAGCTGCCAGGTCATGTTTGGAAGGGAAGCAAGGAGGAAATTTTCCTCCTCTTCCTCTCCTCTCCTCTCCTCTCCTCTCCTCTCCTCTCCTCTCCTCTCCTCTCCTCTCCTCTCCTCTCCTCTCCTCTCTTCTCCATGTCCTTTTATTAAATCTTACAGCAATGCTAGAAAATAATTATTAAATTTTAATTGTTCCCCCTTTTTGTGGGACATTAAAGATTCACTCTGCTGAAAAACACTGGCTGTAAATGACCTCATTTACCTAAATATTACGTAAAGATTTCTTTCAGAAAAAAAAAGAAATGTTGTACGACATAGTCTGCCTAATATTTGAGTACCACTTCATATTTGTAATTAGGAGTTTAAAGCACATATATGCCACTTACTAACAGTTTGGAGAGGCAAGAGGGAGATAAAGAGTCACTTGCAATAACCAGGCTGTTGAATAGTAATACTAGTTTTGAGCAGCATATGGGAAAAATTTGTTAAAATGCAATGAAAATTCTCTTCAGGGATGAATTTGCAATGAAAAAAATGTGAGCAAAGTGGGATTCGTAGTTCTGTTGGTCTTATGCCAAAAAGAGACTGTGATATTTCAGGGCTATTAGCAATAATACCTGTGCAACAACCATATCATCACTGTGTATAATGGCAGGAATGCAATGGATGTACATTAGGACACGAGTATAGCTATTACAATACATTATGTGTTTGGTAGTGATAAAGGAATTTAGGAAGAAAAAGTGAGTGGCTGTTTGCTTGTTGATGATATATTATGCACTCCCCTTCAGTAATGGACATGGTGTAGAAATATCTCAGCAGGATGATGAGGTTGCAGGTGGAAAACAATTGCAGTTACTTCGTAAAGGTGAAAAGTAATGGATGCTTTAACATCCTTCGGGAACACATCTGATGGATGCAGCTGCAGCGCTGTTGTATTAAAGGCTTCAGTTTCCTCATTGCTGACTCTTGTGAGGTGGTATCTGTTAGACAGTCCTCTGTATTTTAAGAAGTCATGAGAAAATAAGCTGTCATCCTCAGAGTGTTGTGACACTGCTGGCATTATCAGAGCAAGCCTGTCTCCGTTGCTGAATCCCACCAGCTAGACAACAACACTGAAATCAAGGTAATAATTACTCCCCAAAGCTATTTTTTTTTTTCTGAACACTGACAATTCCTTCAGCTAGCAAAAACTGACAGACAACCTTTACATTCTGATTGTACTTTGAATTTCTCACTTTCCAAAATACTGACTACAGATTTTTTTTCCCTGCTGATAAAAAGATGTGTACAACGTTGAATGTGACCAAATTTACTCCAATTTGCATAAAAGCAATAACAAAGTGTAGCTTTCAGCCATGACTGCACTGTACATTTCTGCACAATAAATCTTCCTCCCTCCCACCCTGTTTTTCATGCTGATGAACTTTCCTGAATGCCATGCAACATCCCACAACCTGTAAAACGGCTATTGGGGAGCACTGGTTATCGTTTCAGCCATGCCCTGTGTGGGACTGGGGTGGTGGTAGCTGGCAGGATTTGATTTTGCAGCTATCATCCTATCTTGCCTATCCCCTTGAGGCTATTATTATTGTCTGGAGTCATCTGCAGGCAGCCTGATACTGCTTGCAAGTAGACAGCTCTGAGAATTTTTTGCCTTTTCATGCTTTGAAGCTTTGGTTGAGGCAGCTCTGCTTTTATCCATTTTTTTTCCTTAAAGCTGTTGTCAGCTATCATTTGCAGTTCTTTGGTTTGATGGGAAAGTGCAAAGGAACAGTCCAGCCTTATCTTCCCGCGGCTCAACTGCAGTCCTAACAAGCTGGAAGCGATATATTCCCATTAGCATCTCATTGTATCATCTTCCTTCTGGCTTTCCTGATGCTTAGCCACAAAGGCAGTGGTACTGTGCAGGATTCCTCGCTGGACTCTGCCTGTCTCTCTCCCCTCACCTTCAGCACTTCTCTTGTGGTAAATGCTATGAAGTGATGCCCAGCTGCTGAGCACCTTAAACAGGGTGAGGTCAGCTGTGCCAAAATGTCTGTCTGCAGGAAGAAGAGTTTCTTCACCTTCTGATCCAAACATCTTTTGTGCCCTCTCTACATCTTCTGGGTCCAGCTGCAGCCTCTGCACTGGGATTGGATGATACAAAGGTAACTAGTCATTGGGTATTAGTTGACCATCCCTGCCCTACATCTCCCTGTGATTCACAAGAGCCACTGGCTTGTGTTCTCTCGTAGGTGTATCAGAGAATGTATTCAGCAGCTGTCTGGGTGCAGCAATACGTACTGCTCATTAATGCCCCTAACTATATCCTTCCCAAAAAATCCCTGTCTGCTTTCAGAAGGAAAAATCTAGGTACAAATCAGAGCTAGCATCACCAGATCAAACTTCTGCTGTTTAATAGTGGGAAAAAAAGGTAGGTTAATACTTTATATTTGAATTTTAATATTAAATTATAGTTACATCTACTATTTTTGGCTGTGGATGTCTGAAGTCAGATACATCTGGAAGTGACTGGTATGTATAGATCCCTTTGATTTGACAGTTGGTGTCCATCAATGCTGGGAATCTAGAAGGTCTTATAATTTTTAGCATAGACATCAGAAATTGCTTTAGAACACATACTTTCTATTTCAGGATTTCCCCATAAATAATATGAATGTGGTGATATTCTTCTGGTACAAGGAATATAGTGCAAGTTCAGTGAGGCCAAATGCTGTTTTACATAAAGAACATAAAACTGCCACCAAATTCAATGGAGAAACATGCAAGGGGAGAATACCTTTAATTCTTGTCAGTTGAAGGGAGATTTTAGCTGTCAAGTCATAAAGAGCAAAGTATAGTCTCATTTCCTCTATAATTGATAGAGAATAATTTTCCCTGCTTTATGATATAGGTTTTATGAGTAATTGTTTTATTTCTGCCTACCAAGTCACTTAGTGTGGGTTTTATCTTCTTGTACGGTGTGGATTGCAGCCGCAGTCGAAAAGTTTCCTTTTAAAGGAAACTATAATGTCCCAATCTGCTTTTTTGGCTTTATATCATTTATAGACAAAATGAACAGGATCAAACTACAGCTTGAAGAATCATGGCATTTTTAGCTAAGGAAATGTTCTTGATGAAAACCCAGATTTTATTAGTGATACTACAATTAAATAAGCCATTATCAACTTCCTACAGATCTTCTAAGAGCAGCTCTCTTTCATTCTGGAATCCAAATTACGGAAGCAATCTTCATAAAGGCCACTTCCCCAGCTATAGCGCCTGCTGTGATATGATTCATGCCTTTTGTCTTCTGCTTGGAATTTGGGGATGTTTATGAAAGACTGTTATAAATACTGCATCTAATTCTTCTTTTCACAAGATGCTTTATTCACAAGGAAAAAAAAAAAAGAAAATTGCATCACATATGTACGTCATATCATTTCCATTCCCATTGCCATCTGGCACTATTCTTGTTGCCTCCTTCGTATACATATTGAAAGGATGTGAGACCAGTGTCAGGCAGACACTCTGGAGCACACGTTTCACTACTACAGCTGGTAATTTAATGGTGCACAGGGACGTTTGATACAACGAATCTGTGTAAATGTGCCTTTGAAGGCTGGAGCTGGAATAATACATGCTGAGGAACAGGAGGAGAAGTAATGTATAAGAATCCCACTTTCCACGCTGTGCACTACTAGTGTTCTCACACAGAAGTTATGAAGGTGAACAGTATAAATATCTCAGCTCTTTTTATACTGTTCAGACTTAGGGAAACAGCAGTATCATCTGTACTTGGAAAGTACCTGGCTGTTGATTTATCCTAAACTGTTGTCTAAAAACATGGGTCAGATCTTTTTGGCATGGCAGCTTCTTTGGGACAGTAACCACCGCTAATTAAGGCAGGATCCTTTCTCAAACAAAAGAGAGTTTGCAAAGGCTGAGAAAAAATGGTGGATGATCACTGCAGACCCACTGAGTTCATTGTGCCTACATAAGGTGAAGGGTGATGACAATGGTTGCATTCATATTCAAGCAGTCTATTTATGTGAACCATTACGCTAATAAGAGACAAAATTATTGGTTATGAAATTCAGATGGGCTTCCAGGTTACAAAGGGATCAATTTAGGAGTCAGGGATTTCATGTCTGTGCAAAACACTTCTTCAAAAAGCTAGAAGAATAATCTGGCCATGGATTCAAACACAGAGCTGGTCCTTTTGTAGGGTATACCTAGTTATAGGTTACACTACTATCATCTCTCCTCTCTGTCCATCCTAGAGTCAACGCTACCCTGACTTCTAGCAGCTGTGCCAGAGCTGGACATGCAAAAATGTTTGTCAGCAGACACATCCAGTCGTTCATGGTCTGTGTTTGCTCTCTTAGCTTCTGCCTCCCTCGACTGGCCCAGGGCTCTACAGCATTGCCTTAGGAAGGCAATTCAGCTGTAGCCTAAGAGCACCCAGGAATGCACACGGGTGGCCAGAGCCTGGGAGGAGGTGTTTTGGAGGCCAAATAACTATCTCAGCATTGCTGAGCTGAGCCTAGCTCAGAATTACTGTGGAGTGCTCATGGGTCAGAAGAGCAGCGTTTGCCTGCTCCCAGGGAGTTAAGCTTGTTTAAGCAAGAAAGTTGAAACTGTAGCTCTAGAGCCTGCAGGTAAACAAGCCCCAGCAAACAGCGCTACGGATGGAGCATAAAACCAAGGCATTTTGCGGTGGTGTTTTGTTTTGTTGTGATTTTTTTATCCTCCGGCTGAACAATGGATTAGATGGATTATTACGCATCCTATTTCGTGGTCTAGCATTAAGTCATTAAAGTGATTTATCTTTACAAAGAGTGATTTTTAATCAGCTGAGTACAAATTAACCAAACAGCAATAAACAAAACAGTAACTTGTGAATGATTCATATTTAATGAGTCAAAGGCTGGATCCTCATCTCGGTAGCTCCATCCTCTGCCCTGAAACCCCAAAGAACATGAAGCACAAGCAGGCCCGACTGTGGCTCTGGGTTTCCTCTATCTGAAGTGTCAGTCCTGATACACAGAACAGATACTGCAAGAGAAACAAAGGCTAAATAATTCCAGTAAAACCAAATACAGCAAATGTGTCACAGTGAGTTGCATGACCCTAATGTCCTTATAGCAGCATTTGGTATTATCAGCTATAAATGAAAAATTAGTGGAATTAGTCGAACTTCAGGAAGTGCTTCTGGAGAGTTCGCTGAGTTCACCTTCTTCGGCTGCAGGCTCCCCAGATGAATAATGCCAGACTTTGAGTGTCACTCTGACAGCAGTTGCGTGGGCATCTGAGGACACGGTCTGCTACCATGGTGAGTGAAACCCTGTCTGACAGCGCCTGGTATTCGCCACTGATCATCAAGGGAGCACTGACGACTGATTTACAGCAGAGTCCTGTTTCTGGAGGGCTGGAGTTAGATTAATTGGTTTCTCAACTGTAAAACAAACTTTCTGTTCATCAAGACTGATGTGATTAGGAGCAGGAGCAATGAGATCTGTCTAATCCAGAGCAAAGACATTCCCATCCCTCAAGCTGCCAGGCAGTAACAGTTCCCCATGAACTGGATAACATAATCTCTATGCAAAACCCAGTTCCTAACCCCTCTTTATTCTGCAGGAGTTACGAAGTTTGATACACACATTCTCCTTTTCAAAATTCCTTTAAAGCATTAAGGCGCATCGTTTCAAATAGGGTAGGAAAACTGAAAGCTCCCACTGGTAAAATAAAGATGGTTAATATAGCCTCTTGCTCTGAATCGCTTTTAAGAACGATGCTTTCCCTTGATTTATGAAGGGAAAACTGAGAGTGGCTTTCAACCTGGGTGATGCAACACTGCCTCCCACTGCTGCATCCCGCTCCTCTGACACCTCAGCCACCCTTCAGCCAGCACAAGCCCACTGGTGCTTCACTGGGAAGGGAATGGGTCACAATAGGTGAATACTGGGACCTTTCTCAATTTTTTTCCACACTGTTGATTCTATGTGTTCACACAGGTATATCTAGGTCCTTGTGCTGGGTCTAAGTCTAAACACTGCTGGTGATCTTCAGAGCACAAAATTAAACCTGCCATCTCCCTTTGTGGAGAGGGGATTTCAGGGAGAGAAGACATCCAAATTAAGAATCTCCCAGGGACAGGACAGGATGGCATTTCTTATTTTTTTCTAAATGAAGGACCACTCCATCTTCCTGGGAGAGCACATGCACAGACCAGCCTCCACACTGCTGCCAACAGTTTTCACATACAAACAAAAAACTGTTAGGCCACTCAGGATATTTGTTTTTCACCTTAAATAGCCAGGATTTTGTATACTTCCATGCATAAGAATGCATACATACATTTTAAAATCTGTCTTTGCCACCATTTCACTGACCAGAACCTGAGGCTGAGAGCAAACCAGAGGCTGAGAAGAACCCTCCTGTACCAGCAGATTGCTGGAGGGACTTTCCATGCCCTGTAGCAGCACAGTGGCTCACTGGGGTTATTTGTTTTTCTGAACTGGGGGGGCTTTCCTGGCCCCATGGCAGGCTGCCTAACTCGCCATGGCAAGTACAGATGTGTAACCACATGCCTCCACTTCCCCAGGTAGCCTTCCCCCCACCCCCGCTGATCTTCCCAGAGATGAGAAGACACTGAATGTACTTTTGACTCCAGTGTTGGCCAGATCCCATCTGAACAGGGGTTTCTGTTCTCCAGTATGGGTTTGATGGAACGGATTGTGGGATACCTCACTCTGACATTTCACAGCTTTCTTCTGACCTACCTAGGCTGCAACAAGCAAATCCCAAAATGGTCTGCTAAGTTTCTTAAACTCTCACCTGTTTTGATATCTAAGGAGATTTTGGGTTTAAGATTGCTGATTCAAGAGTATTAAAGTAAGATTGCCTTTCAGCAACTGCGTTACACCACGTATCAAGCTTCTGCACCGTCCTGGTCTCTGGGTTCTGCTGCAATGAGGGACGTGCTTCTGCTCCACTTTCCCCAGCCCACCTAGCCCGCAGGAGAACAGGCCTTACAAAACCTGACCCTGGATGCCTTGCTTGTTAATCACTCAAACAGGTTTAACTTGTTTTGGAAGATAAAGATTATTTATTTATTTATTTTAAAAAAGAAGCACCTAGAGTTAGTTTAACTATTTCCTTCCTCTCCTATGACAAAAATTAGCATTCTCTAGTCAAGCAGCTGCATATCAGCTGGCAGCCTTTTCTAGCTGAAAATTGCAGTGCTTTTACACAGTTTGGGTTGGAGTCTGATATTTCAATCCTGAAAGATTGTAAAATTTGAGCATATGCCCTCTGACAACCTCCGGTTTTCTTTTGATTTCATAGGTGGGTTTCCAGTGACATGCAAGATTTAATCCCTTGTGTCTGGTCTTTCTTTGATGAGGTGGCCTGTTCCTTTGATCCAGTGGGATGCTATGTTTTCCCTGGCAGTCAACAATGTAACACTCATGAATCAGTTTTGAAACCATCCAGTGGCATCTCAGAGAGAGGGTTCAATAACCAAACAGTTGGAAGAAATAAATTTGTGACTTGTACTATTCTTTTCCAGCCTCTTCGTAACACATCTATAGAATTTCTGCCTTTTTCTGCCTTCACTTCTCCCACCATAAGGGACAGAAAAATGAAACATGCAGCTGACTGATTGATTGATATTTTTTACAGAGCTTGGAAGTACACAACTCTAAGTCGGTGCTGTCTTTTGCGGCTGAGGTAGGTTGCATCCAGGAAGCTGAAAAACTCCTTGGTGTCTTGCAGTTGTAGGGTCATGATTTGTCCTTGGGCTGCGTGCAAGTGCTGCAGGGAATCAAGCAGAGGAAATCCTTTCCTCCGGTCTCCTCGTACGTGGCTGGCGTGCCTGCCTGCAGACACGGCCGCTGCTCTGCAGGGAGGGGTTCAGGCATCCCTGCTGCGCCGCAGGTCCTGCCCAGGCTGCTCCTTATCTGCAAGAATAGACACTTTCCGTACGTGGAAGAGAGGCTATAATTTCCGCTTTAATTTCAGAGGCTGGACCCACGTGGTCGTGTTTCACAGCACGGTGCTCGCTCTGGCAAATGCTGTGAGCCCCCGCATGGCTCCGCATGCTACGTGTGTTGGCAATGGTACATTCACACACAGGGAGACATTAATCCTGGATGCCAAATAATACTAGCTGGTGATACTGATCTAAGAAAGCACCCTGTGGAATATCTATCGACCTGCAATGACATGCATCTCTCCTACTCCAGTGCAAAAAGTTGGCATCATTTTGCTGTGCCCCGGGATGCAGGGGATGTAGCAAACCCAAAGGCTGCCACGGAGTTTGCATAAATGCTTGCAACCAGAGTGAGCAGATGGGTAACAACCAAAGCTACAGATTTTACATTTGTGCTTTTTCCCATTCCAAAAATGGAAAAATCTGTTCAAGGATCCTCAGTGGTTGATTGTGTTTCATAAAGAGAAGGATAAAAAAAAAAGTAGCTAGTGGTTGTTTGGTCAGAACCCATACAGAAAATGCAAATTGGGTCATAAAGACCTGAAGGGGGAACAGATGCTGGCCACACTTCCAGGCCCTGACCATGGAGCAGCGTGCTGCTAAATTAGAAAGCCCGTCATCTTTTAACAGCAAAAGGCAAACTCAATTCCATAGCAACCACATTATGTCTGATATGCTGGAAAGGCAGAATTCATGATGAGAAAAGAAAGCTGTGCGTGGCTTGGAAACCTGAACTGCCTCTCTGACTATGGGAATGAGATCAGAACAGATGCCATTAGAATAAGATGCAGGATGCTGTGTCACAGAATTGGGAAGGAGATGATCATTTGTGAGGCTTTTCGTCTCTAGGATGGGGAATAAAGATGGAATGATTTTTGTTATCCTCTAATTTTCATTAGTTTCATTTGACTTCTGATTGTCATTAGTTTAACTCATAGGAGTTTAACAATTTAACTTATTATAGGAGTATAATAATTATTGTACATCTCTGCTGCATTGTGATAAGGTAGATGATAGATAGGCAGCTGCAATAGTGTTGTAACTTAGTAATCTTCGATTATCGTTGTTATTTTAGCACAGTTCACAGTCATTCCCTGCAATACGTGGGTGGAAAGTTCAACTCCACCTCAAAAGAGCTAGATTTAGACTAGAAAAGGTTCAGAGCAGGATGTCAAAAGTGGTCAAAGGAATTGCTTCCCTACAAGAAATAAAAAGTACAGTTCTTCTAGCTGGAGAAGAGGTGATGAAGGAGGGAGGAAGACAGCCTCCGAGTGCCAGGGCAATGGAGAACAGGGGATGGATTTCACCAGCTCTTCCAGAGCAAGCACAGGAAAGAAACCAGCAGGTAAGTTGTTGCAGGGCAAAAACCAAGGTGGCTCTTCAAACACCTTTTATGGTCTCTGTGGAACTCCTTCCCATGGGAGGTGGAGGGTGATAAAGGTCTCCATGAGTTTAAAGAGTCATCAGAGAAATCGGTGAAGGACTGGCGAACACAAACCCAGCCCGTGTGGGCCAGGCACTCCCTGTCCTGCAGGTTGTTACTGGCTGGCAGGGTGTTCTGGGCAGCATCTCTACAGGCATTTCCTTGCCTTAAATGTTTCTCTAGATATCTACTTCTGGTCATTGTCAGAAAAGCATAAATGGCATTTGATGCAAGCTGATACAGTTTTCATATTCTCAGAGACTTGGCATACAGGCAGTGACTATTTTTAAAAAAAAGGCCAGAAATCTCTAGTGGATGCCTCTGTCCTGCCACATTTCCTGTCTGTTGTTTCTGCCTGGGTTGCGGCTCTGCTGAGCATCTCCGCTGCGTACGTGTCTGCTCTCACCTGAACCCCAATCTGACTCAAAGTCCACCCTCCACGGAGGAAACCATCCCGCCAGCCCCTCAGATGCCAGGGTACAACATAGGTGTAAGGCATACTGTCCTGAATTATGCACCCTCAGGATCTGGTCCGGTCTTTGTACCATTGCCACCAAGAGTGCAAACTGCTTTCTTACAGCTGTCTTCAAGGCCACACCAGATTTCCCATTTGTTTAGTTCTCCAGCTTAGAGTGTGCCCCCTTTCACATTTAAAATGTATGTAGCCAGCTCACAGGTTTTGCTACATGGTTATTACACAGAAGTTCTGAATTATTCTACTGGGACCTTGACAACTGTGCTTGGTTTACATATTTTGTTTTCTTTCATTTGCTTATCAGCTGTATTTGGAGAAAAGAGGGTTTAATTGTACAAAATGTTTCATCCTTGGCTGCAGTAGCTTGAAGCCTGATGCTGCTCATGTTAGCAGAGGGAGGTGTGGGTTTGGGTTACATATTTGTGAAGAGTCTGTGAAGCTTTTCCGTGTTTTTGAGCCTGTGTTGCCCTCTGCTGACTGGTGACAGTTTGGAAGATCCCCAAGGTCCCTGCAGAGCAGCTCAGCTGCCTGCAGGCATCTCCCAGCTCATACAGGGCTGTGTTGTCGACCTGGGATGTCAACTGTGCTCTTCTTCTACCTACGGTTAGCTGTGTAGCCATAGTTATGAATTCCCCAATAATTCAGCAACTAGAAGAATATCCCCCCTGCATTAACGTTATCAGCTTAGCTGACGTTTTATTAAAGTTTCGATTCTAATTAGCAAGTAAAATTAAATTGATGAGGCTTTAAAACAGGCTCTTTGTCACCTGTGAACAGTGTCTAATGCCTCTCGTCAGCTGGGTTAAGAAAAGCACAATATGACACACTGTATGGAGGAAGGACAGAATTTGACATTAGTTCACACAAGAGCTAGTTTTCAAGGACAGGAAAAGGAAATGGCAATTATTTGAAAATAGATGCGAGTCTGTGCAAGGAGAGAAATCTAGCAGGAAATGTGAAGCCAGAGACGATTATGTACTCAGGGCATGAACAACTCCAGACTCATCTTCAGTATTGAAAGAAAACTCTATTACTTGGTAAAAATGTGCTCTCTCCTGGACTTCCTAAAAAAACAGTTGTCCTGGACCCTGATCCTTTCCCAGGAGGTGACTGAGGAGTGACATTTATTAAAACGTTAATGGAAAGATTTGTGTCAGATGCAGAAAGACAAGCTTGCTCCTTGACACGGCGGGTTCCTATCTTAAACACAGTTTCTCACGTAAAAATTGCTTTGTATAGCTCTACCAAGATTTCAGCAAACTCTTGTTAATAATGCTTACCTCTTATTTGTTGTCAGCTCTGAGACCTGCAATTGAAAAAGCAGAGCCTAAGCTGGAGGCAGTATTTATCTACAAGGACTGAATGCAGAAAGCAAAGCGAGATTGAACGATGCTGGTAGACAATGCAACAGCCAGTAACAATACTGCAGGCACAGATGCCCTAGATCTGACTTGCAATTTCATCCTGGATTATAGTCTTTTTTAAATCATCCAGGCTCAGGACAGGCTGAGCTGAGTATGTAAGACCAGTTTAGCTAGAGAGCTAACAGCTCGGACACACTAAAAAAACCCCAAATCCCTGCAGAAACAACTATTAGCTCAGATAGTGCTATTCACTCTTTCAATTTAATAAAGCTGTGCAGGAAAAGTCCTGCATTTACAGATTTAGGCAGCTGGGTTTGCACTCTCATTTGGTTATGGGATAGTTTCTTGCTAATAAGCACCATATTTTGAAACCTAAAGGTAAGTGCGGCTGCACATCCATTTGATTCCAGAGTTGCCCCTTTTTATATATGCTATAAAATTCCATCTTAACGGCAATATTATCTTTTCACACATGATTTCATCTTTTCATATGTAATTTTATGTCTGATTTTGAAATGGAGAAACGAGGCTAAATGTAGATCTGTACTGTCGCATGCAATAGTGAATGTTATATCATACTCTGACAGGCAACAGCTGACTGATGGAGGGCAAGACTTGTATCTGTCCCTACTTATACCAGGCTCAGCAGTGCTAGAGCTTTTTAAAGCATGAGTTCATTCTCTGTGAGCATGCAAAACTTGTGGGCGAGCCCACATATAATGATACCTGCGAGCCTGCAAAAAAATCAAACTTGGTTCAATTCTACAAGGTTTTAATAAAGAAAGGAGAGAGAGCCTCAGAGAACTGCTTTAACCTGTGATGACAGAGGAAGAGGTGTACTTTCATAAATATGAACTAACTTCAGTGTCAGTTTAATTAAGGAAACTCATTTAAATACGATGCAAAGATTCATACTCTCCAGATGAATATTAGCTCTTGTGGTAGATTTACTTCTTATTTGAAATACAGTTATCACTAATTGCCTGCACATATTGGAATGACTTCTGATTACGTCGATAACGTCAATAGTGTTTTTAGGAAGAGGCATTTTCAGTTGTCACTCCTTAAGGACAAAGCAGATGTCACTGTAATTAGGAGCTATACCTACTGCTCATTTTTAAGAACAGCAAGATGAGCACGCTCAGGTTTGTTTGTTTACTTCAGATCTGATTTCTAGCTTGGAAACCACTTATGGCATAAGAACCACTGCCAGGTATCCTATCATCTCCTGCCCCTCAGATTTTTTTTATAAATATGAATGCTCTCCTTATTGGAAATGAAATGAAGAGTATTCCTCCCAGCAGGCGGTTAATCCTTGGGGAGGAATTCCTGAACAATACATACAGCTTTTTTACTGGCGTATGCACTGTGGTGTCTAACTGAATAATGCAAGGAGGTTGCAAGTAAATTTGCATCAGACTAATACTGAATTTATTTTACCTCAACCTATGCTTTCCTTATAGTTTCTGGATTTTTCCCTGACTTGGTTCTTCCCAGATTCTCTCACCCTTTTTTTTCCCTTCCTTCCTTCTTTTCTTTCTTTCTTTCCCATACATACTATATTCTCCCATGCTGCTCCTGTGTCAGCACACTCTCCTAGTATGGTTCTCCTCCACCTTCTTTCTCCACCAGGTACCACCACCCTTTCCAGGCACCTGGGCATGGTCAGAGGAGTGGGCAGCAGCCTGAAATGGAGACGTGGTTAGTGGGGAGAGTGCCTGTGAAGAGATGTGATAACACTTCTACCCACACTTTTGGGTGTAAATGATGAGGCAGGACTCAGCGTGGCAAAGGATCAGGCCCACTGGGTGAGATGGAGTGAGAGAAACACAGGACACTTGGGCTGAGGCTTGCTTACATTTTCAGATGGAAGCTAATAAAACATTATTTGCCTTTTGAATCTCTTGGTTTCCTAATTCCTTTTGGCCAGTTTCAGCCAGGTTTGATAAGGAAATAGAGATCTCAAATATCTCCAGTACCTACCTGTGTCATGAAGGCAGCAGCCAAGTACCCCATGTGCCCCCGCCTGAAGCACGGGTAGGTGAGCTGACTTGAGTTATTAGACACCAGAGAAGCCACACGGGCTCAGGGTGCTCTCAGCAGCGTGGCTCGTCCCCACACAGCCCATGCAGGAGTTACACTTACAGCTGCCCTAATTGCAGGAGAAGATTTCATCTGCCACCTCACCTTATCGCAGGTCATCCAAGCAGGTGATGCCAAGCCTGGGGAAAAACAGGCTCCAGCAGCTCTGCAGCTGGAGGCTTGCGCTCTTCATTAGAAGTCTTACCAGGGTGCACCAGAGGAAAAACAAGGCGGTTTCTCCGTATGCAGGCTGCAAGGTATTCCAGCTGGATGGGAGTCATGTCTTTGCCTCCGTTTGAGGGACAAGATCTCCGGTGCACCCCTGGTGCTCCCCAGCTGCAGCCCGGGGCTCAGCCGTGAGGACGAGCCCCGAGCAAGGGTGACTGCGTGGGCACAGCCTCTGCCGGGACGGGGTGGGCAGAGGACATCAGAGCAAACGGGGCAGTGTTTGGACTGCAGTGGTAGAGATTTACTCCCAGTTTTTCTCAGATGTTTGAAAAGATCCACATCTGTCTCAGCATTTGCAGGGGTCAGGAGCTGGTCATTCCCTGCCTGGCACAGTAATCTTTCTTCCTTAAACACAAACCCTGGAAACTGTGAAGCTGACATTTCCTATAGTATTTTTACAAAAATTCATAGAGAGATACTAATTCCCTTATTCTAAGGGGCTTAGAGCTGAGTTTGGTTACATACAATACCCAGGACAATAGGTCAAGTGCCCAAAATGAAAACGTGTCCATCTCTGAGGTCAGTGCAGGAAAGTTTTGTGAAACAGGTATGTGCTGAGGAGGAAAGAAAGTAAAGAAACCAAAGAGGGAGAAAATCCTGTTTCAGACCTCTGACCCTGTCTATAGGACTTAACTATGAATGTGTTCTTCACAGAAGAGCAAATGCATCATAGTTTTTTAAATGGGGATTTTTTTTCCAATTGCTTCGGAGTCCACGTAGCCTCATTACAAAGCAAAAAATCAAGCGCAAAAGGCAGTATCCAAAGAGAAATGTCCACTGGGAAGGAGGCTGCCAGGTGGCCTGCCCTGGGGGAGGCTGTATAACAGATGCTTGCAGGGAGCCCTGGAGCAGCCTTTTTTCTTGGCTCTTGGGGAAGCCAGAAGCTGACCCTTATCTCTCAGCTGTGCATACAAACCCTATGGAGGCTAATGATGCCCGGGACTGTGATAATCCCTGAGAAACCATCAGCCCTGCACGGGCAGATGGGTTGGTGACTCAGCTAGCCTCGGCCTCCCCTCAGCCAGCCCCCCTTTAAACTGAAGTCCCTGTTGGCAAGGAGTTACCTTCAGCATCTGCAGGGAAATCTCAAACCCCGTGATGTCTCTGCAGCTGAACTCAGGCTCAGGGGTACCCGTTGAAACCTTGCCCCAGTGGAAAGCAAAGAGGCAAAGACCTTAAACACTCCCCAAACCCCATGGGGCAGTCGGCCGCAGGCTCTGGTCCCAGTCGCTGCATGCCGGTGTGTAGGGAAGTGTGAGAGTCAGAAGTCTGACAGTAAAACACTGGGATGTTACTGGATGGCACCGCAAAGCCAGAGAAGCTTGACAGATAAGAAGACAAGAGGATGGCATGCATGTAAGATGGCACAGGCTTTAATATAAGCACTGTGTAAATAATAGTCCTTCTAAGATTTTCAGTTGTCTGCAATATGCAGAAATCTGCCAGGGCTGAGCCCTCTTCTCATTGCTGCTTCTCTCTGTGGCTGCTGGACTGAGCTGCCCTCGGGAGAGAAGCTGCAGCCAGTGTGTCACGGCTGCTCACCGGCCCGCTGAAGCGCTCGCTGAAACGTTCTCCTGCCTTAGAGCTTGTCAGACTCACTGTTATAATTTTTCCTTCTTCCACTTCGTTTGCAATATCGTTTTCTGGAGGAGAGTCCCTGCCATTCAGGGCTGCTGATAAGCCCCACTGCCAATCATATCTCCACAAACCTCATTATTCTGCATCCACACGAGTGTCAGTTCCCTTCGCTTTCCTGGCTGTGACTGTACGGCTGTTATTTTCCTCCTGGTCCTCATTTGTGGCTGTATTTCCCCCCTCCCGCCCCCACATACGTATATGCAATGAGTTGTCCCTGGAAATTACCTGCTGCAACTCTTCCAGCAGCTGAATGCCACAGGTAACAGCAGCTCTACTGTAAACCAGTTGCTATTTTCTTCAGTGCTATTATCTAAACGTACTCGCAGGAAATCTAGCTCATACCATGATAAAGCTGAGCCCATCCTGTTTTCAATTTATTCTTGATTTTGACAGTTCCTTGCTCTTCCAGAAGGAGGTGCAGAGAAAGACATTTGCATACCTGTAGATCTACCATTGCCCCAGAATGCTGGCTTCACTCAGCCAGGACTTGACCGTGCTCTGTATTCCCTGCTCACCATTAACAGTGCAGCCTAATCTGTGAGACTTCAAAAGAAGCAATCCTAACAGAAACTAACTTTCTGTTAAGAAGCTGCTCTGTTCTTCTCCTCTGACTGATTTATCACAGGTCCAAACAGTGATAGCTGGAGAGAATGGGGTATAGTTTCCTACTGCTGATTTGCAAAGCCCTGGTGAAAATCAGACAAGGAGGCAGCTGAGGAGGCTGTCTTTGGGTATGATTTTACAACAACCTACTGGGACCATTGCATTGCTAGCATTGTGTACAATGGGAAAGTCCAGCAGGTCTGGCAAGGTCCCTACCCCTCTGTACAAACATCTCACTGCAGTGCCATCTCATAGGTGACCTGCCGAAGTCCCCACAACAGGCCTGGCTCCCCAGTAGCGTAAACACCTTCAAAACAAAGCTCCAGTTTTGAATGTATTTGGGTTTTCCTGTTCACTGTGCAGCAACATTCAGTGCCTCAGGAACTGAAATCATGGGCCTTGGAAGAGCTGTGAAGCACCTTCAGCCCTTACTTTGGCTAGTGTGAAGAAAACATACACAGCCATACTTCCCCTTCCCACTGAAGATATGTTCCTGAAAAGCGTGAGCGTTAGGCATGCAATGAATAGCAAAGCAGTTTTTCCCATCAGAATTAATGAGCAGATCACTGTTTGAAATCATCTTGGCTGCTTCGTCTGAGAGACTGAGCACCCAAGCATTATCCTCCATTTCTGTCCTTCACGCTGGATTGACTTGACTGATCTTGATTCATCTGAGGAAGATGATGCTGAATGTGGCTGTTCAGAAAGAGGCAGCAAAAATGCTCACAGTAAAAGATGTGTGCTGAGTGTTCATTGTCATGGATAAAACAGCCAAGACAGCGGACTGCCTGTGTCCCCCCCAGGTGATGATCTGGACAATCCTGCTCCTGCCTCTTCACCCTCTACCTCATTTTACAATGTTTTTGTGTATGTAAGCTATATTTCTTAAGTCCCTGACACATCCTCCTCTGTTTCATTAATTCTAAGGGAAAAACTGCTTCACTATCCAGTGAATTCAGTCACTTTACCAGCAAGGCTGAACACTTGACGTAACATTTTTGAGAGCATTCTTGGTGCTGCTTTTTAATAGACACATCTTCCTCCTCCTCTCCCGCCTCCTCAGATGAATCAAGAGTCAATCAAGGTGAAGGATGGAGAATGCAGTAGCAAGGATGGTTGGTGGAGCAGGGGCTTGAATGATCAGTGGTGGATCTCCAAAGCGATGGACAGGGACGTGACAGACAAAGGGGTGCTGCTGGGCTGCTAGAGGAGAGCTGGGTCCATGCACGTCCCTAGCTTAACTATAACATGCTGTTAAATTTAGGTCCAGGTCCTTCGTCCCACCCGTGGTTTCTGAGGAGGGGTGTATCTCTGCTTTTTGCACAGGTGGTTCCCTTCTCCTTCTGCTGATCATACAGGACAACTCTGCTACACATGTCCTTTCTTTGGAGAAGCAATGTGGCTGGTGTGCAATGTTACCTTACGCAAGGGCCATTGCACCCCACAGTCTGCAGCCCCTTCTGCTGCTTCTGCTCCCTTATTTGTGGAAGCGCAACCGTTTGTTACATTGCCCAGGGACTGTTTTTCTAAAACCATGTTCTTGAAATTTTAAAAATTGCATCTCAGTTCCCTAAGCGAGCCTGCAGCGTGGGCTGTGAGTTTTAACAACCCAAGCTGTGGTTTCACAACCGATGTTAGGTGGAGCAGGGGCTCCCACTAGCCGTCCTTCCTCCTCACTCACTCCTTTCTACCCTGTTCCTTGTGCAGCCCTCCAGCTGTGCACACAGGGAGGAATGGGAGCCACTGGGTAGGGAACATTTTCTGGGCAACCAGCTGCCTTTTACTGAGCAGAGCTGCATGATACAGCTGAATGAATCTAAACAGCTCTGCCAAAAGTTGAAGTCCTTCTCCTTTTCGCTCCATGTCCTTCTCTCCTTCTTTCCCGTTCCTGCTTTCCCCACCCCACCCCATGTACCAATGCCAGCACTCACTGAGCCCCTTCAGGGGGCAGTTTAGTTTATCGACCTGGCAGAATATGAACCCCCCAAAAAAGACTGGCTGTGATCCCAAGGCTGCTTTCAGGCTGCTTGGCTGCTGGCTCAGAGGGTCTTGCCTCCTGCCCTCCAACCCAGTGGTACGCTGCAGCCCTGTTGCTGATGCAGCTCAATATGCTAACTCAGGATAAAGTGAATCACTTGGATTTTGTTGTTGTGTTAGTTTTTTGCAATGCTGGGGTGGCTCAGAGCTGCTCCAGCTAGTGCTGGAACCACTACAAGGAGAGCAGGACTGCAGTCCTGCTGTGCAATGACGGCCAGAGCAGTTTGAGCAGGGTTAGTGAAATGAATAGGCTTGGGTTTAACGTCAGAGCTTCTTGTTTTCCTGTTCTGAGCTCTGCCGGTCTCTAAATCCCACCTCCTGGCAGAGGAGTTGGAGGGAGGTGGTTGTCCTGGGATGTGACCATCCTGTTATCTCAGACACTACTATTTGAATAGGAATTGTCTGTATTGAAGGACTCTCTGTTTTCTGTGGCTCAAAAGGCACTAGAGGCAGGCCTGCAGATTGCTAGCTACATATATGCAGTTGCATATAAGTATATGTATGCATATATGTATGCAACTACATAAATCCATGAGAATTCATAAAATGCAGAGAGTCACACTGCTCAGGCTATCCCAACAGCTGAGTTTTCCTCAACTGTAATGTTTCCTCAACACAAATTGGAAAAAAAATGAAAGAACTGTCTATATGTTACTTAAATACTGCAATCCTTTCTCATGATGATTAGAAATTATGCATGCGAAGAGTCCCCTTCGTCCAAGCAAATGTGCTCAATTATATTTATTCAGATAGGAAGTCGATGTGTTGAGCAAGCTGCCATTTTTATCTGACCGCAATTACTCTTCTTCATGATTGGAATTCCTTAGGTCTCATGGGACAGATTTCTTCCATGGTGTCATTCACAGGAGCTCACATCAAACTGCTTTATCATCTGTCTGCAGTGTTTCACTGCTGTTATCAAGCAGTAACACAGCTCAGAGACACAACTATTGTGATCCCAGAAGACTTTGAATTTATGACTTAAAATAATCCAAGCCATTTGAAAAGACTATTTGAAGTCATCCTCACCACTTGGTTGTACTCTACTCAAAAATGAGCAGGTTATTGCTGTTAGTGTGCCTAATGCAATATGTTTTTGCAGGATTTTCAGTCACTGGTAATTTGAGTGTACAAGATAGTCCTCATAATTTGAATGAAAGAGCAATCGACTTCATAGATTAAGTTGATATTTTTCTGGCAAGACTGTTTGCTTTACATGATAGATTTTCCCTGGCTACAACCTTTTATTTCTCATTAAATCAGCCAGCCAACATTCAGAGATGAGAGAATAAATTGGTTTAGCTGTAATTTATATAGAGCTCCTCTACATCTTTACAGCACAGGTTTATTTGGGGGGTTGTGGCAAGCCAGTCTCTACTCTGATGAGAAGACCAGCAGTCACAGTCAAAGGCAGCTCCTTGGTGTTTATCGAGGCACAAGAAGTGTCCCACTTTAATTACACTGATAAGAGCTTAAGTGACACCGTCACCCCTCGTGTTGATGCAATAAAAAAAAGCTTATGTTTTTACAGCTATTCAAGACCAGAAGATACCCTAAGTCAGTATCAGACAGCTTCATTCTGGGACAAGTGCGTCAGCACTTGAGTTTTAGCCAGTGTAACTGAAATTTAAGGTGGCGCTTAAATAAATATAGGACTATAGTACTTATCTAAATTAAAAAAAAAACAAACCAAAACAAAAAAACAAAACCCAGCAAAAAGTCATACTTTCAACTGCAAACATTTTGCTGATAAAATGAGTGTGGGCCAGACCTGGAAGGCTAAGGAAAATTTCCCTTTGGAGCTAGTAGCTTAAGCATCTTACCCAGCCAGAGCTGGGCACAGGGCTGCAGGCAGACTGTCAGCTCTGGGCATCTGCACGTCTGTGCCCTCCGGCAGTAGCCCCCAGCCATTCTCCCTGCCTGCAGCAGGCTCTGCCTGTCACCTACCCACTGACTTACCAGGGCAGCCAGGCAGCCCTCAGCTTTTCCATGTGCCCTCGGCAGCGCTCACGCTCTCGGCAATGCAACCCAGCAGCTGCTCTGTGGACCTTCCTTCGTGCAGCTCCGAGCTGCATCCTCCCTGGTACAAAAACCTTTTAAAAATCTTCTGGAACTAATAGCCTTAATATGATGTTGCAGCTTTATTTAAGCAGGGGTGTGTGTGCTATTTTTTTTCCCTGGCTTTCATTGTTCCCAGGTAATCTGCAAAGCTGAACGCCAGTTGTGCCTCTTGCTTGTTTCTGCAGAGAAATAAGCCTTGTGCAGCCTTCGGGCATCACCAGCTTTGTATTTACTGCTAAGTAAACAGAGCCAGGAACTGCTCTCCGATCCTGAGGCCAAGTGACACTGACTGGCTATATCCATCCTGCATAGTACTTGATCCTGGTCTCCCATCTGGTGCTGCTGTGGCCCTAAGACATTGGTATTAATGTGTAGATGTTTCCCTTCTTTTTTTTTTTTTTTTTTAAATTTATGCTGTCTGAGCTAATGTAATAGCTGTGCTGCAGCCCACAAGAATGGTGTTTTATTGCATGAAACAGGGTTTGTGTTGCATGAATTGGGGTGGGGCAGGAGGGAAGTTTGTGGCTGCAAAACCTCTTGAGACAGAGCTGGAAGACTGTATAGGGTGAAGGGAACGGGAAGCAGTGTCGTCCCAGCCAGCAGGTCCCTCCTGCGTGCCACCCCCCAGGCTGTGCCCAGGCACTGTCTTGCTGTGCCAGGCTACATGGCATTGGCCAAGACTGTGCCCTGGAGCACGCTAACAATTAAGCAGTGTGGATGATCAGCAATCCAGCTCGGTCCCTGGTCCCGCTGTGTCCATCAGTGCAAACACAGCCACTGAGATGTCCCAGCATTTGTTTAAACACAAGGGATGAAGCCTGGATGCACAGCAAAAGGTGCCTCCACTGTGCCAACCATGCATGATGCCCTTATGACAGGGAGGGAAGACTTGGGGGGGGCGTCTCTGGGGCAACCACGGCCAAGGCATGGGGATGCTCCGTTCCCCAGTTCCATCAGGGCCGTATCCAGTCCTGTGTGCTCACAGGCAGGCTGTCCCTGCTCTGGGCCGTGGGTTCCTCACTGCTTTCTATTTCCAGGTCTATGCGTGAGGCTATTCTGCCACCTCTCTGTAGCTGCAGCAGCTTGTTCCTAAACACATCAACAAAGTGGTTTTGGCTTGAAACTGCGCTTGAAACTGCTCTGCCTGCCTTTATAAAAGCCATCCACTGCTTCAGTTTCTCATCATTTTCTTTTACTCTTTACAGCGTAAGCAACAATTTTTTGTTATCCCTTCTGTTTGTTGGAGTCGCATAAGAAATCCTTCGCTGTACATTTGTATGGGCTACAGATCTCTCTTCCAAATGTTGGAGAAAAACAAGTTTATGTGAATTATCTACAGCAGATAATTTCACTTCTGCACAGAATCTAAAAATAAAGTGGAGCCCACATTCTACAGCTAAGTAGCTTTTAATTAGGTGCGATAATAGCATGAATTATCTTTTAGAATGCAATAGCTCTGTGATCAGAAGTCAAGTGCTGGGAGTGATAATTGTTTGCAAAAATGTTCTATTGAGGGAATAAACTCAATGCTGGCATGTATTTGCTTTTTTTCATGCATAGGTCTTGTCAGGCCGATTAATATTTTGCGTGAATTTGGGCTTTCTCAGTTAGTGTTCCTGTTTTAATACAGCCAGTGGGTTCCCTCAAATACTAATGTAAAAAGAGGGCAGTGAAAGCCTGTAAGTCCCCATCATCGACAGTTTCTTGGTAACACCTTTGGGCAAGACAAATGGCATTGCTGCTTTCTGAAAATTAATGGCTGAGGTGCTGGGTGGTTTCATTCACTTCCTCAGGATCCCCTCTCCTTCTTTGAATCGTGGATAAGCTCAGGGTTTGAACATAAATAATATTCTGAATTGTGAACCGAGGTGTGGCCACGTCTCCTGTCCTGCCCACTCTGCTGGGGGCTGGAAAGCTCTGGTAGAGCTGGTGGGGGGGTGGGGGTCCATGCCCTAACCCACCGCAGCTAAACCTGCCAGTGCCTGTCTCGTCAGGGTCCTCCTTTGTGCCAGCCGGAGGGATGCTCTCACCGCCTTCACCAGCTAAAACGCTTGATCTTCATTGTCTCTGTAACTCAAGCGTAGCATTTAGTCCAGCGTGGTGGGGCTGGGGGTGGGGAACAGAGCTTTTTTCAGCCGGGAAGACAAACCTTAAAGAAAGGTCCTTTAAGGATAAGAGACTCACTTATGGTGCCACAGGGATGGTACTTGGCACTTGAGACTGCAGACAGATGCGAGCACAGTGTGTTTGAGCCTAGGCAGAAATAAGGAAGTTATTGCGTGCCTGGGAAATAAGGATATATCCTGTGACAGTGACTGTCCTACCGTATGATGCTGTGACATGGCACTGGGTAAGGGAAGTCCTTCCACAGTGCTGTACTGGATCCCAGCTGCCAAAGGGCCGGGCTGGAGCTGGGGTGCAGACCATGGGTGTTTTCTGCCAGACTCCCGGACACTGGCCATCTTGTGCCCCTCTGCGTCGGTCCTGAGCTCCTGGCTCTTCTCCTGGTGCCTCCAGGCATCGGTCCTGAGCTCCTGGCTCTTGTCCTGATGCCTCCAGGCATCGGTCCTGAGCTCCTGGCTCTTCTCCTGGTGCCTCCAGGCATCGGTCCTGAGCTCCTGGCTCTTCTCCTGGTGCCTCCAGGCATCGGTCCTGAGCTCCTGGCTCTTGTCCTGATGCCTCCGGGCATCGTTGTAGGGGCTCCCAGGCAGGAGGATGCCGTGCGGCATCTGGCTGGCCTTGCGAAGCGGGAACCCCTTCACCACCTCCTCCTGAACAGACAGACCTTCATGCATTTGCCCAGAGGACTTTATAAAAATTAATTGAGTTGCCCAGCATTAGACACAGATCATAAAACTCCCATCTGATCTCGTGCCCGCTGTCGATTTTAACAGCCGATCGAAACAATGAGCGCTGGCTTGTTGGGAATATTAACGATACGCACAGAGATAGCTGTAACACAGGCTGTACGTGTAGAAAAACGTGCAATAAAGAGCCTCTGCCTATATCACAAAGCTTGCTTTCCTAACGGGACTAAAACCCCTGGGCCAGAGTTTAAGCAAAAGCGACGGAGATTACCGTTTGAGTTACAAGTTCTGCTGAAAAGCAAATTTCCGTGTCTGCCTCTTTGTTTACTTATTTTCTTGCTGGTTTTAAAGCGAAAGAGAAGTGGACTCGGGGAGAGCGGCCGGGGAAGGAAGGGAAATCCTTGCCACCACCAAGTCCCGTTTCTGCCTGATGTCACCCGAGGCACCATCCCTCATTTCCTTGCAGGGCCGTTAATTCCCATTTCCTCAGGAAAACCGGGCAGCGACAGCAGCGTCCCGCGCGGGCACTCCCCGAGAACTCGGTCCCGAGTCTCCCTTATCGCCGTTTACTATCGTGACACCTCCGTTTTTCCCGCCCGGTCCCCCCTTCGTGGTGCGTGAGGCGGGTCGGTCCAGCAGGGGGCGCTGCGGTGAGGCGAGGCGCGCGCTGCTGGGGCGGCTGCGCCCCCGCCGCTATATAAGCGCGGCCACGCGCCCCCGCCGCCGTCGTTCTGTTCCGCCGGCGGGAAGAGGGAGGGAGGGGGGGGGGAAAGGAGGAGGAGGGAACGTACCACCGGGGCAGGTGAGCACCGCGTATCCGCTGTGGGCGGGCAGCGTGGGCGGGCAGCCTGGGCTCCCCTCCGCTCCCCCTCCCCTCCGCCGAGGTGGGGTTGCCCCTTCTCTGGGCTGCTGCTGAGGTGGTGGTGGGGGGGTGTGTGTGTGAAGGCACGACGCGTTCGGGCGGTGAGGGGGCGAAGCGAACCCAGAGCTCGGTTCAGGTGGATAGGATGCGTTATCTCCATGGCTTCAGCCAAAAGTTTTGGGGACGCTCGTGAACGGACTGGCTCAAGCGGGCATTGCTCCCTGCGCGGCGCCGAGGTCGGAATTTGCCCGGTTTATGCCCAGCAGCAGTGAGTTACCGGTGGGACGGTGCGGGGGAGGGGGGAGTTAAACGACATCTCGTTATTTTTCTTAAGAATGACGACAGCTAAAGCAGCTACTGCGAATTATAAGCCGGTGTTTTGGTATGAAAGATAATAAATCCGTGGAAGGTAGGGCAGCGGGTCCAGGCAAACCACTTCTGCTTGAAGAGCTGTTCACCTAGGCCGGTTGTTTCCAACCCTGTGTAGGTGAGCCTGGGTACCTTTTCCCTCCTCCTCGCTTCATGTCCCTTGCTACCTTTGCCTCTGCTTTTTTTCTCCCCCGTCCCCATCACCGCATCCCGAAGGTAACAGCGGTGCTGAGGGGCTTGTGCCCTGTGCCTCAGCCTTCGCACCGGCCTGTGCTCCCTACGGGCACCCCTGTTAGGGAGCCGGTGATCCCTGAGCACTCTAAACGTGGAAAAAGCCAGCCAGCAGGAGCCTTGACATTTATCATTGCATTAAAACTGTCAAAGATCAAAAAATGAATAAATATTTTTCAGCAAGTCAAGCATTAGACATATTTACTGATGTTAAGGCATCGGTAGCAAAATAATTGAATGTCAAGTGTTTGCATACAGGTTAACTTTGCAATGGATGACTGCATTAAGGAGGCACTTGGCAGCAATTGTGCTGGATATAACGTGATGCATAAATGCCTTGTTTTGGCTTGTGTGATTTCATGCAGGAATTGTTTTATGCTCTTTACATTCAGTGTTGTGTTTGTGGGTTTTATTGCTTCTCAGCCCCAATTTCAAGCAGGGTTGTGGGCTTTTCTAGATCTCCTGCTGCATAAACTCTTTACCAGTCTGCCCTTTTCCAATGCAATTAAATATACCCGGCTACTTGTCTCCTATCTCTGCAATCTGTTGTGGAGAGCACTACAGCCTGTGCTGCAGGAGAGTGGTAGCAGTGAGCTAGCTACATGTATGCAAATGAGGCTTAACTTCTCATTCTACTTTATTTATCATCACCTTAATTTCTGCGGAATAAAGTCCTGTTTTAAGGTACAATAGGGGGATTCTGCAAGTGATCCTTTGAGTAAGGCACTGTGAGTTTGGAAATGCAGTGGGGGTTTGGAAATTGCTACCTGAGGTGAGGGAGGGTTTGAGAAAAACCTTTACAAGGCTGTGTCTGTGTGGTTTATTTGAAGGAGCTTTTGATATGGTACCATGTCTTTAAGGACAGAGGTAGGTATTTGGCTACTGATCTAACAAATGTCAGCTGTAGGTTTCGGTCAGATTAGTTTTTCATTTCTTTACAGCAAAGCTTCTTCTATGGTAAAGTTTTCTAGGGTGTTGTCCGTGACTGTAACAAACAAGAAAGCAGCTTAAAACTCCTGGTCTAAATTTCTGGAGAGTGTATTTCTGTGCAAAACACATTTATGGTATAGTAAGCAATGCTAGATATTTAGAAGATAGTGGGGAGAGGAGAGCTAGCAGCACATCTGTTGCAGAAGTGCAGTTCTCCACATCTGTAAAGCACAACAGCACATCAGAGGCTGTGCAGGGAACTCCATAACCAGTGAGAAATAGTCCTCCCTCTTAAGTTCGGAAAAACAAGACTTCCAGCTTCCAGTGTGCATCCTCTATTTCCTAAGTTCGTGCAGGAAGCATCAGAAATCAGCATAGGACAGAGAACTGCAGCCAGAATTGCGGGCTCCAGTGAAATGTGCTCTCTCCAGAGACTCATACAATGGTAGATGAAGTGAAGCACAATACAGTAGAGACTCATACACAGTGGTTGGTTTAATATTTGATTGAACGCTTTGGAGGAGAAAAGATCTAGGCATAGTAATGGACATATCAGTAAAGGTATTTGCTGAATTGCCAGCAACAAGCAGTGCAAGAGGATCTCTTCCTCTCCACCCCTGGCTGGATGCTGAGGTTTGCTAAAAAGACTACCAAGGCACAGCTGATTTAGCAAATGCTTTCCCTACACAAATATTGCATTTTATCGTAAGTTATTTATAATTACACTGGCCTGGTTTAAATGCAGCTTTTACTGAACATTCTGCAGTCAGTTTTGTTAAAGAAGTCTGAAGTAGCTGGAGTGGAAATAAAGTAGCAAAGAGCAGCAAGTGCTTGATGGTTTGTTTTGTACCTGAGCTTACTATTGCAAACTCAAACCCATTGAAACAGTCTTTCTTCAGGAAAATAATAACTATGGATTTTTGTATAACTTATTCTGGCACTATCCTAATATAAATAGCATCCTTGTCAGCTTGGGAACACTGTCACTTGCTGTTGCTGGGCATGCATTTGATGCTTTGCTCTCCGAAAACCTTCTTTGTTTATTCTGTCCATTGCCATTACATGGTATCAACTTGCTATTTTGGATTTTCCAGTGGGGAACTGGGAAGAGGATAAGGTCCAACACTTCACCCAAGGTCACCAGAAAGATCTCCAGAGTACAGCCAAATGCTGTAACCACCTGACAGGGTCCCCTGTCATTGGTTTCATGACAAAGACCTACTTAGCGAGGGTTTGTAGGGTGAGAAGCAAGAGGGGAAATGGTTAGCTGTTTTAAATTGCTGTAACTACACAACCAAGTGATTTATACCAATTAAAGCTCTGTCCCATGTTACTCTGTTATAATATAGAACCAGGTTAGTATTTTGCAGCAAAAAGGCATATCTGTAAAACACTCAAAACATCTGAAAAATAGGTCTTCAGTACAAGAAAGGGCCGTTTAAGAGACTTTATTTAAGCAGTCACCTTAGTAATTTCTTTGAGGAGTTCTATTTTCTTTTTCAATTAAGTGGCTACAGAGCTGGCAGTCAGGCAAACAGGTTCAAAGCTCCTGGGATAGTGAATCTTCATGTTTCAGGGCAGGAACTGTTTTCTGCTCAAGTAAAAGTTGTTGCTGCTTTTGTGGCATAGTGTGCCACAGCCTGTAGTCCTGCACAGAAGGTGGTGTCAGTGGTGCCCTGGCTGGAAGGTAAGGAGATCCAAGTTATGTTCCTGTATAATTGCGGTGAAGTTGGTCTAAGGCTGTGCCAACAACTGGGAGGAGTATGCTGGCCCACTCTTGCAGAGCGTTTGGGGACTGTGGATGGAGAAGTCCATTTTGTTCCTGCAGAGGCATCCACATCAAAAGTCTCTGCAAATGACTTAATCCTCAGAAGCAGCTGGTGTAGCAGCAGTTCCCAGGCTTTTGCTGTTAGTGACATCACTTGCAGATCAGTGATTTTATGCAATCCTCAAAACTAGCAAAAGCATCAGCTGAAAAAATTCCTTGGATTCCCCTCCCAGCCTGCAATCATGACTTCATTTAGATGATGGTGTAATACAGGTTGCTGCTTCTTATGTGAGCCTGAGGGTTGTTCTGCCCAGAGATAAACTTCTTTGAAGCAGCTATTGCATGGGATGCAGAGCTGGAAGGAAGGCATAACTTGTTCTTCTTTGCACAGCTGTGAGTTTCACTTCATGGGCATAATCACCAAACGCAGGAGAATGACTTCCCTTTGAAATCATAGTTAAAAAGTAAACAAGCATCTAAAACACATGCTGGGCTAATTAGTTTCTCTATTAAGTTTTACTTTTTGAATTTTACCTATTTGATAGCTTATCCTAAATGAGTTGGCTTCCGTGTTGATTATCCCCACAGGGCGCTCTAAGTTATGGCAAAATGTTAAGGCTGCCAAAGAGCCAGTCTGGCAGGCAAGGGTAGCTTGAAGAACAGAGATGCTCCAATAGTGCTTTCACCCTCTGGCATCTGTTGTCTCTGCCAAGTTTTGTATGGGGCACGTGGAACAACAACCCCTTAAGCCACCTGAGATTTTTTTCAGTCCAAGGTGGTCTTCATAATAATTCTCAAGTTTATACTGCCAGAAAAATTCAGAGGGACTGGATGACTCCCAAGTAATGTATTTCTGTGCTACAGGGTATGTTAGTCTTACTGAAAAAGAATTAGATTGTGATGGGGGGAAAAATAAAGCTTTGTATTAAGCATTTCCAAGCTTGATGCAATTTGTTCATGCCAGAATGCTGGGAGGAATCATGATGTGCTATGCGCAGGGAAAGCTGGCAGGATGCTGGGTGCAGATAAGGCATTCAGAAGTAAATTGCATTTGAGTGTGCTCGGCAGAGCTGTGCTCTCAGGATGAATGTATTCCTTCTGGTCTACAAGACCATCAGGTTTTTAGGTTCTTCTCTTGCTATTATGACAAAAGGTTGTTTAGCTATTGGTGTGGTATAATAGTGAGGCTTTAAAATGGGAAAACCAGTAAAACAATCTCTGGAAGCAACCTACATGAGCCTTGGTGAAATCAAATGGCTGCATACACAAGGCTAGAAATGTTATGGAGATCAGGAGCAAGTGCTTAGGAAAGGGTTGCTGTATCATGGTCACAATCTGGATACATTGTTTGGGGTTTAATGCTATGAGGATCAAAACAAATGTTCAGCATGGGCACTAAAATTGGGCTGTTTCTTCAATGTGTTAAATGGTTGAAAGGCTAGGAGAATAGATAGGAAATGTGAGATCTACATGAAGAGTGCTTTTCTTCCCTTTCTCAGATCTTAAACTAAAAAAGAACTTTAAAAGAGCAGTTGAAAAGAATGGAGAACTTTCTTTAAATGTAGTTTGTAAGCTGGAAGGAAATGAGTAAGTTTCTAAACCAAAACCAGACTGGGTAAAGTGCTAATCTTGATATGACAGCAGCTTGATCAAATTACCAGCTAGGACTTCCTGAAACATCTGTATCTACCCATCCTTGATATTGCTAAAGCATGCCCCAAATACATGAGTTAAGTGGCTTACAGAAACAGTGAATTTTTTGTCAATACATGTATTTTCTTAAATAACATGTGTATGCATAAATGTGTCATGTAAAATTGTGTGCATTACCATAAGAATTATTTACAGTAATAATTTAAGAAGACAAGGGACTCGGAGACTCTGCCAAATGAGCTTGTGTTTTTCATTGATGAAAGCCCCAGTGTCAGAGTCGCTCACAGCCATCTGATCCACGCAGCAAAGTTCAGGGCCAGGTCCACAGCCTTTATTCATATGAGTAATCCTTTAATGTCAACAGAGCCAATGAGATGCTGATGCTGAAGCAAGGAAAGCCCTCAGGCTTGGTTCGGAAGATACAGGCTTTGCCCTTCACTGAGGACCGAGTGGGAAGGTGGACAAAGGTTGCTTTATTTCACCTTTCTGTATCTTGAGGCCTTGGGTGAAGTGAGAGCTGAGTCACTGTCCCTATAAGCTATGTCAGTTTTAAGGTTAAACTGATTAGAGTGGAAAACATAACACTGACTCTGACAGACTCACAATGTTAATTTTTAGCTGCTCAGCACTTTAAAAAAAAAAAACCAACAAACAAATCATGGAAAAACTGCCCTGTTTGATTGTTCCTATTACATAATAGCAATGTCTTTGGGATTTGAGAGATGTCATGAGCAACATGTCCCTTACGTAACAAATCCAAGTTGCTGTAATCCCTGCTGTGCTGCTGCTGACCCTGGGCAGCCAGGAATAGCCTGGGAGTGGTGCTGAGCTCCCTGGGCTCTCCTCTGGGGCTGCAGAGTAGCTGTGGAGCAGAGGTCCTTTGCTCTGAGGGGTGTTTCTGCCAACCATGCTTGCTGGATTTGCAGTCTTTTTCTGCTAATAGAGTGCAAATAGGGGCTGAAGTCCTGTCTTGCTCCTTATGGGCAGAGCTGATCATCCCCCCGCTTCCTTTTTTTTTTTCTCCCCTGAAACATCAGCCTTTACCCCCATTTCCAGCTGGAAACAGGTCATCTCATGATCTTGGTACCTTTGTTCCTGTGCTTGTTTAATAAAAAAAAAAGGGGCTAAAAGCCAGGTCAGACCTTTTGAGCAAGTCTTCCCGAGCCTTTCTTCCATCTCGTGGGACAGTGCCATGGCCTGATGTCTGGGGGGATGTGCCGATGTGCTGGGCTTGCCAAAGTGGATGCTTTGGGGGAAGAGCCGCATCCACGTATCATCTTGAATTCAGGGGCCTCCTGTGTCCCTCAGCTTTGGTGGGGTGTTTGGGCCTCGTTCCTGGCCTCTGATTTCATATGCTGGGTGTGGAGATGGTGGACCAGCATATGGGGGCTTGTGGAGCAGGAAGGAGGCTGCTGGGAGAAGTCAACTCTGTGTGCTTGGGGCTTGGTGTCTGTGCAGAGGGTCTGACCCTTAGCTTGAACCTGTTGTGCTGATGGGTTGTCTCAAAGTGGGTAAACCAGTGTGGAAGAGCATCTTAGCCCTGCCCAAGGAGTTTGTGTGCTTTGCTGGCTGCAGTTCCTGCCCTGTCTCCTCCATAGGAGAGCACTGCTCTGCCCCGATCGCCATGGCTGTCTCCAATGCAGTAAGGAGCATTTGAAGAATGATAACATAAAAAAAGCAACATTGTGGGATTGTCTGGGAGGGGAAGGATTGAGGTAGCTGTGCACAAAGAGACCTATCTAATTAAAACCGCAGGGGAATGGAGATGGTGGCTAATGAGGCTGAACATACAACTTAATTTAACTGAGTTATTTGAAAAGAAGCAAGCTGCCTTGCTGGGGAATGGAAGGTGGGGGGAAAAAATAGAATGTACCTGGAATTTCTTATTAAAATATAAATTTCATTGTAATTAGTGCATCTTTTGCTGTGAGTTACTTTGGATTTGGGGTTTTACCACATTTGAGTGAAGTTTATGTGAATCAAACATTTTAAAAGACTATTTGATTAAATCTTACCTAGAATCCCATTTATATCTTCCATCTTCTAATATTTTCTAAGCTTTCTATCTAACTTTTCTCCACTTGATCTTCACTACAAGGGAAAATGAGTGTCATATGACTTCCCCTTTTCCCTCAGCTGTCCTTCTCCATTCTTTCTCTGACTCTGTGTTTTCCTCTGTCATACTTTCAGGTCTCTTCTCATTTCTACCTGCTCTGCTTGTCCCACAGTCACATCCCTCTTCTTAGTCTTCCTCGCACTTATACCTCTTAACTCTTCACTCTAATCTCCTGCCTGTTTCCCATCATAATATAAATAAATACACATCACTGATATAATATTAAAAAAAAAACCAAACCCCAAAACAACTGAAAACCAAAACCTTTTCCAGCTTTTTTTTTGTCATCTTATGATCTGGTCAGCCCTACTTGGGAGATCTTCTATTTTCATCTTTGATTCTCACCAGTTTGACTTTGGCCCCTTTTACCACTGGTAAAACTGTATCTTGTGACCTCTTATCAAATCTCAGGACTGGCTTGCTTTCCTTCTCTGCCTTGACCCAATGTCTTTTGATATAACTCACATTCTCTGATTCACAATGTTTACTTCTTGTGATCGTGATCTTTCCTTGACTTCTGGGAGAAGCTCCTTCTGTGTGTTTTCTGGATGATCTGCCTCACCTTTTCTTGTTTCTCCTCTTTCCTTCCATACTTCTTCTGGGTGATCTCATCACAAGCAAATTCAGCTAAATCTCCCTGAATAGCAATACATCACCTTATCCCATCAAAATGTGGCATAGAGACAAGGCATCAAATAGCACAGAGTCCCTTAAAAACAATTATCTCTGTAAATACATTAAAACCTGACTAGGTTTAAGCTGTGCTTCCCCTTTGCTTGTGTACCTAAATTTGACTTGAGAGCGTTGACTTAATCTAAAGATACTCCAGAGGAAGAGAAAATGCAGAGTTTTTGTTTCACAGAGTTTTTGTATACTCTTCCCCTTTTGTGAGTAGGTGTATTGCTTCATTTCGCTCATTCCTAACACGGACCAGCTTATCTGTGAGCTAATACCAGGAAACTTGGACAGGATCATAATCAGGGTATTTAATCTTGAGCACTGTGTTTACGAAAGATTTGATGGTGTATGCCCTTGTTACCTACTCTAATTCTAATGAGTCTTTTGGTTTTTTTAAAGGTTTCCACCCTGGGACTGTCTTCTAGGGCAAACTATCACCAATGGAAGTAAAATTTGTTTTTCCAGCATTCTGGGTAAGCTTGTCTTCCATATTATTAATGTCTGATTTGATCTTTTAAATGTTTTTGCCACCAAAGAACTCTCTTCTAAGTTGTCTTTGATTTTTATATTAGTGCTAGTCTATCCAATGAAAAGAAAACTCCCTCTAACAATTGTGTAAACAACGGAGATAAAGGTGTCTTCAAAGCAAACCGTGAGACTCTTTTTACTGGGGGGAATTATCAAACAAAAATAGATCTTTGCTTTCCTAATGTTTTTGATTTCTGTCTGGTAGGTATAGCATATATGGAAAATATTAATATCTAAACCAATGTACTAGATATCTAAACTAAATCCGGTACTTTTTGAGATAATGTGACAATACTTGAAGTTAGTCTTTCATGCTTGGGAAGGCATAACTTTGTCAGCTGGGAGATGACCGTGATATGGATCCTGGTAAAGTTGTGTTGTAGTGGTATGAGGTTGTGTTCAGTTGTGAGCAGTAACAATGCTTTCTGAAGCCTCTGGGAGGTCAGCAATGATGTTTTTCCTGGAAAAAAAGATGACAGCTACGCTCGCAAGTTGCGGGGCAGTATTTGTCACCTGGTTGGGGGCATTGGCTCTTTGCCCACTAGCAACAGGCTGACAATGGTCCCAAAGCCTCAAATGACTTGAGGAAATGGATGGAGATAGGACAGTGTGGGCTCTGGAAGGAGGCTGACCGTATGGGGTACTGCCAAATTCTGGAGGGGGTGAGGGAGGCCACAGGCTGCTTCTTCCCAGCCTATCCCCAAGCAGGCTGGCTGCGTGCATCCCTGGCTTTGGCCCAGCCAGGGGTAACCTCAGACAGACCAAATTAAACCAGAGTTCTGAGGTTGCGTTTTCTGTGATGACCAGGTCATGATGGGACAAAGTCTCCTTTTGTGGTCTTATACTGTCCCCAGTTTTACAGCAGGCTCACAGCTGATTTTCCCTGTGCATCAGTAGGGTGTGACAGCCTGCTGTGTCCTGCTGGCTGAGCAACCGTGGGGAGGAACAACAAGAACAAGTAGCCCAGCGTGTGCTTCCCTGAGTATGCATCTCCTGGGGCCAGGCCTGATCCTGTCCCTCAAGTGATAAAACACAGCCTGGCTAGAGAAGTTCTGATGGCAACCTGGCATAGGTGTTGCTCTTTCCTTTGGGGAGACTTGGACCTGGTCCAATCTGGAGTCAGAAAGGTCTGACAAGAGCAGCCAGCACTGGGAGAGGGTCAGGACCCCAGCAAAGCCTTGGGGCATGGCTCTAGCATGCAGCACTGTATGTGGTGAGGAGGCACCCAAGGGGTGACATTTCTGTGGTAATCAGACTGAGGGCAGAAAGCAGATGGGAGTAAAGAGAAAGCAAACCCAGGTCATTGGCAAGGACATTCCCACCATCCCAATCCTCAATGTAGGAAATCCTATACCATGTCTGTCTCCCTCTCCAACCCAGGATGTGAGGCCAATAGGCACTGGCAGGGCTCAGAAAGATGAAGCAGACATCATCAGGGCATGATGCCTGGCTTTCAAAGGACTCTTCAGATATGCTGATGCCTTTGGGGATGGTGCTAGGTGATAGGAACTGTACGGTTACAGGAGCTTGGGTAAGAATATCCCATCCCTTACCCAAGTCAAAAGCTGTTTCTCTGGCAGCAGTCATGCTCAGTCACAGATGATGTAGTTGTGGCTGTGAAATGGGTGATTGAACTGGTGTGTTACTGTCTTCTGGGTGGCACGCGCATCCTGGTTATAATTCCACAGCAGTCATGCAGCTAAACACCAAATGAGGGAAATCCTGTGTTTATGGGCTTCTGGGTGGCATGTGATGCTCCAGCACTCTGTTGCCTGACATGAAAGAATTGGAAGGCATAGACCAATGCACATCTTCTGTTTGAAGACAACATTTGCAGGACACTGTGCTGAGCGATGTGAAGGATGTACAGAAATGCCTTTATGTCTTTCCCATATACAAATGACTTCTGGTTTAAAAGCAATTATAACTGTTTCTGCCTTCTCATTACTAGGGTTGTAAGTCTTGTAACTCAGCTGGTGAGGCTAAAGCTGTATGACTCTTGTGAGTGGGAAGAGTTGTTGTTTGGACCCTCTCAAAGAGTGTTCCTGTGTACAGGTCTCCCACTGCCATTAACTGGATAAAGTCAAAGGCTGGACCCTGGATTTAGGGCTTGGCTACAGAGCTGAAAGAGCAGAAGCTGAAGTGAGAAATACAGATGAATCCTGCTGAGTATTCTTAGTTTTCTATATATGCCTGTGGATTTTCCAGTTTGGTTGAGGACTCTCTAGTGCTTGGATGACGATTATGAAAAGAAGTATATCAGCATCCAAAAAATGGAATTGTATGTTTCAGTATTCTGTAATTGCATCTAAATGAGATAAGACAAAAAAAAGCAGAGGAAGTAGTTTCTTAGTAGTGTTCTCCAAAAGGTCACATTAAAGCATTCCCTTTCATAAGATATGCTGTTTCACTGTTAAGAGGTACTGAGTACTTGTTTCACTAACATGTTCCCTTCCTTTTTGAGCTGACATGTCAATGGTATTCAAAGTAAGGCCTGTGAGAAGCAGCTTGAAGTCTTGATTCCTTATGGCTAGCAGGTTTGGAAATCAAAGGCCATCAGCTGGAAAAGAGCTCTGGGAATCTTTGAAATGAATTTGCTCTGTGATGAGTGTTAGAGATGTTCAGCTTCTGAAGGGGGAAATTGTGCCAGAAGTAGATGTTGAATAGAGCAAGAAAAGCAGGAGACTATTTTGCAGTTTGAGTGCTCATTGTAGACCTGGGAGAATAAAGTTTCCCGGCCCATTCTAGAGCTGTCTACAAGAATGGCATTTTCAGACCCCTGTGTTTTGTTTCAAATAGGCAGGACCAAGTAACGTGTGTTTGGCAGAGATAATGTGACTTTCACCTCTCATACTGATCTTATAGCGCTGCATGGGAAGATGATGGGTATACAAGAGCATAACCTTGTTTGAGAGATTTGTATGAAGTTAGTGTTTTAGTCACAGCTGTACCTGATGGGAGGCTTTCTGACATGCCACGGAAATACTGTTCTGATAGCATTACTTTAAAAAATGTTTCCTAATGAATAGGTCAAAGTGGTCTGCATGGGTAGTTGTAGATCAAGAGTTTGATACCATGCCTCTCTATGCAAACAGCTAGTGAGATGCTTCAGAGGGATAGATTTTTGCTGCTTTCAGCTAAAAATCAGAAATTCAGGGAAGTGACTTGATAATATTTTAAGTCATCCAGTAATTTAACACTGGATTAGAGTTGAAATCCCATAGAAATACTCAAGACACTTTATACTGTATCAGATGGATTAAGCATGATTCACTTATTGCATTAAATTCCAGAGGGATTAATAATGTCTGGGTCATTGTTTCCTAGGCTTATAAATTTAAGGACCGGAGGGAACCACATGAATATCTATGCTTACTGCTTGCTCAGTGCAGGTCAGAGAAATGCAGGATATATCAGTAGTAGTCCTTTAACTTTTCTTTATTTAGCATATCTTCCTGAAAAAAGATCAAGGTCTTGATTTAAAGGGTAGCGGTAGTAATGAATCTACCATGTCGCAGGTAAATTGTTTTGGTAAATAATGAGCCTTGCCTTTTGAGGCAGTCTGTAGCTCTTTTCAGCTTCCAAATGGTGTACCTCATTTTTTTTCTGCTGGACTGACAAGGAATCTGTTATTTGGATGCTGAGTCTCCATTTAGTTCCCATTTCATTAGTCACTTTTGAAATTCATTTATTATGAGCAGTGTTGATGTAGTATGGTGAATCTTAACTCAGGATTTTATCTATAGCATGACTTGAAATTTCTGCATAGTGTGAAATATGTCTTGTCAGCACACTACCATTATCAAATGATGATGTAACTGCATACAAATGATCAGATTTACATGACCAGGCCTATTTTCCACACAGCTGTGTTGATTGGTGTTAATTATGCTACTGTCTTTCAATGCTTTATTGATTGTGTCCCATGATAACCTTTCCCTGCTGTTGCTTACTACTGATGCCAGCCTAATTGTTTGATAGGTGCTTAGGTTATCCCACTTAACCCTTTTAAATACTGATTTGATATTAGCTCTCCCCAGTCACCAGGAACTTCTTGTGTTCCTATGTTTGTTAAAAGCAGTCATTAATCCAAAGTTATTGGTTCATCTGCCCTCTACTCTTGAATGCAGGGTTTTAACTGAGGGGTTATTTAAAGCTCTCTCCAGTTACTGATGGCATTATCACTGTAAGATGTGAATCTTGCATCTCTCTGAATGCTGAGTGGAAGTAGTTGTCAAATACGTTTGTCTTTTTTTGAATTGTTTGATAATTTGTCTGGAATGACCAGTTATTGAAGTCATTGCTTGGCATTCGCTTATTCTTGTTCCATTTAGGGAGGAGCTTCTGTTGTCATAAACCTCACCATAGCTTTTTAATGTGTTTTTTTTCTTCCATCATTTGCTTGCATTTCTGCAATGTTAATTTGTATTCATTGCTATCAGTGTCTTTTTTTCCCCATCTGTTATGTACTGTGGGTTTGTTTTACAGGTTTCTCTGCTGCTGCTGTCACTTTCCTTATCCAGGATTCTTCAACCAAAAAAGCTTCCTTTCATGGCTGTAGCACAGTGATTTTATTTAATTTTTTTTTTGGCATGTAATAAAGCATCCCTTAGCAGGTCCTTTTTATATTTTTGTGTGACTATTTCCCCCTGCTCAGTTTTGCTCATGATTGTTTTTAGGTTTGAGAAATTCTTTCTAAAATATCCAAACAAGTAAGTTAGATATTGGCTAAGATTACATATTGTTTTCCAACTGCAAAAAAAATTGGAGCATTGCCCTTTGCTTGTAGTGAATCATAATATTCTAGTTAAATGGTTCACCTGTATCCAGTAGGAGTCCAATATAACATCAGCTAGAGTTGACTTCACTACTCTCTTGTGTTAAGCCATGAATAACGTGCAGACTTTCTTGAAGTCTTACTAGTAGAGTGGTTCTTCCAGAACAGTTTCTCTGCTAGAATAAAATTCAATGTGACAGTATTTTTCATAACTTCAAGGACATATGCTTGAGGAGTGCCCCATTCTGTTCCCTTACCTCATTTGATGGTTTTCTATCAAACCTCAGCCTTTGTCTCAGCTTGTCACTTGCCAATATCCCAGATTTTGCTTTTCTCTTTGGACATGCGGTGTCCATGGCTTTATCTTCTGCCCACCCTGTTTCTCTTAAGTACAGTGCTTTTTAGTGTTTATTTTTATCATGTGTTTGTCTGTTACCTTCTTAACCTTTAATAGAATTGAGCTTTCTTTTGAAAAAGGCAATTCTAATTTGTATTGAAATTGAGCCCAGTCATTGCCATTGTAAGGGAACAGATTGTTTGCCCTTTTTAAAAAAGAAGCTATTCAAATATCAGCAGTATGGTGAAAGCATTGCTTTATTTCTAGCTCTGCAATACTTGAATTGCAAGTTTTTTGACAATTTGTGTTGACATGGGGAGGCTCTTTTTTGTTGGTCAGACCTCTACAGTTGGCAGCTCTGAGTCCGTATGGCCTTTTGCAAGCCTGTGGTTGCTGCTAGGTTGCTGTGCAGACAAGGTAAACTTCATGAGATGGAGTTCATGCTGCAGTTGGTTTGGGGCTGGCTCTGGACAGCAGCTGAAGGAAAAGGACAGTAGCTGAGGTCAAAAGCTGATATACTTTCTCTTCTCTCATGCTTTGTGCAAGTCTTAGAAGCACAGTCTTAAGAAATGGTTGTTATTGAGATAACCGGGTAGATTTTTATTAGTGAAAACAGCATGGACCTAGAAATTAACTTCTCACTATTTGAAGCAAGTGACTTGTCAACATGTGGTCTTGCGCTGTCACCAGAACTGACTTGCACATCTAGCCTTGGTGAGGGTTTGCAAGGAGCTGTATGGGCAGAAGATGGTTTGCATGAGGTGCTCACATCCAAATGCCTGAGAAAGACCCACATCTTCCAGTGTTTTACTGTGCTTAGCACAAACGTATTTTGGCAGCTAAGTATCCTGAGTACAGAACCTGCAGAATGATTTACTGGATGTATTCAGGTGGGTTGTGGGAGTCTTACTCGTCACTGGTGAGGCTGCACCTCGAGTACTGTGTTCAGTTTTGGGCCCCTCACTACAGGAAAGACATGGAAGTGCTGGAGCGTGCCCAGAGAAGGGCAACCAGGTTGGTGAGGGGCCTGGAGCACAAGTCTTATGAGGAGCGGCGAGGGAACTGGGGTTGTTTAGTCAGGAGAAGAGGAGGCTGAGGGGAGACCTTATCGCTCTCTACAACCACCTGAGAGGAGGGTGTAGTGAGGTGGGTGCTGGTCTCTTCTGTCAGGTGGCTGGAGATAGGATGAGAGGAAATGGCCTCAAGTTGCAGCAGGGGAGGTTTAGATTGGATATTAGGAAAAATTTCTTTACTGAAGGTGTTGTCAAGCACTGGAACAGGCTGCCAAGGGAAGTGGTGGAGTCACCATCCCTGGAGGTACTTAAAAGACATGGTGCTTAGAGACATGGTATAGTGGTAGACTTGGCAGTGTTAGGTTTACTGTTGGACTTGATGATCTTAAAGGTCTTTTCCAACCTAAATGGTTCTATGGCTAAGTTACTGGTTTCCCTATCCATAACCACACCATTACTGAATTGTTTCTAAGGAGCAGCATCCCAGCTGGAATTGAGTCCACAAAGCAGGAATCGGCTTGTAAATGCTTTGGGACAAGGACACTGTTTTCATTCATCAGTGTTGTGTGGCTTAGTATGAGGGATGCTACTCCAAGCATCCTTTCAGTACAAAGGATTACACAAATAAAATGAAGGATATAAACAAGGGCTAAGAAATGATCCATCTGCAATGACAGAATAGCAACAACTTCGCAAGCTCTTGGTTTAGCCTGCTTAAGGTTACTTGCAAAGAATCTTCTGATATGTTAATTATATTATTCATACTGTTTTTCTGAATTTCAAAACAAAGTGTGACCTTGATTTCAAAGTAAAAGTGCATGAAAGCATGCTGTGCTAATTTTTCATAATTAATCACATATAAGCCAATTTTATGGCAAAACAGATAAATGAGATGTCAGAATATTTGTTTGTAAATACTTTGCTTCAAGATGTTAGTGCAATTTGGGTCTTAGCTTTAACAAAATCCAGTGTTTCTTTCAGTTTCACTGTAGGATGAAAGCACAGCATGCAATACATGCGGCATTTAAGCTCTAAATGGATATACTGTAACTGGTCTTGAGCCTGTCTTGGAGGCTGAAGCCAGTGCTTTTCCAGAGATGACTCAGAATATGGGCTTCTCTTCCTTTCCGAAGAGAAGACAAGCTTACACAACTATGTTTTCAACTTCAAAGCAGAGCGCACACATTGATGATGGCCCTTGTCTGGCACTGCAATGAAGTGCGTGGTGAGGTAGGTTAGGCTTGGGGCCAGTGCATCCTCCCATCCTCACCCCAGGGAGAGGTGAGGGGCTGCCATGGCAAGTCCCCCCTGCCACGAGACTGTTTCCAGGGTGGGTGGATGTCGACACAGGGCCCTTGCCGTGGTGCCCATGCAGGCAGTGCAAGGCTGTGGGGATGCTGTGGGACGAGCTCAGAGGTGCAGGAGACCCACTGCCAGTGCAGGGGGAGTTTGTACACCCTGGGCTCCCACTCAGCCAGGGCTTCTGTCACAGCAACCTCTGTCGGGACAACCAGAAAGCCACACTGAAACTAAATGGATAGAGCCATTTGACTAATAACAAATGCCCATGAACATCATATTTGGGTAACTTTGCATAACGAAGTTAACAGCTGGTGATGTGTGTATTATAAGTGCTTTTAAAATAGGATTTACTGAATTCTACTGTAAAGTGTCACAAGACGGTATTATTTTATAGCTCACTTCAGTTGTCTCTCTACCTCTGTCTAACAAGTCCTGGTGTTTAGTATCTGTTACATATGCAGTATATAATAGGTTTCGGCATTAGGCTGCATTTGGTGCATAAGCTAATGTTAGTTTGAGTCTTATAGCCCTTCCTTCTAAGCTGCCAAGTGGTAGAGGATATAGCTCCGATGAGAGAAAACAATTTAAACTTTCTCAGTGAACCAGTTTTGAGAAGAGTTTTTTCTCAAACGCAGAGTTCCACACTGAAGCAGTGTGATTAAAAGCCTATGGGGGAATCAAGCATGGGAATGGTTTTAAGGAAGATCAAGGGACTGAATGCAATTTTTTTCTTCAAATGATAATTAAAGAAACAGCATCCTCATTAGCATAATACACTAAATGATAAAAAGAATTGGACAGATGCCTAATCTTGAAATGCTTCTTAATTTACAAGTACACATTTTAAAAAGAAAGCAATTGAGGTCTGTTCTTTCTAGCTGCCTGCCTGAATCATCAAAACTGCTGCTTATATAACTTACTGGCTCAAAGAGGAAAAAAATGCACAGAAAAGTAGTTATGTACTCCAGGATACCATCCATACAATGTCCGTTGCACATGTATAGATACTAGAGCATCCACAATATTTCAGGTCTTCTGAGATTGGATGCCTACCAGACAAAATTACACATTTGAGCAGATATTCTCAACTGGGGCCATAGGCAGCCTCAAAGGAGTTCAAAGGCAGCTGCTGCAAAAATGAAACACTCCTTTTTCTGTTGATTCTTGACTCTAATTATCTAGAAGGTGGCTCCTGAGTTTCTTATGATCACATGTTGAGCCACAGAGAAATGTATTTGAGAGTCCCATCAAGTTTAGGTTTTGAGAAGAATTTCTGAATTCTTGCTAAGCAAAAATGACTTTCTGGTTTTAATGAAATTATGAATCAAATGTGGCAAGGAGAAATAGGTGGCATTCACATTGATGCTTCCATGACTTACCTGTATTCTGTTCTTGTTGAATGTAAGCTGCAATGGTGCAGTTTCTCTGTTTCACTTTAAATATCATCCTAATTCTGTTCTTTCACCATCACATCTCTAGGCTTCAGAAGGGTTTTGAAGCGAACCAAGATCTTGTGAAGTCTCAGAATTATGTTGCCATCTGTAAATGTGGTGAAGCTCATTAGATGGTGTCTACAGCGCTGAATGAGAGCTGGGTATGTGGCAGGGAGCGACTTGCTTGCGCTGCTCGGTGTACCCTGCTCTATGCTGAGAGTTGTTCTGCACTACCCAGCTCTTGGCGTGGGTCTCTGCTGGGACCCATATGCTGCCCTGTACAACATAATTATTCCTCTGTGTGCATTTTTTCATTCGAAGCTTGTGAAATATGGTGAGCACCAGAGCACTTTTTATACTGTGAAAAGGAGGGTATGTCGTGTGGGCACACAGGGTCAGCAAGAAGGCGTGTTGGGAGTGTTAAAACTTGCTGGGCTAGTGATGGGAAACTGTGTTGATGGGTTTGTGGGATCCAGACCTGATCTGGTCTTGTCTGTGCTGCTACTGAGAGTGGTCCCTGGTGTGAATACCCCAGACCACACTGGGGTATTGCCAGACTGTTTAAAAAACTTACCTTAATTAAATGACAGTCCTCTCTTTGTCTGGTAGTGCTAGAGTGTGCATCTCTGGAAGACTAGAATGGGAATTACACTTCTGATAAGTGTATTGAGGAGAAAATTATTTATTTTTTTAGGAGTGAAAATGATTTCTCAGTGGGAACTGACTTGAATTATTCCACATGCAACCCCAATGCAAGGTAGAGGTAGATTTTTCTAGCTGGAAGTAAACCTCTCCTTCTCAAATCCTAAAGCTTTTCTTCAGATGGAGAGCTGGTAACCACCACTTTATGAAGGGGCTGTGGCAGCCAGAGAGCCGAGAGGTGGGCTGGAATAGGCAGTCTCTACCAAAGCAGTATCCTGCCCCTTTGAAGCTTGCATATTTTGATAAGCACAAATCTCAATTTAATGTTAGGTAATGAAAAATCTTCAGCTGATGAGTAACTTGACAAGGGCACCCCAGAAAGTCAGAAGACTTTTCAGCCCTCTGCTAGGTGACTGCTACCAGTCATAGTGTTAACTCTGTTGCAGACTGGGTTTGTTTGGCATTAAGACTGTTAATAAACAAAGTGGGTGATTGAATGCTTTAGAGTAAATATGAATGCTGCTCAGAAGATGTTATGGCAGGTAACTTGTTCAGTTTCTATCGTAACCTCTGAAGTAGTTTGGAGTCAAAGACCTGCCTGTTTGATTTTTCTAGTGTCTTAACACATCAGGCTGAACCTGATTTTTATATCCTGCTAATCTCTCATATATGCTGAAGTAGTAACTGTGGAGCCAGAGAGTTCCGATATATAAAAGGCAGTGCTATTGATCTTGCTGATGCAAGTTCAAAGCCCTATGTGGAAATACATATGATAGTTCTGGAGAATGAATAAATGGAGTGGTACGTGCTAGGGTGTGCATTTTCAAGGCAATGCTGTATCATTCAGATCTGTAGTTGCCACAAGTGAGTTACTAAGACATGAGTATCCTTACTGTTAGCTGGTCTGAATGCCGGTAGCACTTCAGCTATTCAAAATCCAGCATTGCAGTCCATAGGGCTCTGCAGACTTTCTTGGGGTTTTCTCTACGTGCATCCCTGTTGTCTGTTTACTGTGCCTGTGGCTGCTTAGTTGGGCATGTGGTACGGGATGGAGGGTGACCCTTCCTCATCCAGTTCAAGATCTTCGGGGTCCTTTGTTGGCATTGCATCTGGGTTTCTTTATCAGATGAGAAAGATGGGGACAGGGCACCACAGAGGTATGTTGCTCTGCTGGGGTTGGGATGCAGTGGGAGTGTGCTCCTGGGCCTAGGGATTCAGTTCTTGCCAAAATTGCACATTTTCAGCTAGTCCGTGTTTGTGGAGAGCTTGCTATGGCTTGTGCATGCTATAAGGACCAAGTTTGAAACAGTCTTTCTCACTTTCTGTTTTTCTAATAGATTTTAATGATGCTTATTGCAGTCCTGTTTTTTGTGGGTCTCCTGATATTTAATGATTTTTTTAATGCCTGATTTGCATACACGTTATTTATACATATGTGTATGAGCTTTTTCTAATCCCTACAGTCTGAGGAGAAAAAAAGCCAGAAAAAGTAACGCAACTCCCCTCAAAGGCTGAACTAACAATTGACAAATAAATGTATTGTAATTTATTTTTAATGATGAGATTTTGGAGGAATGACTCATAATTTTTTAATTGCAGGCTTTTTCAATGTTAAATTTGTTCTACTTGTATTTGTTTTAATGACTCTTGAAGGTAAATAAATGTAGGCTCAGATATTTTTCCTGCTGGAAGTAAATAGGATTGTAGTCTGGCACTTACATTTTTCTAGCATTCACATAATTCCTGTCAGATCTCTTGTGTTTACATCGGAGCTGCAGTTATAGATTTGTCTGAGTTCCTCTGTTAGGATCTGTCATTGCAGTAGCTAGGAAGTTTCCCAGAAACATCAGCAATGATCTTCCTTTTCCTCTCAAGGGAAAAGGTTTAATTTTTTTCTGCAATGTCTTCATTCCTATTACATCACTGAATACTGGGATATAACCCTTCATGTTATTTTTGACTTTCTGAAAAAAAAAAACCCCAAACCAAAACTTGCGAGAACTTTATTGTAAGCCTTTTGTCCACCCAAATATTACTCTGAGTATGAACAGTTATCACATATAAAGGTGGCTCTGAAGGAGAGATTCAGGCTGCTTCTTGCTTAAGTGAATTTAACTCTTAAGGAGGAGGAGGTCTTTGACATAATAAACCGTTCAAAAAATAAATGTGTAGGAAGCTTGCAGCCTGTCCCCCATTTTCTGATTTGCAAGAGCATTCTTCTCTCTGTCCCTGATGCTGCTTAAAAATTGGTTCCTGTAAATTTCAGAGGTTTATTAATTTGACTTACATTAAAATGCTGTTTCTATGGAGTCAAAAGTATGGTTTGCATGCTGGTTCCATAAAAAGTAGAAGAAAAGTAAATAGCTCTTCCACTCCTATGAGAATATGAGAAAAAAATCAAGAATATACCAAAAGCCTTTCTTTAAAAGTAAAGACAAAATAAAGTCTTTCTCCTAAATCCTCCTGAAGAATGCATTTGTTAGATATTTGTCACTTAGGGATTTTCTGAATGGAGGAAGCCTGAGTATAGGTGTATAGCTGGCTTTAGAATGTAGATTTTTCTGTTTTCACTCATATGGGTAATATAAATATTTCATATTTAGGGGTCTATGCTACTTCTAGATTAGAATAGAATATATGAAATTGTGAACCTGCCACAGGTTTTAAAGAAACCTACATTATTCTGTTTTTGCTGTGAATACATGTTCCAGTCTTACTAAATTTCAAAGACTACTTTGCTAAAATTTCCTGGGCAATTGGCTTGACATCCGCTAATTTAATTCCCATGTAGTGCTGTAACAGAATATAAATTAGAACTCTGGGGACTACTGATAATGTTCAGTGAAAATGAAACTTTGAAGGATATGAAAGGGATTGCTTTGCTTGTAGTGGAAGTAGTGACAGAGAGGTAGAACAGAGTTTGGGGGAGTAGATGAAGGAGCTTGGGCTATCTTACCATATCAAACTCGACCCCAAATGTGAAGAATTTCTTTGCATAAAATAATTTTTTCCCCTGTATCATATAAATGATTGAAAATAAACTTGCTGAGATGAGTGAAAATAGGTGTTGACTGTCACCACCTTCTGCACCCCAAAAGTCAGCAACCAGATTTTTCTTTTATAAGTATCTCTCCTGGTCTCCCTCCATTTCCCTGTTCCCTCACCCTCTCCTATAAATTCCTGGCCTGATTCCCTTACCTTCCTCCTCACTTATTTTACCATCAGTAAAAAATCTTTTGGAGCTGTTGGTTTTTTGATTCTCCACCTTCCTTCACCTGGGCAAAAGGGAAGGCTATGGTGAGGGTTAGGAAATGTCATGTTGCCAAAAGGCTCATCTCCTAATTAGAAGAGAACAGGACGTGAACTATAATGGACCATGTATAAATTCATACTGAGATGCTTTGAGAATAATGTTTCAGTTCAGTTAGAAAATTTTGGTGTTGCTCAACTGACCTGAAATTGTGTTAGGTGGTATCATAACCATGCAAGTCAGGATATAGGCAAGAGAGAGAGGGAAAGCTTATCTGTTGATAAAGGAAGAAGAAAGGAAGAAGGAAAGAGCCCTCAGAAAAATGACTCTGCTGTTGTTTTACCACTATTGATGGGTATCTTCAAACTTAGCTATACTTGCCACATTTTCTTCCTCAACTTTTTCAGCTTTTTTTGCTTGAAAAAATTAAAAGTTGTTGGATTTACGTTCTTGCTGTTGACACTGCACTTCACATGAAAAACATTTTATTTGAAACATGCTGATGTTTTTGCCTAGCCATAGCTTATAAATCAATCCTTTCTTCCCCATCCCTGGGTGGGGGTTTTCTTTTTAGTTCTGACTGGGACTGACCTGGTTTTACCACCTTTCACAGTTGCAGTTACCACTGCTAGGTCAGCTCTTTCCAAGACTACCTGCCTGATATCCTGCCATGCCATTCTGCACCTTAGCCCATCTCTGTGAATGGCTCATCAGTATTCCAGGCATGTAGCTAAAATAGATACTGTCCTTTTCTCTGCACATTTTACTGTGCAGAGGGTGAAGTTGACTACTTGCTGCCCACTCCTGCAGCAGGGAGTTACCTGCACATCATCCTACTTCAAATCCTGTCACTTTTCCTGTAACATCCCTTAGATATTCAGTGCCCCACTTTTGATGCAACTGCTTCCCCATCACAGTTGTTGTGATGCTTCTCCTCCCTGACCAAGACTGTAGAAAGTGCTTATTCTCAGCCCTGAACACCGTTCACATGTTCACCTGATCCTTGGCCAGTTTGATGCCTCGCTCATCAATGACTTTTCTGTGCCTCTTGCTGCATGATTATGTTTGCGTTGTAGCGCACCGCTTTATCTCCAGAGATTGTCAACTGGTGAAGCTGGGTGGGAATGCTGGTAATAATAGTTTTGCTGTGTAATAAGTTTTGTGCTTGATCAATACTGATGGGTCAGTTCTAATCTTGTTTTTTCTAATTCTGCAGAAAATTACTAGCAAGGAATTTAGAAAAATTTCAGTTTTCTGCCCTTTGACTCAAGCCTTTCCTGGTAATAACTATTCTCTTCTCAAAGATGAACAATTTATGAAGTGAACTCTATGGATTTATTTCAGCATTTTGGACTTTCGTGATTAAGTATATGACAACAAACTATTGGTCATGAATAAGCAAGAAAGCTACTTGTGGCTTGAATATCTTCTCTCACCTTGCACTGAAGCAGCTCCAGCAGCTCTACCACAATGTTGCATCTGAGTTATATAGCGTTCAATTATGGACACCTGATTTACTCTGGCAGAGTCTTTTATTTGACACTTTGAAATGGTATGCTTTAATTTGTGCTGGCTGAAGAGGGGTTTTAAAATGCAAAATAATAATGCATAATGACATTGATCTCTGAGAAGTGGTGCTTGTCAAGAGGGTCATTGGCTTCACTAACCATTTGGAAGAAGCTGACCATACTTCTGGTTCTGCCAGGGTTTGCTGGCTTTTGCTGTCCATCTTACGTGTTTAGAGTTGGTTGGACATCCTGCATCAACTAGCCTTGTCCTTTAAATCTACTGAAAGCTGTTGTCATGGGTATCATGTCTCCATCAGATCATCCTGTCTTCACCAGCAGGAACAGAAATGCTTCTTGTCTTACAGTCACTGCTTCAGAGACATTTCTTTTTCTTCCTTTTTTCTTTTGCTTTTCTTTTGCTTTTTCTTCTTGGTTTCAAAAGGCAGTGTGAATTGATTGGGAATCCAGCTTTCACATATTTACAAGTTCCATTAAAATTTCATTTCGGTGTGTTGAAACTATTGGGTCCTCATTGATTTATTATATTGAGAACACAACCTGTGCCCTCAGGAGTATAAAAACCTCAAGGCTATATTTCATAATACACCAAACTTTATTTCCTTTTTGTAAATATTGTTAAAGGAGTTTGGATTTTGCCTTAAATTGCTAGTTTTTCATACTGCAGACTGCATTGATATAAAGGGTGCTGCTAGTATGACAATCCAGCTGGCTTATGCCATGTTCTTGGAGCAGAGTTTTTTTAGCTGTTGGAATTACAAAAAACCTGCCATTGCCACTTGATCCAAGGGAAGAATTAATTGCACTGAATTTGGAAAAAATGCACCTGTAAATCATTGATAGGACAATGTCCTGAAGAAAATTCTGCAGTACGTAGTGGAATTGATAGTCCTGGAATCTGGTCTATTGGGTACAAAGGTCTGTCAGTTGGAGCTGCCCTTTGCAGAATGTGTGGACATTCACACATGATTTGAGGATGCTACAAGGAGGATCCATTTCTGAGCACCTCCTGAAGGGCACTAGAGTCATCCTTCTGAGCTGACATGTCACTTTTATTGCAAGAGAATGACTACACCTGTATGAAAGGACAGAGCAAGGCAGAGGTTCCTCTTTGCCTTTAATTACCTAAAACTGTAAAGAGTTACTCTTCACTAGAGAGGGTGGTCTGTCTCCATTCCTAGTGCAAAAGTTGGGCCTTGCTGATTAGTCTGCAAGCCCTCTTCCAGACATAATTTCCTTTATCCAACTCTATAGTCGATAATGGAACAGCCCATCTTTCTTTTGTGAGAACAACTAGGTGTATGCACTTCGTCGTCAAAGTAAGGTGGAAGAGTTCATGCAACCTTATGTTGTTGCTGTAATAAAAGAATGTGCTCTATGAAATATCTTTAGAGGTCAGAAGAGATCTTTTTTTCTGCTGAGAAGTTGCTTTCCCACAGATCTAGTGAAACTCTGCCATCTCTGCTGCTTATTAACTTTTATACTCTAAGAGTTCATCTTGAGTTCTCTCTTCTGAGAGGCTGGAGAAAATTGCTTGGGACCTGGCAAAGAGAGCATGTCACCAGAGAGGTTTTCATATTCAGTATGTAATCCTCTTGTGTGATATCAGTGATAAGCAGAGCCTTCATCTGTGTATACTATGGTCCTTTTTGTAGTCAGGATATTCTGTTAGTATGGTGACTAATGCCTCCCTTCCCAATTACATGAATGCTACTTATTTACACAGCTTCAACTCTTTATTCTTGCTTCTAACTGATCATTTAGCAGACTGGCTGCTGGCGTGGCCCAGCTTTGCAGATTGCAGGAGGGTGCTCTGAATGACACACATCATTACACAGGCTCTAGCCCTGGCTGCTGGGAATTGTGTAGAAATAATATTAAAAATATCTGGCTCACTAAGGCTGAAAAACACAGAACTGAACCACTTGCTCTGGTTAACTATTAGTGTCACAGTGTCTTTGGGCATGGTGTTAAGCCACAGTAGGTGTAGTGAGTAAAATGAAATCTATTAGCAAAGTTGCAGGTCTATCGTAGCTAATTTAACCTAACTGTGCAAGAGAATCCTTGGCAGCTTTAACTGTGTCTTAGGATGGTACTTATCACTTGTTTTCATACATAATTTAATGAAACAATCAGTACAGTATGACCGCAAGCATGGTTTAAAGTTAAATGGAAATATAGAAGGGAAGGCATGAAACTGAGGTTAGAGAAAATAGACTAAGGAGGATAATTAGGTGAGAAGGTTGGAAGGAGACTAAGGGATAGGTAGGCAGAAATAAAACTTGGAGGATGAGGAGGAAATAAAATCCAGGAACCCAACAAAAGCTTTCAAAGAGCAAGGTGAAATGGTCTGCGGTACATTAGAAACAGATACTGCTCAACACGGGCTTTATCTCAATGGTGCATGTTGTAGACTTGGAATAGGAGAGCTGGAAGGCATCTCGAGACATTATCTTTTATACTTCTCTTCCCCAGGGCAGGATCATGTGCACACTTTAAAATGTTGCTGACCCATTTTCATGTGCACTGAAGAGAATGCGTGGCACTCATTAATTGCATGGGTACTCTTTTAGACTGGCTCTGCTCAGGCATCTGGAAATATTTAATTGATACCAAGCATGACTGGAGGATGGATCCAGGTACTAGAATAGTCCCCTCAGTCCAAGTAACTTGGTAAGTAGCCACGTGTGTACATCAGATACAAGTATCAGAATGGGGAAACCAATCTTTCAGAAGAAAATCTCTCTGTGCTGCTGGGAATAATTTAATCTTCAACAGCAATGTAAATTAACTGAACTTGTTTTTGCTGAAGGACATTTTGGTTTTTAGCATCCACAGAATTGGTCAATGGAAGGTAGCGAGAGAGAAGGACATTAGTAATCAGACCCTTTCTCAGTGTTTGGGAGTTTTGGTTCTCACCAGAGATGTGTTACTGGTGTGATTCGGGACCTTTTGCCAGGTCGATGGACATCCCTATGCTTCTGTTTCCCTACTTGCCCTATGTTTGAATTACTGGTCCTTAAAGCTGGAGCTAGAATAAAAAGTCCCAGGCTTGTAAATACAAGAGTTACAGAAGATAGGTCATGCATATAAGCTGTAGTTGTTTAGGACATACTTAGAGGGATATAAAGTAAAACCTCAAATGTAAGAGCTCATTCAGTCTTTAATGGCTGGATCTGGGGTCACAGAATCATGGAATCATAGGTGAGGGAGTGTTTACTCCTTGTATACTCTCTGCATTACTCTTACATCATCCTCTGAAGTATTTGGTTCGTACTGGTATTTGAGATAGAACGAGAGTCCAGATGGGCTTCATCTCTGATCTGAGAGGGCAACTGCTATAAAAACCCCTTCAAATTCCATTATAGGAAGATGATCAAACCATGAAACATAGTGATGAGCATCTGAATACAGTAAATGGAGGCAGTAAGCTAATCCTAGGCAGCTTCCTCAGAAAAGCCAGAAATGAATGTGCATGGAGCAACCAAAGAGCTCTTCTGGACCTCAGAATGGCTGAAGCCATCTCTTGCAACAATTTTCCAGCTCAGGTAGGACTTTCATCTCTAAGACTTCAACATAGCAGACCCTACAAACACCAAAATCACTTAGTTAAAAAATCCAACCCCTCCAAATGTTCTACAATTGAATGCTAAAGTAAGCTATGGACAACTGGGATTTCTCTTCCAGACAATTGTTATTCTGTATTGGGTATTATATATAGTGATATCAGAGGAAAACTGATTCTGATGGTGATCTTAGCTGCATGTGCTACACAATAATTGTATTATTTGGATGCTTTCACATTAGACAAAGGATGGTTAAATATATAAATCTATTCAGCTAAAATACGGTTATTCCTGAAGTAAATCAGTGATGATGTTCCAGAAGCTGTGATTTAAAAACAGCCAAACAACCAACACCCCCCCGCCCCCCCAACAAACCACACAAACCCGTTTAAAATGTAGAATTTTATATTGATGACACATGAATTCTCGCCAGATAAAGAAAGCATTTTAAGTTTTTATTTCTAGTGCTTGTTGCCTCTGTTCTTGTGAGCTGCTTGGGTTCATGGTGTTCCTCTTGTGTCTGATTTCATACTTAAATGGTTCTTGGGAATATCCCTTTTTGGTTTGAGTTAAATAAAGGGTTTGTATGTAAATAGGGTTTGTATTTGTGTTATTGTTGCTGGCTTGACTGATGAAGAGTGCTGGTAGTCCTTGTGCAAGACTGAAGTTCATGATGGTTCAGGTGGAAGAGCGACCTTTGCATCAAAACTATACTGGCAAATAAGCTGTATGTGTATTGTTGCCTACAAGGATATCCCCAGTTAGTTATCAAAAGTGTTTTTTCCTGGTAAAATAAAGAGCTTAAGACAGTTTTTTAACTTGGGGTGGTGGTGAGGAAGATCACAGATATCCAAGGCAGGTTTTTAAAGCTTTGTTAAAGTAATCAGCAACCCAATCCGAGTAAAAGGATAAACAGATAATTAAGGACACTTTGCAAATAAAATAATTTGTTGAACAGTTTTGCAAAAAAAAAACCAAACCCAGGACAGTAAATTGTATTAAACATATGCCTTAAAAATTGGACTGCAGTTCACTTTTATTTCAGCAAATTTAGATGTTAAATCTTAGATGAAGTATTGTGTAGCAGGGATGCATACTGTGTTTGCTTTTTTGGTGTTTTTTAACCATAAATAGTTCATAATAACTTAAATTCAATTAAAAGAAGCCCATCTGTTACTGTTCTTGTTTTCTTATCCATCATTTAAATGGTAAACATCAAACCATAAATACTTTAACTGTGTTCTCCCCTTTGACAAAGAAAATGTGACAACTGTTCACCTTATTGTGAAAGCAGTGCAAAACACACAGAAATACAGGTCTGAAGCCATCTACTTTATGCAAAATAATTATTTTCAATGAACTGCTAAAAAATTCCCCACCTGGCTTCTGGTCACATTCACCTGCTTTTCAAACTTACTTCTCCATTGATTTGAAAGGAGGTAACCCTAGTTGATATGAATATGTAAAAAAGGGAGAGTTTACACCATGTACGTTTTTTCGAACACTTTTTCTTTTAATGGTCCACATATACTTTGTGTTTAATGCGTTTGAAAAACTTTAAACTACAGTGGGTTGTTCTAGTACTACCACCCAAGCACTGTCATGCAACTTTGGTTCTTGTCTAACAAGACAACATAATCAGAAAAATGTGCAGTAATATTTATAAAAATAATTTTTTTCCTTCCTGGAAAACAGCAAATAAATGTGCCTGAAGATTGTTTTCAGGCACAAATTGTTTAAAGCTAGCCATTGCTGTTGCAGATGTTTGCATCAAATTTAAGTTTCCCTTTACATCTCTGCTGTCACTCAGTATGTTTTATCTTTCTGAACCTAAGGTTTTTCTTTTTCAGCCCTATCTCAAAAGCCATTTATTTTAGGTTCTTGAATTTTCCTACCATGACAAACATAGCATTTTTGCTGATTCTTCTTTTTTTTTCCCCAGAGTAACCAAAACAAATGGAAAAAAATAGTAGGCTTTGTCTGAACAACCACAGTATTACAGTAAGCTGCAGGTTTGACTCTGTTAGCAAAGAGCACTGCTAGGCTGTGGGCAGGGGCTGTCTGTCTGCACGGGGGAACTGCTGGAGCAGTCCTGGCTGCTCTCTGCCCTGCCACCGTCACTGTGCTAGTGGCCCCTTGTCCCCTTGCCTTCGGGAATGTCCCTGACCTCATGCTGGGCACCCGAGTGTGGCTCAATGGGTGAAGTAAGGTCCCAGAGGAGCAGCTCTGCAGCAGTTACAAGGGAGCAAACAGTGAGGGAATTGAGGTATAGATCAGAAAGTAACATTTTAAGGCTCAGGAGATTAATAAAATGATTTAAAGTGAGGTTGGTTTGTGATTTTACTTTTTCTCATTTTTTTGCAGTATTTTTCTGAGCACTGAGTTTTTCATTTGTGTCTCAGATCATTCTTCTCCTTCCTTTTCTCATGATGGCTATTTCTTCCCATACCTGTTCCCTCCTTCTCTTGTGTTCCCACATCCCTGGCTGCCTGCCCCTCTCATGAATTTTGCTTTATCGCTTAATTTCACTTGTCAGTGCCCCAGTCCTGGTGTTCTGTGGTCTGTTTCTTCTCTAGTGCACACCTTGTCATCCCCTCACCACCCTTGCTCCCCCCCAGTGAAACCACAGCAGTGATGCTCACACCTCTCCCCTTTCTTCCCTCCATCTTCCCCCCCCTTTTTTTTTCTCAGATTTGCATAGGATTGCCTCCCTTCCCAGACTGCCACCTCTAGCCGAGCTCAGAGGTTCCTTGCCCATCTCAACTCTGTCCAAGCTGTGGGGTTTCTCAGGGTTGTCCCATCGCACTGACAGCCACAGACCTTGGTGCCTGGGGCCTGATCCTGCACAGAGTAGAGATGGTACTGGCTAATTGTTCCTGCTCAAGAAGCTTTAAAGAGCAGGATTTTTAATCCTTCTTGTTTCCTGGTGCAGGTACAGTCAGGTGAGACTGTTTTCCAGTTTTAGAAGAAAATTAGACTTTGTTGCTATACAGAGAGGGAGGGGGAAACAAAGGATTATTAAATGGTGGCAGCTGGGTAAAACTCTCACATTTAGCTATTTTGTATTTTTGCAGCTGAGTTGCATAAGTGACAGGTGACAGCTCTGTGCTTGTCTTGTGGGCTGGTAAAAGTGGTAGGGAGAACTGCGCATGAGGCTTCTCATGGGGGAGAGGTAAGGTGGCTGCCCAGATACTTCAGGTCAGTGCTTCGGCAGTATTTTTTGAGCCATAATTGCTGGATTTCCCTGCTGGGGGATCTGCGAGCAAGCAGCTTCCTGGCAGGATTCTGGGAACAGCACCAAAACCCACGACAGGCAGCAAGCAGGTTTTGTGCTCTGAGTCAGAAGCAGACTGAGAAGATGCAGTCCTCAAAGCACCTACCCGAGACGGGGAAGGGGATCTGTGCAAGAAGGATGTTTCCAGCCTGAGGTTCAGAGCTTGGGGAGGGAACCTTCTCCTGCCCGCATGCTTGGTGAGTCTGCGGGTCAGCTGCTGGTTTTGGTGAAGTCACAGGAGAGGGGAGGTTGCTGCCTTTCACCACCATCACCCTGAGCCAGCTCATCCTTTTAGCTATTTCTGTCTGCGCTTATCTATAGCATCATCCCCCTCGTGCCTGTGTACCTGCCAAGCATTCAGAGCAGGCACTGCTGTGGCAGCCTCCTTCTTTTTCTCCAGCCTGGAGGATAAATGACTGGATTGCTTTTTTTAATTGTTTCTCTGCATCAAGAATTTACAGCGGGAAAGCTGATTTGGAGAAACGCTTTCAGGAGCAGGTGGCCGGGTTGATAGATCCTGTCTTGTTCTTAGCTCCAAGGGAGGTCCTGCAGCCTGGCCCTTGCTGGGCTCTCTCACTGCCCCGTGCATCGGAGCTCTTTTTGAAAGCGATGGTTTCCCGGAGTGAGATGTGGTCTCAGGTAATGACAGCCAAAGTTTGGATGCGAGAGAGAAGACCTGGATCTGACTTGCTTGCAAGGCGACCCAGAACAGAAAGCTGAGTGCTTGGGTGAGTTCACAGCAACCAGCTTGTGCAATGCAGGACTCTACTCTTCTTTGTTATAGCCTGAGTTATTCTATGTAAAAAATAACAGTATCAAAAATCCTAGCATCTCTATAGTACATGCTGTCTGTATGCTATATGTGTTGTTTTGTTTAGTTTGGGCTATGAAGTAGACTGTGCTCTGTGTTTAGTACAGCTCACCGTGGTTTGTGACTTTGTTCCCAGCTGGGAATCTCAGTGTTTGCATCTGGAGTCATGCAAACACATTCAGATGTGCAAAACTTAGGTCCTGCTTTTGAGTATCTGTTACAGCACTGGTTTGAGCCAGTAAATTTCACTCAGATTGGGAAATTGGAATTAAAGCATGTCTTCTGTCACTTCAGTGTGTGACTTCAGAGGGACTGAAGCATAGATAACATGTATATCTGGAACATGCTGCTTCTGATCCTTAAAATACAAGGTGTAGACATAATGGGATACAGTTTCAAAGCACCTTCTCCACAATTACTTTATTGGCGAGGTGGGAAAAGAGATCAAATAATAAGAACTTTTTTAGTTTGAATAATCAGGTTCTAAAGACAGATTTTTTTAAATTTTTTTTTTTCATAACCAGACTATATTTCAATGTGAGGCTTTCAGGGCTCCTCAGATATTTTCTTCTATCCTTCCACTGACTGAAACTGTCATTGTAACATTTGGAGTAAGACTTGGATTCAGATATCCTACATAGATATTTCTGTTTGTCAAATTTGTAATTTACATATGGATTCTTATGGCAATACCTACAGTTGAAGTTGTTTTGATGAGCGAGAAACGTTGCAGGATGTGGAGTATCTAAATATCTAAATTAATATATTGTTTCTTTCAGTGTTTGTAAAATACTTCTATGCTGTAGGCAACTATTGATTTACAAAATTTGACTTTAAAACATTAATAGTTTTTAGCACTTCCACAACAGTATAAAGATATCTGTAGTTGGCTCCTGCCCAGATGGAGCATTTGGGCTGAGATTGCTTTGTCTTGCCAGCTATGGTCTGGATGATGTTTCTGGCCAGAAGCAGAGTCCTCAGCTTTTTGGCTTAGTTTCCTATTGGACTAGGAAGTTAAACCTGGCAGGCCCAAGGAAGACTGTGTTTTATCCTGATTTTTGGAAATTATCCACCTTTACTTGGGATGAGTCAGGCAGGTTTCTGTATATATGTATATTAAGGGTTTTTAAAATCCGTAAGTAACAATGTTCTATTTTCCTCTCAATCCATAAGTACAGGTACTAGTTCTTATGCTGCCCTTCTCATGAATTGATGAGAAAGTCCTTTACAAATGGGAGCACTACCACTGCACCATTGCACGCATTCAGGAATGACAGGACGGGAGGTGGGAATTATTTTGTCTCATTTTTACCATCTAAAAGTTGAACTGGTCATTCAGGCTCCCACCATGTCAAAGGGAGAGGTGCACAGTTCATCACACTCTGGAGGAGCTTCCTTCCCTTTGAGTATGTGATGTCTATGGAGTTAAATAGCTTAATTCTCCAGCTCAGTCCCAGGTCCTGGATCAGATAGGCTGCGTTTCTTTTTTTCAAACACTTGCCTTTTGGAGACAACTAATTATTTCCCTCTGAGACAAAACCCTTGTTAGTTTTGTGGCCAACTTACTGAGGGGGCTGGCACCGGAGTTGTTAAGGGTGATACCACACCAGGTCTGGCTCCCCGCATTGTATACGGTCCTCCAGTGCTGTCCCAGCAGAAGGGTTACCAGAAGCACCCACATGCCCATGTCTTGCTCCAAGACATGCAATACACCCTTCATGCAGTTAAATGCTGCTCTGGTGAGCTGCAACACAGGCCTCGCGTTTATCAGGAAATTTTGAAGGGAGAAAACAAGCAGTTGCCACATGGCACCTTGAGCTTAAGCAAAGCCCTTAATGTATGGATGTGACTAGGTGGGTGTAGACAGGGGTGGCTGTTTGGGTGCTTTGAGGATGAAAGACCCGTGTGTGGGGAGGGTGTCATTGGCAGGGTAGACGCTGTCTCCGTTGGCCAGGGAAGTGCTTACCTGCTGAGCTCAGCTAGATGCGTTTCAGGCAGCTGACGGATGGACCACATCTCACCTGGCATGACTTGTACAAGGTCACTTCAGTGGGTGAGTGCCAAAGCTGGATGCAAAAGCCAGGCCCATGTGTTAGTCCTTAGGACACATCACCTCCCCAGCACCCAAACAGCCCTGCCTTATTTGTGCTTCCCTCATTCTCCTGTGGTTTGTGAAATGCCTGGTTTAAACACCAGTGCCTTCTTGCCCTACAGTGGGTCTGGGTGGGCAGTGCTTAGCACCACGGCTACATGAGGATGTGAAACCAGCCATGCCTGCAGGATGAGAGGAAAAAACAAGGGAAAAATGGTTCTCCTAGATTTTGCAAATCGCAGCTAAGATCCTGTTGTGCAGCAAAGGCAGCAGGTGCCTGGCACTGTCAGAGTGGTCATGGTGGCCTTAACCAATCTTTTACCAGCCACTAAACCACAAAACATTTGTGAACACTGCTGCAGTGTGCTCCTTTGCTTTCCAGTTCCTATGGAAACATGCTGTAAGAATGTCTAAAATAAGTACAGTACTTTGAAACTATTATTATTTTGATCTTTCTTTTCCCCCAAAAAATCTCCTTTACCACTTTTCTGGCTGAATTTTTAATACATTAAAAAGGTCATTGTCATTGTCTGGCAACAGTGTGCTACCCAGCTTACCCAGGTTTCTGCATCCTGGGATGTGATGGATCCCAGGATCTGATATGGAGATCAGTACTTTCTTCTTCCATCCTCCCTGCTCAATGGGATGGCAGGTTGTGGGTGTAAGTGTCAGATATATAGATGGATAGATATAGGGGTGTGCGTACACACACTGAAGGGGGCTTGGCTCCAGCTCCCTTTCTTCCCTATGTAGTGAATAGGACAGTTGTTTGCCACAACAGGTGAAGGCGCAAGCTTATTCCCAGCTCCTTTTAGTATCATGGCATAGTGTTGGCTGGGAGGGCGTGCTGGATGTCACCTAGTCCAGCTGCCCATCGAAGCAGAGCCCTCTTCATTGGAGGTGCAGGAGGTGGTTGTGAGCCAGACGGAGACATCCTACAGGTCCCCTTTGCCCTGCGGCAGGGTCAGTGCTGGAGCAGGCCATGGGCTGTTTGGGACAGCTCTTGCAAAGGAAATTACTTGTTCTACCCAAAAGGATGCTCATACTGGTAACTGGAAACCAGGCTGTGTCTTTAAAGCACTCTTCACAGTGCTCCTGTGGTTTCCTTGTAAAGCTGTCATCTCCCCTAGAGCAGTCTCCCTGACCTTAGTAATGTCTAGGATTTTCAAAGTAGCCATGTCCCATTTTGAAAAGCCACTTTTGACAGGAGAGCTTTAGGAGACATAGGGCTACATCTAGTAAAGGTCTAAAAAGCCTTATATAAAGCTAGGTGCTAATTTTTGCTCATTTTTAGGCTTCTGGCTTCTTGCAGCACCCTGCCTGAGAACCAGTGTTAAATACCAGCAGAAGAGCTGGAGATGCATCTTTGATATTCGAGGGGGAAGCAGGCACTTAAATCCAGAATAGCACTTCAGGAATTTTGGAGCAGTGCCAAAACCCATGACACCCCTATGTGCTGGATACATATTTCCCTTGGTATCTGCATTCCCCGAGCGTCTTCTGGTCTGGGGATCTACACATCTGCTGTTTCTGTATGGCCCTACTGGATCCCAGCAGTGGAGGTAACTACAAAAGCAGGTTTGAAATGAAAGGGAGTTGACACTGGAGCAGCATTTTTCATGACTGCACATCCTAGACAAAATATATTCCAGAGAGTCATGATGGTATGGATCTAACTGACGTTATGCTTTAACATTAAACCATGTCTTGGCCATTTGAGAAATGTGGGCATCTGTTTGAATCCTATTCTAAATCATCAGGCCAAGTTCTGTGCACGGGGTTACATGTGCAGAGCCAGTGAGCAGCTTGCTGTGTAATTATGCACCCTGGTTTATGTTGCTGCATGTTCAGTCTTTGCATGATGCTTTATGTGCTTGTGGCAAGCATAGTGGCAACACCAGATCTGTTTTATTTTGGTGCAACACCAAAGACCCATAGAAGAAATATAAGTCTAATCTTAGGGACAGAAGAAAGTTTTATAGACTGATTTCAGGGTTGCTATCATAGTGGAGTTAAACACTCATTAACCAAGTAGACAAATTAAAATGTAAATGCTGGTCCAAAAAAATGTATTGTGAAGCCTGGCATTTGCATTTCATATCTGCGAAGATCCTTCCTGGCTGGAATAACAAGCGTTGGCTCCAGCACTAAAGCAAATACTGAGAGAGATGAGAATTGTGAACTCTGGAGCAGTAGTGGATTATAAAGAGAAATTGCTCTGTTTTAACATGGAAATGCAAGGCTGAGATTTTGATTGCAAGGGCTCTTCTTGAGCTGCTTGGAGCTGAGCTGCTGTAGATGTAACCTTTCTAACCCAATTGATAAGTTCATGTGTATGCACAGTATCGAGGTCATTCACATTTACCCTGAGTAGCCCAGAAATGAATGTGCTAAGACTTCAAAATATGTTGCCTTTCAACCCTTTCATTGTAGCAGATTTCTCTCTCCCGTTCCTTGTTCATCTATGCATTTTATGCTGGAAAAAACCCCAAGATATCACCTGATATGCACAGATAACTGATAAATGAAATGCTAAATAAACAGCTACACGGATGAGAGAGTAAAGGGCAGCTGGAGATGCATATACCTGCAAGTATGAGGGACAGGTACTCTGAAATAGGAAATAATTTACACCTTTACTAAATCACTGCAAATTTGTTTAGCAGTCATGGGAATTTTGGAAATACCTTCAATTTGAGAAGGGCAATATTGCAATGATTTAAAAGTATTATTCTGGCATATGCCATTAGATAATATTAAATCCCAACCATAGTCAAGTAATTGTTAAACTCCCTTAAGAGAAAAACTGTAAGTTATCTTGAAGGTAATGGACTCATGAGGAATGTATGTGTGTGGTTCAATAAAGGAATATCACAGAACATAAAAGTGATTTTTAAAGGTGACATTTGCACATGTACATTATTATTAATTTTGTCCTGGTATTGATATATTTCATAGCCTCCTAGTCTTGCCTACCACACCAAATAAATTTTCTTGGGCCCCAGTGATGTCAGACATACCAAACGTGGCATGAATGGTAATGATAGATGGTCGTACTTCAAACTGAGACATAGTGTCCATTGGGTTCCCACAGGAATTCGCATCAAGTCTGGTTGTAACTAATGATCTGTGAATACAAAAATCAATTGAATTTGAAGGCAGTACTGGACTGGGAGGTATTGCAAGCTCTGCTGATGACAGAGAGAAGTTTATAGCTGGGGAACTAGAAATACTAGATTTCTTATCTGTAAGGCTCAAAGATGACAAATGTAAACAGATCTGTGGAAAATGATCTGAAAATACATAAACAGTAGTGCTAGGAAAAAGAAGAGCTGAAGAGAAGGGCTGGAGCTGAAGTGAGACGTACGCCTCTGCAGAACAGGTCCTAGCCTGTTTTACGTTGGGTAGCTGGGGCAGTGGGTTGAGTTGCTCTCTGCATATATCTACAGTTCCCCACTTGTCGTAGATCTGAGACTGCTATAGAATTAAAATCACTGGATGAAACCCAGCGTTTAACTTTTAGATGGCTAAAGCTGACTCTAAGATGGATGTGCCATAGGGAAGAGGAAAGAAGCTGCCAAATTTGCCATGTGGCTTGGAACTCTTGGGCAGTCTGGTGGCCATACACAAGGTCTGAATTTTCTTCAAAATAGTGCACTGAGTGTAACTTATTTCTGGCATGTTTTAAAATGTGGACAACTGCATTCCTGTTTTTTAAAATGCCTCTTTTTTTTTTTAACGAAACAATCTTTTTCTTTGCATGATGTTGCAATGCAAAGAAAGGCCAGTGAGTAGCGGAGGTGTGAGCAGAAGAGTACTGCCACGGAGTCCCATTAGAATAGATGGGGAGGAAAAAGCAGAAGAGGCAAGGAGAACAACCCCTGACACAGAACCACCCTCACTGAAACATGGGTCTCGGGTCATGTTAGTTAAACTGGATAAGAAGAGGGACAGCAGTCAATGCAGGTTTTGATGTCAGAATTAATTTTGTCAATCAATACACTTTGCCTAATCAAATATCTGTATGCCTTCAAGGATTAACACTTCTGTATTTAATTTATCTGTCCCTGGTTAGGATCAGAGTCAGGCTAGATTATAATAATATCCACTTTAACTTTGATTCTGTGTTTCCTCGGCTAAAACACGACATAAGTTTTGTTGTCTCAGAAAATGCTTTTGCACATACCTAATGCGTGTGTGAATCCTCCCCCTCCTTTCCTAGCCGCAAAGAGCATCGGTTTGCGTAGATGCCCCAGGGAATTACATTTTAGCGCATCATTGTGTTTGAAATTCCAGATTTCTTAAAGTGAACCTACAGCCTATTCTCTCTTCAACCACATAAGATACTTTTTTTTTTTTTTAGATTAGAAGGATGCAGGACTTAAAGGAAGATTTGCTAGCAAACAGAGCACTAAACTTGAGCATCAGGAGGTCATTGGCACTTCCCTCATTCTGTTATTTATCTGTTTGGTGACATGGGATGAAACATTTCACTGCTCTGTTTATTCCACATGACTTTGGTGTTTCCCCACACTTTGTTTTATCCTGTCCTGCTGTAAACTCTTTGAGGTGGTGTCGGTTTCTTACTGTGTGTTTGTAAAAAGCCTACAGCACTTGACTGTCTGCCTGTGAGCAACTGAAAATGAGGGCATATTTTGGGATGACAAAAAAGTAGAAGATCCGTGTCTCAAGGGGTTAAACGTAATAAGTAGTTGAGACAAAATAATTTTTTTGGTTGGGCCTAAGATGCCTGGCCTATTTCTAGAAGGAAGCTTTCATTTCTAGTAGCAGGACTACATTGGGCATAGTCCGCAGGAATTCAGCCAGAGAGGAAGACAGTTATGAAGAAAAACCTCTTTTGCTGAGCTGTGGTTCTTCATGTTAATATAATGCATAATTTCCCATTGATCCCTCAGATATGGTGGTTTTCTAATATGCGTAGTTAGTGTGTGTTGCTTCAGATGTCCTTGGGAAGCAAACGTAGTTTTGGACTCGTACTGTCTGGGCTTTGCCCCCTACGGCAGGTCCATGTCCCTGAGCTGGGACCAGGACACCTCTTCTGGAAACCTCCCCCCATCCTTCTCTGCTGGGTGGCTGAGAGCAGTTACACAGAAAAGAGATTTGAGGACTGCAAGAAGGAAACAGGGCCACCCCTGCATCCAGACTGGAGAGGCTGTGAGGGACCATGGTGACAATTTTGACCTTCTTTTGTTTCCCTCTGCCTCTGGAAAGGGCGTATCAAGATTTGTTGGATTGTGCTAGATTTTTTCAGAGCCCTGTGGATGCTTCTGTAAGCGCTATTACTGTATTCTTGCACATGGTAGAGGCCAGTTGATAGGAGTATTTTGCTTCAATCAGATCTTGGTGACTTCCTCAAATCCGGTTGATAAAGCAAAGCCCAAACTACTCTTAGATCTTCAAAGCGTCCATCCACCTCTCTGATTGTGCCCAGACCAAGTACTTCAAAGAGTTAAAAAAATCTATAAATTAATTCCTCTGGCCTGTTTCCTTCCCCGAGATATTTCATTATAGGACAGGTTGAACACAGGGAAGAGATTAGCAAGTTTTTGTAGTTTTGTTCATGTGCATATTTGGATGAAACTGTTATAACATTTTTTGTGACATCTGCAAATTGCTTTTTTAAAGTAAATTTAATCCCTTTGAGCATATTGTGCACTTTATAGCTCTTAAATGACGCTTAAGCTCCAAGTTCTGTCACTGTTTATGAAAAATGGGTTGTCTTCATTTTGTAAAATCATGAGAATCTCTTAAGCCTGCTGGCTTTTGTTGCAGTCAGTGGGATATTTTTGCTTTGGATTCCAGCTGGAAGAGGATCAGCTCTCCTGCTACTGGGAAATGTACCTTTAAATTGTCCTGCATCCTACTTCATTAATTGATGCATTCTGCACTAAGCCATGACATTTTCATTTTCTAAGCTGTTTCTTAATTCCAACACTGAATAATTAAAAAGGAAAAAAAAAAAAAAGCCCAAGGAAAACATATCACTGAAGACCATCACAGAAGCTGTATATACAAGAAGACATGCAGATTGTAGGGTGGATTGCAAACATAGACGAAGAGCTACCTAAAAGCCAACATAATCCAGAAGCTGTATCCCCAATTATGCGTGTGTAGGGTTTTTAAATGAGTGCTGCAACACCTTCATCGAGTGCTTGTTTGGTACTTTTAACTACAGAACTTGGTGTGGAGTTACAGGCTGACATAGCAAAGCAGTGTCATTAACCTGTTTTCTCTAGAAGATGGGATAAATGTGGAACAGCGTGTTCTCTTAAAATGATTTTTTTAAGTGCCATCTACACAGATAAAGCATGCAGTGGTGTCCTACCATATTTCTGCAGGAAAATTAAATAATAACAAAGGAAAACGGAAAAAAGGCAGTGCTTTTTGTGAGGGGCTGTGAGGAAGCAAACTGAAAATTGTGGGTTACTTGCCAAGAGCCATCATTCTGTGTCTTTGGGAGAACAGCAAGTGTTTTACACTATCTTCTCGCTTGGTATTTCACTTTTTGTAACAATACAAAACCATAGCAATGTGTTTTAATCTTTTGCCTCTCTGTATTGTGCCTTATCATCTTCTCCTAAGTTTCCAGAGAAAACAGGATTTGGAAACTTTGATAGAGGAACAGATCAGATAAATCTGTGCAGGTTTTCATCTGATTTGTACTGAAATGACACTACGTGCAGTGCTGTGGCAAAAACATGGGGTAAAATTAAGACTACACAGCCTGCAGGAATTATTAAGATTTAATAGCAAGACTGAAACCTGATGTGCCATTCCCAGCCCCGTTGAGCTTTACAGCGTGGCATTTGGATGCTATTGTAAGTGTGTTTCAAAATGAGTCTCCGCTTGGTTATGCAAATTATTCTTGTATCAAGGAACCACTATGTGCTACAAAATTAAAACTGGGAGGAAAAATAACCGCTGTGGGATAATATGCAATAAATCCACTGAAGCTGCTGACTCTGGTGAGGTAACGTCTTGTCCCTCTATGGGTGGAACATTTCTCTGTCGAATCATTACAGTTTTGCTCAGAAACATCCTACTGCTTGAACTGCCGTGGGAAGAACAGTAATGTCAAGCAGATATCAGGTTTTCCCAATAGGAGCATCCTGCTGGGAAATGGGGTGCACTGATGTGATGGTCTGAAAAGCTCAGCTGCGGCAGCTCTCTGTAATTGCTATTCCCTTCTGATTTCTTTGCTGAATGCACAAAACTGCTTCTAACAAACAGATCTGAGAAGAAAATCCTTGACTTGTCACCAATGTAATACTCTGCATGCTAAACTGGGGTTTGTGACTAGATTGCCTTCATTGTTTCTTGCGATCACTATTTGATACTGAGTCTCTCATCTCCTGCTATGGTGCCAAAGCCTGACACTGAGAGCAAATGCTTCTGTTTCAGTTGGTGATGTTTAATTTTTCATGATCAGTGCAGTTTAGTGCCTCCCCAGGTAGGAGGCTCCAATGCTAATTAGCAAGGAAATGTTTTCTGCCTTCACAGGACACATGTGCACTCTGCATTTCGGTTCTGTTAAACAGCTGGGCTGAGTGGGATTGGTGGTGGTGGTTACTGCTGGCTGCACCGAACAGCCTTTTTTTTTACTACTATTGCTGCTTGAAGAAAACAGTGCTCAGTTTTCTCTCCTAGCCCACACAGCTGCAAAAGAAAAGCTTTTTTTATGTGGAGGCTGTTGAAGGAGACATATAGTCCTGCTTGGAAGCTGGTAAGCATCACATCCCAGAGAGGAGTGCTGTGTTTGTGTGGTGTGAACAAAGGGCAGGCTGGGTTTGGTTCTTGTGTGTATTCTTTAGTGATGAGGAGTTTGGTCCTTATAATATTAGTTGGCAATTGGCTATAGACCTACAGCAAAAATCATCTCAGACCTTCTATGATGTATTTAAAGTTTGGGGGTTTTTTTGTTTGTTTTTGGTATGTAGTTTAAAATGATTGCCACTTAAGGTTTATTTTCTATGACCGTGTTAAGCTGAAAAGAATGGTAAGGTTTATCTTTTTTTGGTAAGCTTATATCAAGGCAATTGGATAGCACAGCAGTTATTATATCCCACTTACAGGCTGTTGTATGGAGTATTCTGGGCATTGCTTATGGGGGTTGTTTTGAATGTATACTTTGCCTAATTTCCTAAACTGTTGTTTAGCCTCCTCATTCATTTTTGAACAAGTCGCACAGAATTCTGTTCTTCTCTTTGATTCTGTATTGTTTGCCAGGAGGATTTTCAGCAGTGGTGTGTTTTAGTCTACTGCACAGAGTAGAGCATTAATAAAGAAATGTAAGCAGAGGAATTAGAAATATCCGATCATGATTTTTTTTGTGTCTGTTTGTGCTGAAGAGAGGTGGCTGAAATATATTAACACAGCAAAACCTCCCTTATGATAAAGCAGAAGGAAAAGTTGAATGTTACGTGGACTATACCCTTCAACACCATAGGCAGAAGAGGCTGCCGTAGAGCTTGGACCTGCCTGGCTGCTCTGGTGCTTTCCTGTCTAGGAAATTCCTGTTTCAGAGGAGGGGGGCCAGCAAATGGAAGCAGCCCTGGCAGAAACCGGGCACAGAGCTTGCTTTCCAGGGTCTGCAGCCAGTTGCTCCCATGTCCGTATATCCCCAGCTAGTGCAGCGGTGGGTCCTGTCCCCACGGAGACTGCCGGTGGCCTTGGTGCCTGTGAGGCGTGGGGTGTACGTTTGACTTTCCGGGGGGCTGTTGACATGTCCTGCCCCACAGGGAAGCAAAGAAGAGATCTTCAGCTGGGACAGATGAGCCCCACAACGATGCTTTGACGAGGGGCAGGGTGCAGGGCTCCTTTCCTCTGTGTGTTTTGTGGCAGACAGACTGCAGAGCGGATCCCATGAAAACATTGGGGTGTATATGCCTTTCTGTAGAGGGTCTAAAGTTTTTAGAGCTGCTGTAATTAAGCTGAAGAGATTCTTAGTTTGGAAAACAAAAGTTTAGTCTCAGCGCTCAAATCTAGGGCTGAGATTTCTCACAGCAGAGATCCCTAAACCCATAGCAAATCCTAAAGCTGCGCCTTGAACACAGTGAGAGGTGTTAGGGTCTGAATGAACATAGCAAATCAAGCCCTTAGGACTTAAATGAGGCCCTAAAGGACTTACAAAGCTGCCAGGTTTATGTGTCACCACTGACCATATGTGGGAGGTAGGTATATACATGGACAGCCCAGTTTCTCAGCGCTCAAGAGGACAGGATTATGAGCACTCAAGAAAATGTTTAGCAGAAACTCGAGTGTTGCATGGTGTGCTGTTGGTACGTGGGTTGGTCGGGCTTCTTGGATCGCTGTCCTCTTGAATACTGATGCTAATTCCACTCAGCTCTTGGGTACCTGTACATGCTCCTCCAGTTCTTACCGTGGGTTTCTAAACAAAGTGAACTGCTTTAAAAATGTCTCTTCTTTCTCCCCCAAATTACAGAAAGCTTGTTAATGTTTTGCAATATTTCAGACTCTTTTGCCAGAGTGGAAAATGAACAAAAATTACTTTTTTACCAAAATAAAACACAAAGAATTTATTAAAAATGATTGGAGTGGCTCAATATATTTGACTTTCTGAAGTGCTACTGCTGAGTTATTTTAGTGTGAAGTTGGGAATTGTAACTGAGTAGTGTCAAATCAAGGTGCTGTGTGTGTGTTTGAACAGGACAATACAAATTCCAGCTAAAGGGAAAGCTGGCTCTATGTGTAGTGAGATTTTAGCATTTGCTTTCAGATTTTGGATGGGTGTATACATTGGATGAGCTAAAGAAACAGTCCACGATTTCTTACCCTTCACAAATTTTGATTTAATCCTCGTTCTTAAAATAAGTAAATGAGAAAAGCCAGCTTGAGAGCTCACGGGTGTCAGTGAATGACTATGAGCTGCCACTTTCTTCCTGGGCAATGGTAATTCAAGCAGATCTTGCAGTTTTCTCTAAGTCCTGCAGGGTTTGGTGTGGTCCCTCCTGCAGCCAGACATAGGTACCAATGTCCCAGCCTTCACTGATGACAGAAACCAAAAGGGTAGTCCTCATGGAGGAGAAATCGAGAATATAATTCACAGACACTCAAAGAAAGAGTGGTAAAAAAACCAAAACAAACAAAAACAAAAAACCCTGACCCAAAGTGTGGCATTAAAAATTAGTAAAATCTCACTTTTAAGGTAGGCTGTGTTATTAGCAATTTTTATTGATAGGATGGTGACATGCTGAAACAAGAGGGTTTTGGAGCTCTGGGGAGGTTTTCTCTGCAGCCATGGAGGCTAGAAACTTATTTCTTTGAAGTTGAAGCTTTCATTCTTATTTAATCTCATGCTTCCTGGAGCCAAGTCCTTTAAGAAAAAACACTAACGTAAAATTCAGCAATTTGTTGCTGCTCCTCAGGGATTTTTTTGGCAAAATTGGTCTTGCTCATCCCTTTTGTGTTCAGTCAAAATTAGTGAGCTGCACTTGCCACAGCAAATCAGCAGGATTTGCTGAGCCCCCAGCTCCTTCTTTGAGTAACTAGATTGCTGACTTCTTATTTTGGGCTATACCTACCTTTGCCCTGGTATGGAGGCAACAAAAATAGTTTGATATCTGTGTTAGGTCCCTTCTAATTAGTTTAATATTTTCTATACTTAAACTACAAGGTGGAAAGGTTGTTTTCGAATAAGCATGTCTTGAGTTTTTTGTTCCAGTCAAATGTTCCTTTCAGAAGACGGCGGACCAGTCCCACTGAGGTGTGTAGCTCCCAGCCAGAGCCAGGAACTGAAACACTTTGGTTTGTAGGAGTACATTTTATTATTGATACGTACTGTGCATACCACATACTTCAGCAGAGCTGAGCAGCCTGTGTGCTAGGGAAACACTTCCAGCAATAAACCTGAGCTGAATAAATTCCTGTTTCCTGTAGCTGGGGAATATCCATATGTCACTGGTGAATTCTGCCAGCTCACATGTTGAAGTTCTGGGTCTGATATCGAAATTTAATTTCCAAAGGGATTTACTAAATCGGTGCCATTATAGATAGGGAAGCACATAAGTAAATGCAGATTAATTGATTCAGGAGAACTGAACTCCTTGCTTGGGAGAAGAGTGTCAGGGTGGGATCCTGTAATGGATGTCTGGGTGTCAGAGTAAAATATTGATGATCATTTCTGTGGTTTGGGTCACTGGACTGGATGAAATGATATCTTATAGAAGAAAATTGATTTGCATTCATTCATGTTTGGGATGCACAATTAAGTAAGAGTGCTGTCTATCAGAAGCCATGATGCTGTGTCTCGGTTGGTTACTATAATTTTTTGTGTGTTCAATTCCTACAGTATTTTACCTGGGACCTTTCAGAGATCTAGAAAATTGCTATCAGAAATGCACAGGAATAAGCAAACAGTAAAAAAACCCCAAACCAACCCTCATCTAATCTCATCTAGTACCTAGTTTAAAGTGGCAAACCACCATGAATTCAGAATTAATAACACCACAGCTAATACTGTCTTGTTAAAAAGAGTTGTGATTTTAGAGCATCCTACTGCATTACATAGTGACGAATTGGAATTTCAGTGTTAACTTGTAAGTAATTCGAATTCATCAGTCTATATATCTCTGTTTATTGAGGTAAGAAATGCAAAAAAAATTGAGGGACTTTGTATATGAATGCACAGAAAAGTAGTTAGGCTTATTTCCTTTTAAAGCATTTAATATTTCATGCCTCTTGCCAGCCCAGCTGGGAATCTTTAAAAGCACATCTTTACAAGAGCTGACCAAGATTTTTTTTTTTTCTTGGAAAATGCTGATGGATCAAACTCAAAACTGTTAAGTTTAGATGAATTTTTCATTTTATAGAACATTAAAAAATGTTTGAAACTGGAACAGGACACCCCTGCATTTTCAAAATAAAAGAATATGATTTTGTTTATAATTCCACAGGGTTTAAAATAAGGTAATTATTTATACCCAAAATAAAAATAAAAGGCAAAATAAAGCAATATTTGGGTGCTATTAAAAATATTTTATTTTCCCAAATCCTACAGATATTACTGTTCTTTTCTGAACATTTTAGGGCCATATTCGTTTGCTGCTTAACCTATGGGAAAAAAAAAAGTTCTGCCCCCAGAATTAGAAATAACAAAGACTCAGTCCCTTGGGACCCCAGTTTTGCCATTGATTTTTATGTGGAAGACAGACTGGGACCACTGTGAGGGGTGGCCTCATGAAGCTTGTGACAATTATAAGTAGTATGCAATAATGATAGATGAATATGGAAACATACAGATGGCAGCTGGTGGTCCATGAAAGATGCAGGGAGCCACATCCAATTTGTTGTATTGGTTAAGACAGGTTTATTGTTCATCATTGTACTGCGTGGAGCATATCGCCAGTGTCTGGTTGCTGTGTGTTCCTTCCCTGAATAATTCTTGGACTTGGTCTGCTAGCAATAGCTTATTTTTTAAATACATATCTTATTGGCTATGCATTTCTGTCATTCAGTTTTAGGCCATGTCCCATTTCCTCCACTGAATAATGAACCTTTCTTTTCAAGCCTTTTTTCTCCCCTCTTTGAAATGAAACAACCGTTAGTGTTTTTCAAGGGTTCAAACTCACCCAGGTACCACGTATTTTCTGTTTTTCCGTGGTTTTGGCAGTGTGATGAGCACGAGGAGATGCTGTCCTGGGAACAGGCTGTGTGCGTCCCGGCAGTACAGGGACCTGTCCACCTGTCCTGACACAGTGGTTGTGAGCGGTCTTGTGAGTACAGGTTGGAAAACTTGACACGGGATCCAGTTTAATGCAAATAATTGTGTGGATAGTATTGGAAGCTGTCCTGGTTTCAGCTGGGATGTAGTTAGCTGTCTTCCTAGTAGCTGGTACAGTGCTATGTTTTGAGTTCAGTATGTGAAGAATGTTGATAACACTGATGTTTTCAGTTGTTGCTCAGTAGTGTTTAGACTACAGTCAAGGATTTTTCAGCTTCTCATGCCCAGCCAGGGCACCTGACCCAAACTGGCCAACAGTGTATTCCATACCATGTGACGTCCCATCTAGTTTAGGAACTGGGAAGTGGGGGGGGTAGGGATTCGCCGCTTGGGGACTGGCTGGGTGTCGGTTGGCGGGTGGTGAGCAATTGCCCTGTGCATCATTTGTACATTTCAATCCGTTTATTACTCCTGTTGTCATTTTATTAGTGTTATCATTATCATTATTAGTCTCTTCTTTTCTGTTCTATTAAATCGTTCTTATCTCAACCCAGGAGTTTTACTTCTTTTCCTGATTTTCTCCCCCATCCCACTGGATGGGGGGGGAGTGAGTGAGCGGCTGCGTGGTGCTTAGTTGCTGGCTGGGGTTAAACCACGACAGAAGCCAACCCCCTTTCTTTTCACGTTGGTACCCTCTGATGCCAGAGATCCTCAGTATCAGTCCTGCTGGCCTGCTTTTAAATGTAAGGGATATTTTGGGGCTAGTCATTTTCCCATTATACCCTCAGTATTTGCTGGAGAACCTCAGCTCTGCTGCTGCCATTTTGCTGCCAGTGGCTCGTTTCAGACACAGCACCTGGTATTGATTAGAATTGATTAACATTTCTATAGTGCTTTTTCTTAATGTAGAGCTAGGTGTCATTATGCCCACTTGACAGTTGGTAATTTGCATCCTGGAAGGGTAAAAGGTCTTGTCCCGAGTAATCGAAGGGGTGATGGTGGTTGTTTTGCTAATGTGCCATGGTGGTACCTGGGGTCCTGAAGGAGGGATCTGTGCAAAGTGCAGAGTCCACTGCCCCTGCCCTAAGGGTCTCGGGAGACCTGCAAGACAGAGAGAAGGAACGGAGGCACGTCTCTACCCTTGCAGTGCTGGTGTCCATCTGCTGTATCGGAGCAGCTTCATGAAAAAGAATTTGTAAAGAAAAAAAAAAAGTGCTTTGGACATCAATCTTCTAGCAACTTAGCACTCAGAATCATTTGAATAATTGAAGGTTGTGAGCTCCTGGAATGAAGCAGTGATCTAGTGATGCAGTTAGTGATCTGGTATTGACAAGACTTGCTACAACATTTTCTAGATTTCTTCATTTCTTCCTTTATTTGCATTTCTGATCTCTACATACGCAACTCTAGCAGCAAAATAGAAACTGTAAGGAGCATAGTAACTTACTGCTAAACTGCTACACATAGAAATCCTTCTAGCCTTACTTGAGTACTGCAGGTGACTTCTCCTTGACTTACAGCTATTAGGAAAAGAAAATGCTTTTGCTTTCCCAGAACGAGGGTGCTGGCTGCTGTTGGATGGGGACCAGCGGCAAGCGCCAGCCTGGATGTGCCGCTTGGCTCAGGTGAGTGTGTTGCAGCGGCGTTGGCCTTGTGCAGGAGCTGTGCTTTGATCTGAAGGGCCCTGACACAGCAGATGCTCTGCCGGAGGGACCACCTCAGGCATCAGTGCAAGTCAGACCTCTTGGTCAAGTGTTTCCTCTCCTGCTGCACGAGAGAGTGGGGAAGGGACAGAGGAGAGCAGGAGGAGGTCCCCGAGGATGTGTGTGAAGAGGGGCTGTGTTTCTTAGCCTGTGTGGGACAACGCTGGGAAGAGCTGGAGGCTCTGCATCCTCGTCATGCTCCTGTAAAAGCTGGCTTGTACAGTAAGGTTGTCACTAGGGGAACTGAAAGATAACTGAACGATAACAGTCTTACTTGCTTTTGCTTCATAATGATTATTCAGGATCACTTGAAAGATTTTTGGGTTTTTTTAATGCTCAGTTTCTCTATCCAAAAAATATTGGAAATGTCCTGTCTTTTCTCCTCTCTTTGGAATCTCTCAGAGGACTTAGATGTGAATAGCTAGGGGTTTTTTCCTCCCTTAATTGAAAGCCTGCAAAGTTTTGATCCTTAACGAGCGTATCTTTTCTTCCAGCTATTTATATGGTATCCATGCAAAATAGATGTTAACATTGCAGAAAAACAGTTTCAACCCATTTGATCAAAATGATTTCTTTTCCTCAAGGAGAAGTCACTGTTATGGTTGCCATAGACCTCCTTGTTCCCCACTCAAGAGGGTCTTTCAAGTAAATAAGACAGACAAGGACTGAATTGGAAGAGAATGTGGCAGCCTACTCTCTGAGGCCCTCTTTGTACACGATAAAGAAGCAAAGAGATCCAAGTATTAGATTCCATCTAGTACTCCATGTGTCTTGATTTGCCCAGGGGTGTCCTCTACTGCTTTGGCATTTAGGGCACGTTGAACGCTCACAGCTGGTCTTACATGGCCTCAGTTTCCAAAAGGCTGTTGCCATCTCAGCTCTCTGGAGTGGCTGCACATGTGCTGTGGGGTGCCGGTGCCTGTACGTCCATCCTGGGTTTCTGCGTGGCGGTGGGGAGACCTTAATTTCATCCCAGAACCATCAGATTCTGTATCACCATTAGTCAAAATTGATCAAATGCCCATTCTCCCTGCTCCAACTCCTCTGTCTCCAGGAGCTGTGAGCCCTGGCCTGGAAGGGCATGCTTCCATCTCAGCTCTGTCCCTTCCCTTTCCACGGCAGCCCCTCCACCTCAGAGCAGCAGTGCTCTGTGCTGCTATTGCAGGCTCCTCAAGCAAGTCCTTAGCTGCCTACTTACCAGAGTCACCCAGCTGCTTGAGCCGGTAAGGGTCCTACCACTGATTGCTACTTCTCAACCACCAGGCCGTGTGCCTTAATATGAAAAGAAATTTTAAAAAGTACTTTGCACTTAGATGACATGTAAATTTTGCTGTAGTTAGCTGGTATTATTTGTCGGGCTTGGATGAATTACAGCATATTATATTTGGCTTTTCTTCATATAGGGTCTTGTAGTACCATTAATAACATTTGCAAACACTATCTGCCGTTTGGGCAGAAATGGAAGTGCTGTAATGAGTCTGGACGGGGTGGCAACCACAGAATCATCAAATGATGCTCGTGTTAAAGGCCCTGCAAATTCATCTGGGAAGCATCTTTGCAGGGGAATGGACTGGCTACACGTTGAGTGAAATTGGCCTTGGATTTGGGGATGTGTAGAGATTCAAATGCATTCCCATCAGTCATTCAGAATGTAATAGTTTCCAATACCACATATTCTGCTTAGTACTGCCTTTAGCAAGCAGATAGAGGGAAAAATTAGCATGAGGTGATGCCCACATTTTCTTAGAGAATCAGACTCATTTTGCATAGGTGCCCGTGTGTTTTGTGCGTGTGCATGCGTAATCCATCACTTGCAGAGCCAGTCAGCCAGCTATTATTCTCTGGAAAAGGCAGAAGCTAAAATCTGCTGTGGATTTACACTGTGCTGGTTCTTTGTCTGACTGACTACTATCTAGGTTAATATATTATACACTCCCATGTATTATAAATATGTCTATTATAAAGTATATAGGAGGCAACAACCATAGATAAGATTGCAAAATAGTTTTCATTACACAGTTTGCTGGATTTAGATGTCCATAACTTAGTGAAACCTCTGCCTTTCCGGGCGAGATATCCCAAACATGGCTTATGTCCAAAGATGACAACCTGCTTTTAGAAGTTTTAGAGATCCTCTTAAACAATATTTTTTAGAGAGAGGAAAGTAGAAAAGGAAATGTTTGTATTTAAAGTAACTTTTGAAGTGCTTCCTTGGGAAGGCAGGGATCACATGAAACTTTAAACCTGATGGACTGATCATGCTCGTACAGCAGGGGGTTCAGTGTGCTGCAGATTTTCGGGGAAGTTATATTAGTGATCATTTGAAAACCAGCTGATGTTTGTACACAGCACAAACCCCATGAGCCCTGCTGTCAATCTCTATATGAATCAGGTATGCATGCAAAGTCAGTCAGTTTTATAATTAGCCACCTGATCCAATGCACTCCTCCGAGCTGTCTCGGAAGGCTTTCCAAGAGTTTCAGGGAATGCAAGGTCATGGCAAACAGACCTTCTTGTAGCAGCATGAGCCCTTCTGCACCTCTTGGCTGGAGGGGATCAATGTCCTCAAAGTAAATAAACTCAGCTACACACAGGGAGTTCAGAGGAGCCTTGGAAAACTGCAGCCCTGCTATCTCAGGAGGGATATCAGAGTCCCAGATACTTTCTGTAGAAAAGTCTCCAAGCAGGCATGCTCTGTCCCCTCCGAGCCTGCTGACGCTGCAGGCGCTTGCACGGATCCATGTAACCCCACTGCAGGGAAACTATTAAAGTTGCATGGTGGAGCACTCAAAGCCAAATACGTGTCAAGAATAAGGTTAAAGACACAGTTTTACTCCCCCATTCTCTTCCCACCCTGTATTCATTCTGTTACTTTGCAGTTGCCTCACTGCAGTGCTTTTTTTTCCTGGGAAAGCACAATTAGGTTGGAGAAAGAGAGTGCCGGGGGAAGCAGAGATGCTGCTCGTGCGAGCAGGCACCGTGCAAGAAGCTGTGCTGTCCCCAGGGACCACTCTTGGGATGGACGTGGAGCAATGCCATTGCTTATTGAGTAGCATGGTGAGGAGCTGAGCGTTCCTGGTTGTTTTTGAGGAGGAGAGGGAGCAGGTGGAGCTGCTGCAAGGACTGCCGGCGTGAGAGCAGACCCTGCGTGGCTGCTGCTTTTGTGGGAACAGAGGCCAGGGAAGGTCTGCGTGGGCAGTCAAGGGCTGGCAACGTTACCAGAAACAAAACTGAAGGAGATGTGTAGCGACAGGGCCCAAATGAAAATGATTTATTGCTGGCAAGGCATGGCATATGCTGCTTTGCTGGGGGAGGTTACTCAAAATTAATTGGTGTGTGGGTTGGGGGTGCCGTCACCTGTGCCAGAAGAGTTTAGTCTGCGAAAGTCTGAGGACAAGAGGCTGCGGTGCGGGGTGGGATGGGTGCTGGTGTGGTTGGGGCATGGCCAGCATGTCTGTTCCTGACTAGATGCAGCTTTGTCACCTCTGCCCTGTCGCCGGAGCTGGTGTGCATGTCCTACACCCGGGCCAAGACCTGATGTGTGCACACCATGGTTATTCTGCAGACTATAAAGATTACTTTACACACATCTCAGAAGCTGGCACAGAGGATTTGCTGTTAGGCTCAGTGTACTAGTAACTGCTGAGAAAAGTGTCTGGCTCCTCTTTTTCTTACAGCCATGCGGGTGGAGACCTTTGGAGAGCTCAGTGTAGACTTGCCCCAGCTGGGCCTGAGGTTGAGTGGTATTTGCTTACTTCAGGGACAGGTTTTCCTGCCACTTACTTACCTGGGCACTTGTTTCCCGTGAGACCTATGAGAAGGCTGGGCCTTTCGTTAGCTGCTGCCACGGATGTGCCAGCGTGTCGCCACCACAGCAAGTCCCGCAGGTAGTAAAGCTGCATTAGCGGGGCACCGCACTAATAAGGAATAAGTTAATAAGTAATAAGCTTCTAAGTCCCTCAGGAGATTCCAGAACAGTCAGCCTCAAGATCCCTGCATCAGACTTGGTGTGTTTTAAACCTGCCTTCTGTCTCTTCTGATGTTTGATGTGCCGGTTCACCAGCCGGCTTTCTCCCAACCATTTATCATTAGGCAGCAAGCTGCAGGGAGCCGTGTGCGACCTAAGGACTTGCTGCAGGAGCAGCGGCTAGAGTAATGCAGGTCACATCGGCTTTGTTTCTTTCCTTCACATGGTGTACATGCTGTCTTTCTGGGCCAAATGAGGAAATTTGCTACGGGGAAGCACCCTGCTGCAGGTGGCTGCTAACACTATTGAACTCTTTAAGCAGCACCTGCTTTTTGCACTGATGCCAACAATTGTACTGCTAAAAACGGTAGGAAGTTAAACTCTGCAGACATCTTTTCAGAGGCTGTTTTGTATCATACAGATCCCATGCCTGCATGGGATACTCAATACCCGCTCAGGTGGAACTTACCTTCTGCATCAGATAGACACTGAGTTTCCTTTAGGAAGCCCTAGCTAGAGGAAGAGGCGTTGCTTACTTTTAATGAGGGCAGTTAGCCTGAAGCAATCCACCTGGCTGCAGAAACAACTTCTGCATGATGCTAACTTCTGCTTCCTCCAAATATTTGGTGTAAAGCTGAAGCATCTAGTGAGGCTATAGCCAAAAATTGATTGCTATACAGCCTCTGGGTGTATAAACCACAGGGTAGCAAAAATAGATGCTTTTTGCCTTTCTTTGAAGAATTTATATCCTTGTTTAAAAAAAATATCAAAAACTGAATAAGGTGCAGGAAGGAACTATGGAAATAAGGGAAGAAAACACAGTGATGGGCATTGAATACCTCAAAGCCTGAGAGGTGGTTTAATGTCAGTATAAACTTGGCCAGTAAAGGACTAGTGAAGAAAGGTTTCTCAAGGTCTAATAGTTGAAAGCTGATACCATTGAAATTCCAACTGGAAGTGCGTCACCACTTCTATGGCTCGATAAAGGGGCTAATGAATGAAATTTAATAACTCATGATATACAGAGGCCAGACCAGATAATTGGTTCATTCCTCTGGGCTTAAGTTCTGTGAATCTAAAGGCTGATGTACCTTCTGCAGTTTCATCAAGAAAAAATACGTACTAACTACAGACGTGGTTTCTCAAGTCTGAACCAATTTGAAAATGTTTTCTACAGTCTAGAATGGAGTTTCAGAGTGTTAGAAGTTCAGAGGCATTTTTGCTTTTTTTTTTTTTGGTAAAGTTGTTCTGAGAGCAATTATCTGAATTATTACTATGTGCAATTTGGCAAGTATGTGTGATTTTTAAATAGATTTAAGAAAATATTTGGAAAACAACATGGATGAAGAATCCATTAAAAAACTAATGTTTCTGAACTGAACAGGTTTTTTATCCTTTGGGAAATTAAATTATTTTGTGTTCAGACTGGTATAAATTAGGAGTAATTAAATTGAAGTCAGCAGAGTGACATTTGTCAGATTAGATGTAAGCAAGTTTATATTGCAGTCCACCAACAAGGAACCTTGTAAAATGTGCTCCTTGTGGGTTTTCTGCTTTTAGCTGTTTATTAAGACTGCTTGAATTATTCATGGTGTATAAATGATCTGATAAAGTTGAATCTTTTTTCTGTCCGTGAAAAATTTGCAGACTGCCTCTGAACGCTGGAAATGAAGTGTTTTCAGCCATCGGGTGTTTGTGGAGTTCACTTTGACTATCTGCATTTTGCTACCTGAGGGCCGGTAGCCAGTGGGTCATGTTCATCATGTGTTATTGTCCCAGCTTGGCTGACGCACTGACATCTTTCAAGCAGGATGGATATACATATACAGTGAATGGAATTCCCTTCAGGATGTGACAGGGAATTGGGTCCTCTGTGTCGGTGCATGCAAGACCCGTAGGGCCAGCTGTCTCAGCCCCTGCAGTCATACGGTTCCTGGACAGGACCAGGGCCTCCTGCCTGTCCTCTTTTCTCCCCATCCCCAGCAAAGCCAGCTTATCCCCTCTGGAGCCCTTACCCTGCAGTATCCAGCATGTGGAGTCATGGTCACGCTGGAGCATGAGACCTGCTGCCTGTCCTCTGCCCTGCGACCTGCCCATCCTCAGCGCCCATCCTCATGCGTTGGAGCTTCTCACCATGGGAAAGCAAAACACAAGAGTCTCCTCATGAATGGCTTTTTCCTTCTGTGCATATGTTAATATATATGCATATATTCATATGCACACGTATGTATTCATAAGGAGTAATCAGTAACCAAAGTCTGGGGAGGGGAGGAAAAGCCTCTGCTGCACGACTCTCCTTCTCATAAATTTTCCTCCTGTGTGACGCAGAGAAAAAGTGTGGGAAGAGCATGCAATCAGCAGTATATTCTTAGGGAATTAGCGTTGCCTGGTATGCTTGAAGTAGTGTATTGATAAAAATGTGTTTTTAATCGTTTGGAATGGTTACACTGAAGCACTGCTCTTCATGTTTCCCTTGCATTAGCCTCTGTCAAGCTATTCTTAGAATAGCCTCGGACTTGGAATGTCTGAATTTAATTACTGTTAACACTAGAGATATTTAGCCCTATTTGAGGGAGAAAAAAACCAGAAACTTTTGAGAGCAGAGATAGCTGTAAAGATAGAAGCATTCATAAGTTTGTTAGCTGGTCTGTAGTATTTAAGCTTATTTCCATAGCAACATTATCAGTTCAGCTCCAGAATTTTGAGATTTTTGTGTGCCCAGTAATTAGAACTAATATCCTAATTTTAGCAGAGATATCACATTTGTATTTGGCAAGAGTCTTTTAACTAAGCACACTGATTGGAGACTGAAATAATGTTTCATTTTCCTTGATTTCTCTTTCCTGGATCACTCCAGACTGCTTAACTAGCTAAAAGCAAATCATTGCAGTCTGCTTTCTCAGTACATAAGACTAGTTTTACCTTTTGGGAGAACAGATGCATAAATATATGTATAATTTACTTTATAAATATAGCTAAAAGCTTGCCTATCTGTGCAATCCTTGGTAAAACATAAAGGCAGACCCAAAGTACAGCAATTCAGAATACCCATATAGTCCTCATCTAACACAGTGATGCCCTCTCTCCCTGATGAGGGATTTGCGTGGGATACCCCTGAGCCCAAGAAGGGAGGGTGTCCTGCTTGCTCCCAGGCCTTTCCAGCCATGGGGTCCTGCAGTTGGGGTGTGCAGGAAAGGGACCTCCCCCACCCCCTCCCGGTCTCGCTCCCCACCTGCAGTTCCTGGCTTCCCTGGAACTTCCCATTAACCTCCCCAGAGGCCAACCTGCCCTTTGCAGGAACCGTTTTTCTGAGCTTCCCTATAAATAATCACCTGATGAGATGCATAGTAAATAGGGAGAGTTTTGGCAGCACACGGGGGGGTGTTTTTGAGCCCCACAGAAGCCTTCCCAAATGCTGGCAGGTAGCACCCAAGGGTTGAAGAGGAAGGGTTGCCTGCCCCTCATCTCCCCACTGCCATTTCTGCAGGGCTGAGGGCTATGATTTTTTTTCCAGGGCAGACCAACAGCTGCCTTTTTAATAACAAAACAGAAGGACTACAGGAAAGCTGTAACACCAGACTGCTGTACTTCCACTGAATTCAGTGCAATGACTCCAGCTTGTATCATTTAGCCCCGTATGACCAGACTCTGCCTATTTCTTATAACCAGCTTGGCAGTATATACTATTTCATAAATATATACACGTTTGCATTCCGAATTAAAACAATAAGTTTTTTTCTCACTGATGTTGTCTGTGAAAAGTTATGAAAAACTCAGTAGGAGAACTTGGGTTCCTGTGGATTTATGTCCTCCATCCCCCAATCCCTCTGAGCTCCCACAGCATGCTGTGCTTGATCTGTGTTCCCAGCCCGATGGCCAAATGTCAGCCCAGGCAGTGGCTAATTTGAGTTAGGTGTGCAGGGACAGCCAGCGGGCTGCTGCCTCCCAGCATGGGCAAAATATTCCTCTCTATCTTCTGTACCCAGCCTCTAATTTTCACAAAATTTGTCAGGACTTCGGTCTCTGAGACTTCTATCTTCCCTGTCCCCAGCTGTCAAATTTGCTTAGAATTGGCTAACAAGTTCAAAGGTTATTAAGGAAGGATTGACAAATGTATATATCAAGGTGATCATGTAACCCTCAATTTCCTTCAAAGTCAGGCTAAAAACCAGGTCTGCAGTGTTTTGACAATAAATCCCCATATCTAGGCAGAGTGCATAAAGACCCATTAGATCATCTACCTACTGCGTCAACGTGGTTTGGGTTCTTCTTTTAAAGATTTTTTTTTTTCCCCCTATATTCAATTTGTTTTTCAATTCGCTCTTTAAAATAAGGCTAATGTTGGAAATACAACACTTTTGAGCGGCACAGCAGGTTCAGCATATGCAGTAGATATATAGTGGAAAATAGCATCAGAAGACTTGTTCCTGTTGCTAATGAGTTCTGAAGGTAAGAGAACAGTTAATGTATTCATAACAGACTTACACTCAAAGATTTGTAAGTAATTTATGGCTTTCTGTGAGTGTGAAGCCAACTACCATAAAGCTTGGACCCAGATAGAAAATAATTTTGTAACAGCAACGGACTTTGGATTTTGCACATGCAGCAATTCAGCTGTAATCCCCCTGGCAGGGAAAAAAATTATTTAGTAGACTTACCATAGAATATCAGGAGACTAATAATTTAGTCTTTGTGGCCTCTTGGGGTTCTATCACAATTTGGCATCTACTTTCCCCTAAGGAAAATGAAACTCCTTGCAGTATGATGAGTACTTTGCTAACTTGTGTTTATCTGCAAAAATTCTATTATACATCTAAATTAAAGGCAGTGGAGAAATATACTGTTGGTGTATGAACCCTCCTTCAGTGATGGATTTGTGTGTAAATTGGCAGATAGTAATTATTCTTAGGAAATACTAGTGAAATAAGCAGACATACTTTGCATGTGAATCATGGTGGCCTTTGGGAGTCTGGAACACTGATTTCTTTTACCAGGGATTTAAATGGCTGAACTACTGTTTAAGGATGAAAAATTCTGTGCAAATGTTTTTTTTGTAAGATTGCAAGTAAAAAGCACAATGGCTGCTCAACAATAGATAATGGCAAAGGGGACAGGTTGTAGACTGGATCCAGAAAAATTGCCTTTGTTCCCGGTTGAGCTGTTTTTATAAAAGTAAAGTAAAGGTGTGAGTGATGCACTGCTGTAACCAAGACCTATTCCAAAATCCAGGTAGTGACCACAGCCTTTCTAGTTACAATGAAGCAGCATTGCTTATGCTCCATAAGAATAAACTGACTGGAATCTTCATCCCTTTGCTTTTGCTCAAACTGGACAATTTTAGTTCTAAGAAGGGAAGTGGACAGAGGAAGGTCATGGTGGTGAGAGGCAAGAAGTGCTGGTTGCCTTTTCCATTGTTAGTAAGCTTGTGTGAGGACACAGCAGTTCTCTGGTCAATTCAACCAACCTGTTTTCACTTGGGGAAGTTTTCCTGCCTGCTGGCAGCCATGCTCTTGAAGGAGGCAAAGGGTTTGAAGCCCCTTGCTAACAGCCAAGTTAGGATCCCTTTCTTTAAAACTTATTTTGAGCTTTTGTACACATGTTTTGGACACATATCTTGCTGAATACTCCATTTATCTACAGCTCCTGTGAAACTGGAGAATGTTATTCAAACTCTTTAATCACAGAAGAACTTAAGTTTTTTCCTTACTTTCCCTCATTATTGTTCTCAATTTTAGTAAGCAATAGAGAGGCCTTTTAATTTTTTTATTCCTTTCGGGTTTTTATTATAATCCTTTGAGTTTTGAGGACATTGGTTGAGTTAATAGTTGGAGGTACATTTTCATCAGGTGTGATTCAATGTCCCTTGGCCCCAGGGAGGAGGTCAGTACAGAGGACAAGGAGGTTTCTTTCCACTGACCTCACATTTTGATAAGGCCATTATTTATGGGGGCGTGGTGGAATAAGCAAAGGAATCCTATGGACTTGTTCAGTTCTCTCTTCAGTGAAAACTTGAGATCTAAAAGGGATGTATATCATAAGCATAATTTGCAACCATCAGTTTCAAAAAGATTTTATGAACCATTTATGGGCATTTCTTGATTCACAGCAAACAAGTAATTGCTGTTTTAAAAATTCTGCTTTCCTCAGAGACTGTATCCAAAGAACCTTTTTTTCAAGTGCTGGTGCCCCTAGCAGCAATTTGTAACTTGCTAAAATGAAAGAACAGCTGAAAAAAAAAGAAATATATATTTATAGTTTCAGCTATTACAAAAGAAGTGGGTCAAAATGTGCTATTTTACCCATGAAACATAGTACTTTTTTGCCTTCACGATTAAGATAAATCGCCTTGGCTATCTGACTGTGATAACTATGTGTTGGGACTGACATTTAGGTACAAACTGGTGGGAATCTGGTCTGCTGCATACAAATGAGGAGGCCCTAACACACAGACATGTCTTTGGCTTCTTTTCATGTGATTCTTGTACGTCATGCATGAAAAAGAGACTTGTGGAAGGGTTTTTCAATGCTGCAGTATGTTGTGGGATTTATTGCAAGGAGAAGCGAGAACTGGAAAGCCAAAGAAGTGCCCTATCATATTTTGTCTGATAAAGGGATTTGTATGGCCTTGTGCTGCAAAAGATAGGATGAGTAGTGTTTCTGACTTAATGGATAGTGTGTAGCAGTAAATATGCAAAAGAAGAGACAGCAGTGTATAGTGTCTTTATTTTAGTACTCCCTTTAAACTTTTTTCCTTTAAACTTTCTATGTAGGACATCATAATCTATAAAGCAAAATCAAACAAGGTCTACCCCCCTGCAAGAAAGTTTCCTATTAACTGGTGGAGAATGTGGGGATTACTTTTGCTAAATATGTTTAGGAGACATTTTTCCCATTCTTTTTGCACTGTGACTCAGTGGACTGAGGAGTTGAGTTCTCCTGTTAGAAGGTGAAGCATTAGGTATAGTAAATGTATCTGGCCTGAAACACAGGTACTACTGGAAACTGAAAGGAATGTCTTTGGTGATTTAATGGAAGGCTAGTGATGGCATTACCTTCTGGTGCATGAAACAGGATGGGGAACCCCTGGATCAGAGTTCAAAGTGAAGACCAGGTAGCGTTAGCGAGGACAGAGACAGACAGAGAGAGAAGCCGCCTCGAGGCCCCAAAACTGGCGGCAATTTACTTTGGGAGCCCTGGATGCATGTGAAAGCTTTGCTTTGGCTTTTTTTTCCCCCAAAATTCTTGGGTAAATACTTCCGTTTTGAAAGGCTGTCCTGCATTGCTGCAAGGGAACATACCACTAGACAGGACCAAGTCTGCTCACATGTAACTGCGCAGTAGGCAGAATGGCTTGCAAGCATCTGCTTCTGTCTTAGAAGACATTAGAGGCATCAACAGTGTGTGTTGGTTGAATGACTCTTAGAAAAGGAACAAAGGGAAACTCATTGGGATCTGCTGGAAGAGTGATAGCAAGAAACCTTGATACCTGCTAAATATAGGGATGTGGTCTGATAGGGGACATTTAAACTTAATAGCATGTGGGAGCTGTGTTGTGGCTTAAATACTGTCATTCTGGTCACCCAAATTAAGCACCTGAATGAAGAGTGTGTTGTTGAGAACTTACATGACTATTTTTCTGTTTATTTTAGTTTCTAATATCTCATATACAACACTAGCTCACAACTCTTTCATTGCAGTTCATTGCTATATTGTTGACTCATTGTCCATGATAAAGTGAAAGGGAAATAAATTTTCATTTTGTTTGTTCAGTGCTTTTCATCCTGAATGCTTGACATGACCATGACCCACTTCATACACCACTGAAATATGGACACTGAGCAAATGTGTAATGATGTGCAGGTGCACTTGGCAGGGTTGAGACTGCAAGTGAAAAACGCCTCCTGAGTTGGAAATTCCAGGAAACCTTTAGCTAGGCAGTATGTCGGTAACTGTTAGCATTTGTTTGTGGTAGATGAGCATCTCACAACACTTCTGAAAAGTTAAGGAAAGCATTTTCAGACAAAAATAATACTCACTCGTGGTCATTTAAATGACCACACAAGATGGCTGTTCAGATAACAGCTTGACTGGTCTAGATTTAAAAGTATTCCACAACAAAATAGTTGGACTAACATGGTAAGAAAGATAGGCTAGAGGACAAGGAGGTTTGTCTTCAGCCTATTAGAAAATTGTGTGTTCAATATTGGAAACAAATGTTACAGGTAAAACTTTGGACATTGCTATGATTATTACTTCAGAGCAATTACACTGATATTTATAAAATCCATAATGGAGATGGAAGGGAACATCTACTGCACATGTATACTTAAATAAGATCTTCATTGCTGTGAAATAGTTTTGTTATACTTTTATAAAAAGCAGCAGTTCTTAGTAAAATCAGTTAAATCATTTAGAGGAATTAAAGTGCTGACAAGCTAATACCTATCCTTCTAATTATTGAATAAATTAGCATAAAGGAAATAAATGATGCATTCCTGGATTTACAACTGAAGGTTATTTTATTAGAATGACAATTTCTTAAATCGGGTTGTTTCTGAATATTCAGGTGTGACTTTTTTTTTTTGCAGCTGAAAGTAAGACAGATACATAAAATGAAAGCACATATTTAAGAAAGTATACTATATAAAAGTAATTTTCTTCTATTTTACCAGTCTTATGGAGTTGATTATGGGATTTGTAGATTGCTTTTTCTTTCTGCTTACATTAATTGCACAACTGGAACTTATCCCTGTTGATAGAAGCTTGCTCTTTGATTCAATAAATCTATTTACTTTCAAATAATTTATGAAGACAAGTGCATTTACAGAAGTTTTAAAAAGTTTGCCTTTTCAGACTTACATCACAATATTGTTTGGATTAATAGTGTACCCACATTCCAGAATTCATATCTTTTCCAATAAAAATACATGAAGTCATGTTGACAATGCAGGGTGCAAGAGTATTCTGTGAAACTGTATTTCACAGAAGAAATTATAAATTAGAGGTGCTAATTTTTTTTTGAGTTTGCTATTTGGTCTACTGCCTTTTTTTCTGTTTTGTTAGAGAGGTGGGTTTTGTAGGGGCTGACCCCGGTATGAGAAGGGGTGTGTGCAGGGAGCCAGAGCAACAAGTTGGCTTTGGTAGTCAGACCATGAAAGTCTCATGAATTTCAGATGTTTTCAGACTTCAACCGTGTGCTGAAAGAGGGAGGAGAAGTGAAAACAGATGACTGTTATCAGACTTGCCATTAGGTTCAGAGGGCTCATATTGAATTAATGTGAAGTCTGTGCACTGATCAGTCCTCGGTTTGGATGACTGGCACTGTGTTGTAAATAGCAGTAAAAACTGCTGAGCATATTGTCTAAGCTTTCCTTGTAATGGCAGCATCAATCACTCCATGTTTAACATGCTTACAGGCACTTTTTTCATCTTCTGCCATAGTATCTCTTCCAGTAAAAGAATGGATTAACAGCTGAGCACTCGGGGAAAAGAAAGGAGTCTTCTCTGAAGAAGACTACATGAAAGTCCAAAGAAAAGCATAATTTATCATGTGTCACTTGGAATAATGAAGCACAGAGAGATATCCTCCTCATCCTGCAGAATCAATAGTTTTTTTAAATTTAAATGGAAATATATAACTGAGAAAGAGGATCATTTGTCCATTGAATACCTGTAACCAAATTATATAGTAACTTTGATTTATAAATGCATTTTTTTCTGGTTGGAGAGAGATCAGTCTAATCACATTACACATTTCTCATTTTCACAGCCAAAATTTCATTCTTCCTGGATATCAGTCAGACAATTCCTTCCTCTCTCCCATGTCTTGAGTATGAATAGTTATCTAGGAAGATTCAGGAGCAGTATGTAGCAAAGGAATCCAACTGCAAATAAGATAAAACAGAGAGAAAAAACTTTACCTGCATACTAAAATATAACTTTCTATTTGCCAAGTTTGCACAACACCCCCTTGAAGTAGTCAGTTTACATCACTGCTTGTACTCTACATGAGTAAAAAATAGTATACACAATACATAGTGGTGTAAGGGGTGGGGTTTTTGCTGTAATCTCAGAATATTTTGTTAGTAAATAATCTAACATTGGTTTTTTTCACAGTACTGTTCTAAGAGTGTGTTATATAATAATTTCCGTGGCCACTAGAATTTCCACAGTATGTGCAAATTTCTTATCAAAGCAATTCTGAGAAATAGGAAAGTGTTATTTACTTATGCTCTCTCTAGCACAAAACTTCAGCTGGCAACACGTCTCTATCCTGAAGATTGCATCCTTTAGGGGTTTGGAGTCCCTAACCCTCTGAGCTGAAAACTTCATTTTCTTTGACTTCTAAGACCCAGGAATTCATCCTGCCATAAAAAGTGCTGCATCCACGTTTGAAAGTTGCTCACATTGTGTTCAGTTTTCATAGCACTGCACAGGCCCAAAGCTTGTGCTGAATTGCAAGCAGCAACTCAGGCAATAAAATGAATAGAAAATCTTTGGTAAGCTAGTTCAAACGTAATTTAGACTGGTGCTTGTGTGAAAAAACTGAACTGACATTTTAATAAATATTCTGTAATTCAAAGAACTTCCCTATTAATGTAGAGTGAATTGTTATTTTTTTTTTCCCATTTTGATATCTTTCCAAGGCTTCTGATGAACAGAGAGCAAGAGCCTTCCTGAAGGAGCATCTTCAGCAGAAACCAAATAGTAAGTAAATACAGTAGGCATGCAAGGTACACCTTGCAGACAGCTACTCGATTCCACATAGTCTAATAGATGCCTCCAGAAATTACATTTACTTGTAACTGGAAAGTCGCATGTAGTACCCAGTTTATGTACAGCTCCATGCTCTGTTCTCGGACTTGCACTGGTGGGCCAGTAATCCGTGTTTCACAGCTAGCTTTCTGTTCTCTACTCTTTGTCAGATGTACAAACCAAACAAGAGATTGCAAAATGAAAATATTTTCTAAACAGCTGATATAAGTGTGCTTTTACCCCCCTTCAGTCAGTCTGGGTTTAGATGCTTTGTGTTAGTCACTTCATAAGAAACAAGCAGCTGTATTGAAACTGAAACTAGGTGCCTGTTATAAACCCATTTCTAATCCCATCCTTAATTTCCCACCAGGGAAGCCTAATCTTTCTGGAAGTCCACGTGCTGAATCTTCGTGGTGAATAAGGGATCTCTGGGAATGTTAGTGAAAGAGACTTGGGTAAAATTGTGAAAGTTCACCTAATTTCATAGTCAAAGTCTCAGTTTGGGGTCTTTGTTCTACTTCTGAAAGAGCTGGACTAGACATTCCGCGTGAGCTTTGCTTCACCTGTCTTTGGGGACTTCCTTTGGACTGTGAACATTTTGCAGGAAATAATAGGTCACTTGCAGAGGTGTACAGTAGACTCATCACCTAAAATGCAGAAGGGAAATTATTAATTGGATTTTTTTGAAACTTGACTGCAAAGGTTTGTCCTACTTTGTGACTTGACATTTTATGCAAATTATTTAGAACATTTGTGTATTAATTAGAAGAGATATATATTACCATATTTATTATCTTCTTGACAATACCTGTTCTGAGCAGTGCAAAGAGTGGTAACTTGACAAATTGGCTGTGTACTAAGTCAGCAAGGTCACTGGGGAATTTCAGAGTTGTCAGAAGTGTTCACATTCCTATGGGAAAGGGATGTCCTTGTTGATAAAATATACCAAAACTCCTGTTATGGGTGAGAAGGACATGGTAGGCATGAAGCTTATTCCCTGATAGGAGTAAGGGTTGTAGTTTACTGGGGTCCATCTTGTCTTCTCACTTCTTCTGCCTGCCTGCTGGTTTCCAGCCATGATCTGACACGGAGACAGGTAAAGAGAGGATGCCTGGCTCATCAGCAACCACAGCGAGTGTCTGTCATCTTCTGTAGCTCAGCTGCCTGTACAGAAGTTCAGTCTGAGGGTGGGTTTAATACAGCAGAGCTGTTTAGTGTAGCTTGATGCAGCATAATCCTTGTATCCTACTTGGGATACACTCTAGATGGGTGGACAACTACAAGGGTGAAAAACTGACTGGTTTGTTGGGCCCACAGACTGGTAATTAATGGGTTGCTTTCTACCTGCAGGCCAGTTATGAGCTGAATTCCCCAGGGGTCTGTGTGTGGACATATTCTGTTTAATACTTTTATCAGTGACCTGGAGAAGGAGACATGATGTCCCCCCATCAACTCAGTGGATGACACAAAACTGGGGGGAACCAGGTGATATGCTGGAGGGCAGGGCTGTTATCCAGAGGGATTTGGACAGGCTGGAGGAATGGATCAACAGGAACCTCGTGAAATTAAAAGAGGACAAATGTAAACTCTAGTGCTGGTGATGGACTAATCCTCTGCATCGGGTTTGGTGGGCAGTGAACTGGGTATGAGCCAGCAGAGTGCCCTGGCAGGAAAGATGGGCAACAGCATCCTGGGCTCTGTGACGAGGAGCAAATCCAGTAGATGGAGGGAAGGGATTATCCCCTCTACTTGCCACTTGTTAGACTGTGTCTAGTTATACTGCATCTAGTTTGGGGCCTTCTAATACAGCAAAGACATCAAGAAATTTTTGATGTTTGAGGTTGTTCATCAGAGGCCCCTGAGATGGTGAGGGCTAGAGCATTTCCCATGTGAGGAGAGGCTGACAGAACTGAGTTTGTTCAGCTTGGAGGACAGCCGGCTTTACGGGGGGACCTGACAGCAGCCCCCAGTGCCTATAGAGTCACTGGGGAGACAGAGCTGGGCTCTTCATGGTGGTCCATGGCAGGTGGACAAGGAACAGTGAGCATAAGGTGGAATAAGAGAGGTTCAGACTGGATATAAGGAGAACAGGAGACTGTCCCACGAGGACAGTGAAGCTTGTGCAGTCTCTCAGTCGCTGGAGGTTTTCAGGACAAAACTCTGAGCAACCTGGTCCTAAATTCAGTGTTGACTCTGGAGTAGAGACTTCCTGAGGTCCCCTCCAGTCTGAAAGGGTCAATAATTCTATGACAATGGGCCTTTAAACGAGCCAAAAAGATGCTATAGTTGGGATCCTTGCAGAAGAGGGAAGGAGAAAGTGCTTGTTTATGTCTGCAGGAAAGCAAGATGCTTTTTATGCCTGCCATAATTTTTTTTTTTTAATTCAAATTATAGATGAGGTTTTGCACATTTAGGAGCTGATTGCTTTCCAGTTTTGGTAATTACTTTATATACCAATTCTTCCAGTCATTAGACATAAATTGTCATACTTCGCAAACAGAAGATCTGATTTATTGTCTGACCTGACTAGTAATGAAGCATTTTGACAGTATCTGGGCTAATTCCCTGCTGTGTAAGCATATGTAGCTGCTTTGAAGTGAATGGCACTACATGCAATTGTACTAGTGGCAAGTGTGGCCCATTTTTAATAAAATACAACAAATAGGTTTTGTGCTCCTAGATTATTTAAATGTTCAGACAAGGACTTGCTGATGAGCAATTATAAGAAAATCTTTCCTCTGACACAAATGTCAGATATTGCCAAGAAAACCAAAGGAATCTGATCTTCAAAGCTAAAAATGTTGAACTGAAAGGCCATCTATTAAATAGGTACAACACTCAGATTGATGCATGATCCTGCATCAACTCCAGTGCTATTAAAACACAAAAGTTATGCGTCTCCTCTGAGCCCATCATCTAGACTTCCAGATAGTTGAGGGAAAGTGTGATGCATTGCGCTTTCTTAGAAGAACTGTCTTAGGACTGGTTGAATCCCCTATGGAGGTGGCTCCTGCTCTCTATTTGCTATATGAAGAGAGCTGAGGCGATTAGCTTGGACTAAACACTTAAGTTTCAGATTGCTAAAATTAGCTGAGATGAGTCCTACCCAGAGCTACTACATTTATCTTCAGCTTCTCTTTTTCTATTTTGTTTTTAATTTCATGTCTCTACAGTCACCCATTTTCTATGCCTTCTGCAGTTTTTCCTCTATATTCATCGCCCCACATACACCTGTTTTTTCCTTTAGTTTAACCATGGTCACTGATGCTGGAATGGCAAATAGGATTCCATGATACTTCTGTTCCACTCTATTTGCCGAAATATTGATTTTCTTAAAGCATTTAAGTACTGAGAAAATCGATAAGGCTATATACAAGGCAGAAGCAATAACGTAAAGGCATCTTGCTAACTTATAAAGAAAGAGCTGATTGACAGAGTTGAATGTCATTGAGTGAAAGGGAAACCTCTGGTTTCTAGTTGAGGGCAAATGATAGCGTAATTCTCTGACACCCTGCATTAGACACCTGCCTATCAAGGGTAGCCACAGCCCAACAAGCTGCAAGAAGAAAGAGCAAGCTCTGGAGAAAAATAAGGGACTCTAAGCACCTGTCACCTCTAAGTCGTTGGCCATGATATTTTTCAGGCCATAGTGAATATGCAGGATCAGTCCTTTCATATGAACACAGGTGTGAACTTATGTTGAAATCAGTAGAAATTTGCAGGCGCTTTCAGTGGAGGCTGATTTTTGTGTAAGGTCCCTCTTTCCCCACAGGAGGGAAGGACATGCTAGTATTTCCTTTGGTTTGTGTAACAGCCACTGAGTTTTGAGTGTTTCATCTGGGAAAATTATATTGACAGAATGTCAGATATATGACAGTGTCATTTTTCCAGATGAAACTTAATCAATTCAGGGATGAATTTCAGGTACACTTTTCTGTGACGGATGAGCACAAAAGAAATTTGTTTTATAGAAAATTTATTTAATGCTCATTTTGGACCTCATCCGCTAAAGCTGCTTAACAGGAAATACCTGTTTAACTGTATGCAGGTTGTTGAGGAAGAGAAAGACGGTACTTTGGGACTGAAGTTGCGGGTTTTCTTACTTATTTTTCAAATGTTAGCAGCCAAAGGCAATTAGAAAAAAAAAATGTTTTGCAAAGTGTATAACAGAACTGCAGCCACGTTTTTGTATATTGCTTGTTAACCATGGCTTGTGTGCTTGTTGTTACAGCTTTTAAAGCAGTCCTTAAGACATCTCACAGAGAAATGAGTCATATCGTCTTTCATTTCTGTGTGATTGCAGATTGTTAGCTGGAGAAAGAGGGAACCCCATGGAGGCTGTGGGGAGATTGTATTAGAGATGCATATATAGGCATTATAGAGACTGCATTTAGAATGGCAGGTATCCAGAGAAAGGCTCTATGTTTTGTGAGGGTTGTGTGTTGGAGATTTCAAATGCTGTGATAAGGAGAGATCCCAGTGATAATGAGGCCCCTGAGCCCCGAGGAGCGGGGATCAGCAGCAGAATTTTAAGCAGCATCAGGAGCAGAGAGGGCACGGGGAACACCCTGGTCTCAAGAAAAAAAAAAAAATCAGTTGAGGTTCAGCCCTTATTATTATACCTTTAAAACCCTGGGTCTGGCAGCACAAGCCCCTCTGCTTTCTGGGGCATTGGCTGATGTCTCTGGAAGACCCCTTCAGTTTGTGAGCTTGGACTATGGCGCCGCTAATGAAATAAGCGTGCCCGCAACGCCAAGGCCGGCTGGTGCGGAGCTTCCTCATGCCATGAAGTCCCACGGCCTCCCCTTCTCCCCGGCTGCCGTCGCAGGGCTGCGGCGGGGCAGGCGAGGCAGCCCGAGGCAGGAGGAAGGGCAGCCATGGCCTGGTGGTGCCTCTCCTCCCGTGGGCCCCGACGTGCGGCCAGAGCTACAGAGTAATCTGGCATCTTCTAATTGTTTTCATGTGGTTTGCTGCCCACGGTCTGAACGCAAAGGCAAACCCAGCAATGTTTTTGATCGGTGTGTCCACTGCCAGTGTCAAAATACGGTATGAACCAATAGCCAAACATTTCGCGCATGTAACACAATACGACCCAAGCTTCAAGGCCAGAAATATTCAAGTGCAAAGATAACTGATATTTGCAGAGATACCTTAAAAATTTGTCTCCTGGTGCATGTAATGTGATTTTTCCATCTGTTTGCTGCATAGCTGAGGAATGCAAAAGCTAGAGTACGGTAAGATTATAATCAGATTCATTTGTTTTTCAGTTACTGCTGGGTATATTTTATTTCTGAGGTTGGGACAAGATCCAGCGTTTTTAGCCTGAATGTGGGTAATACAGGTTACAATTCATTCCTCAAAATGTGGGGCTGCTTATTTTTCCTATGTTTGACATTATATAATCACAGTTATTATAATTATAGGTATTCGTTCTTTGTGGTGAAATGCGGCTAGTGTAACAACATTCTTTAAATAGCTGTCTCTGTTCAGTGAGAAATAAACATTTGGCAGTATCCCATTCTGCCATTTAATTAACTTGAGCCATGTGAAATATGTGAGCTGGGAGAAGAGTAAAAATTCTTAAACCCCAGAACACATGAACTGGACATGTGTCTGTCATGGCCTAATCCTGGTATTAGTGCAAGTGTTTTTGATGCTGTATTAGAGGAGTTGTAGTAAAATAGGAGGAAATCCAGAGAGGAATAAGTTGGCACCGTGAGGGAGGCTTTATAATGCAGGCAAGCACATCAGCTACCTACCAGTCACCTCAGGGAGCGTGACCCAGCCCCGGTCATGGCAGACCAGTGGTAGGAGCTAGAACATGTATTTGCTGCTGGATTTCTTTTCCCACGAAGGTGCATCAACAGAGATCTCTGGAACTGAAACAAAAACCTTTCCTATTTTCCAAAGTGTCTTTCAAAGTAGGGATAGAGACAAGACGCAATTGCTGGTTTTGAATTTCCTTGTTGGGAAGAGGTCTTTTATTAACTTATGAGCCAGAATTGTTTTATTATTTATGCAAAAGTATGGATGCATATGAAGCCCATAATGTAAACAAGTGTCAGACTGCACTCTATTTAGTACCTGCAGTTCACTGTATTAATACTTCTTGTTGCTTTAGATCTCGAACACCTGAAAAGGTAAGTTATAGAGGCTTGCCTTCTTGCAACAGGTGTTCGGTTTGCCAGTCTTCAATCTGCTTTTTCTTCTATATCTAAACTCAGAAATTGGGTATAGGAAGGCTAGTCAGCAGTGTTATGTTAAGCAGTGAAGCATCCTAAGGGAGTCTAGGTGAGCTCTGTGTCAGGTATGGTCTTCTGTATGCTTCCTTCCGGGATAATGATGCTTTGCTCCAGAAGACATTATTTTATTAACCTCACTGATGCAGTTTCTTGTGATATACTGCAGGATCCACATTTTGACATTTCGACAGATAATCCAAGCAATATTCTGTGGAAGACCGTCTGCAAATAGTGTAAGAAGGGTCAAGTAAAGGAGATCCCCTTATGCAAACATGGTATGAAACATCTAGAATAAACTGATTGGGGGAGCTGGGATGTGGGTGCTTTCATAGCATAGGATTTTGCTTCTGCTAACTGTTTTCTACATAGGCTTCATAAGCTGATACTATGAAGTACTTTGTGATCTCCTTTATCCACATACGCTTGCTACATGTCATTTTCATCTTACCTTGGCATAAGGCCTCAAGCCCAGTGCTGGAATGAGAAGCTTTCCCTAAAGGCAGGCTCTGTAACTCAAGGCTTAGGCAGATATATCGCTCCTGTAATAAGCCAGGCAGAAGTGAGAAGGGGTAGTTCGTCTGAGGAGGAGATGTTATTGTTGGACCTCCTGATGGTGCCCCTGGGAGCCTCCAGGGATGTTCCCTAGAGCTTGACTCAGCCAAGAAAACAGTGGGATTTCTGGGAACAAGGAACTCCTGCTATTTGTTGGGATATTCCCTCTACATCTCCTTCACCTCTGCGCTTGGTTGAGTGCCTCTGTCAGGCAGCCTTCCACACCAGAGCAGCCATCCTGCTCTTTGCACAAACGTACTTCTCTCTTCTAGCAAAGTCCAGTAGCCAATTTATCCCCTTAGGAGGTCTCACCACTGGACTCTGCATTGCTTCTCTTACATTGATGTGGTTGTCTTAGCAACAGCAAGAAGTTTAGGGCAGGGGTGAGATGCGATCTCTGTTCTGTACAGCGCAGAGCAGAATTCACATGTCTATACAAATGTTTTATGATAATCATTTCCCTTCCTTCAATGTATTATCCTGCTTTTCTTTCACCAGCTGAACCTCATTTTGTTATTTGTTGCCTATTAGGACTGCTTCTGGGAAGGACTCACAAAACCATTACTGGAATTGTTCACTTAAAGTTATAGATGGTGTTCAAAGCACCTGCTGTTTTGTTGAAATGTGCAGTTCAGTAGTTTTTCTAGCTTCACATTGATTGTGGGATGCTATGCTAGCGACAGCAGCGTGTGACAACATAAGCACCACTGCTTGTACCAAAAGTAATCATCAGCGTGGCATCAGAAATGAAAACCAACTGAGAAAATGGTATCTAGTGGTAGGAAAGTGCTCTGCTAATAATGAAGCACAAGTACAGGCAGAGAGCAGGACATTATTCCTGAGAGAATTGGCAGAATGGAGATGTAAGCCGCCTCTTTTGAAGACAGGAATCTCTATGAGAAATAGGTCACACGTGCTTGTTTAGTGGAGAGAAAGAAATGAAGATGAGACCCAGTATAAGCGCACAGGCAGCGGAATGATTTTAAAGCAGTTTTTGACTTTTTCATGGCAAGTTTCACTTGGAGTGTCCCACACCTTCCCTTGCATCTCCTAACTCCTTGCCTCCACTTGTCCTTGTCCTGGCCCTCTGGTCTGGGGGCTGGGCTGCCTCCTCCTGTCTCTGCTATTAGTAGCTTTGCTCCTGGTCTTGCCAGCATGGTGATTGCTTGCTTGGCATCATAACACATGTTGGAAATTTGGCTGGGATGGCTCGTTCAGCCCAGGATCACCTAAGTGTCTGTGCTCCCTGCTTCCCGGAGCTGCCAGCTCTTGGAGCATGGTATGCCTCCAGCTTGGCCAGGGCAGATCTGATAAAACAAGTTAAAAGGGCTGCTCTTGCACCTCGCTAGTGAGATGTAATTAGCCAGTTGGGAGCCATGGGTCTGGAGAAAATTTCTGTCCATTCTTACAGGAGAAGCAATATATCTTCCGGAGGGATTTCATTCTTCTGTTATTCTGCGAAGATGGTCCCTGTGATGTCTAATCAGCAGCGGGAGTTGTGGAGGGACGGAGCGCGGTCAGAGAAGATTAAATCTTCATGGTTTCCAGCTGCTCTAATAGCTTTTTTAGCTGCTAATATCTTGACTGAACTGTGATTTTTTTTTTTTTTTTAAGATGCTCATAAATTGGCCGTACTTTGATCCTAGAAGGACAAAAATTACATGCGAGACACAAGCCACCCTCTGCCAAACCATAAGCTGCAGAGGACAAGGACATTAAAACTTGTAATAGAAAGTGTCACACAGGTGTCTCTTAGCGTGCATTTTTGCTAGGCTGATGCCTAGAAATGTTTACCCTTTTTCGGTTAATGTTTCCTAGAAAGAGTCTGCCTGAAGGAGGCACCTACTATAGAGAAATTCAGTTTCAGCAGTCCAAGGGGCCAGGCATGTATTCCGGGCAGGACCAAACCTGGGGCGTTCAGCCCTTCGGTGGCTGAACTGTTGTGCTTGGCTGGTGTTTGGGGAGGGGGTCCAGCCTGCCAGCCCCCCTGCTTCCAAGGGAGGACCTGGGAGTTTCCTCAGCTGACCCCTTGGATGCTGCTGGCTTTAACCTACCTGGCACAGCAGAGCTGTTTGTCACAGGGCTTCCCACTGCAAGAACTGAATCGTTTTGAGTTTGCTGTTCAGGTGGTTTTCCTTTCAGGGGCTCAGTCATTATGGAGAAGGAAAATTGGCTAATCGGTTTTGCTGTTGTTTACAGTCAGTTACTCCCTCTCAAGTGGTATCAGACCTCTCCAAGGTGTGAATTATAAACACTGAGGGTCCACGTTTATTTGTTTAGAGAAAGCCCTGACTCTAATGTAATTAAAATCATATAAACATTTGTATTGCTCTTATGGAGTGTAAATTTAGACAAAGTTTTCCATGAGAGGGTGTCTTCTAACCAAAGCATCTGTCAGTGTTTGAAGTCATGAAGGTATGTTCATATAGGTAGATAAATATGTGTTATCTAGCTTTCACTTAAGATACTCAGTAGATGATAAAAATAAACTAGAATAAAAAGAAAAGGAAGTTAATAGAAGATGGAGAAGGTAGGCTGGCAGGTATATTACTGGTGAGCAGAGAAAATTGGAAGACAGGCTGATAAGTGAGGACATGCTGCTTGCTTTTTTCTGGACAATCATTATTTCTGCAGGGAGCGTCTGCGCTGCGAGGATCCTTTGCAGCAGCTCACTGGCAAAGGTGAATAACCCGAGATTGCCTCATCTTCAATGCATATTATACCTGACCCACATTTCAGTTGATTCTGGCTCCTTCTGTTTTCAGATTTAAATACAATTCTGGGGTCGCTGGTTGAAGTCCCCTCTCCTCTGTGGATAGGAGATGCCATAAAGCCAATGGGATGCTTGTGCCTGAAGTGGCCAAGGCATATGAATTTGCTTGGCGCACCCTCAGCCCCATGTCAGGGGTTCAGCCAGGCGGTGCAGCAGCTTTTTTCCCCAGCAGAAAGGGGATGTTGGGGGCTGAACTGTATCCAGAGGTAGTTAACACAGCATGTAGCTATGTATATGAGGAAGGTAACCTTATTAAAGAAAGATCACTGCTAACACTTATGAATGGCATCACCTAATATCAGCCTCTTCCCTTTTGAATGGTGAAAGTTCAGTAAGGTGGACAGGGGCTATTGCAGGGCAGCTGGCTTCTATACCAGAGAACGGTCCCATGCATGTTTAATTTATATAAAAACTGATGTGATTTGCCACTGTGTAGATGTAGCCTCAGTGGGTTACTTGTAGGATGGCATAAAAGAGCACTAGGGGCCATTCCCTTGGGCCAAAGTCTCAGGAGTTGATGATCCTTCATCTACAGCAGGCAGTGTTGGTGCTCCCAGTAGTGAACCAGTGAGGAAGAGTCACTGTTGGAGCAGGCCAAAATGGAAGCAAAACCAAAGTTAATTTGCATAGTCAGGGTTGAGGGTACGAAACATGGGATTTATTTCCATTAACTAAAAATATGTGTAATATAGACATGTGTATCAGACCTGGTCACCCTGAACTGTTCCCCCTGTCCCCTACAGTCAATAAGAAATAAGCAATTTTGGGGCCACATTCATGTATGACCTATTTTATTTAGGATGAGATGAATCCTACTGTTGCTGAAGTTACTGTTTTAACCTGTTGTGGACAGAGGGACTTTAGATAACTACCTTGTGCATATTTAGCTGCATTGTAAATGTCTGACTTCAGATGAATCCAGCCCTGAAATATCTGTTCATTGTGTTTTGTGACACCTAGCTTGGGAGTTCCTGAAGAGCTTCCCAGATCTTACTTCCACCCCTGCATACCTCAATATATGTGGAAAAATCCAGCCCATTATCTTTAGATGTTTACTTATGGAGGGGCAAAGGGCTTGGCATGCTGAGCATGTTAGAGGTTTTCTCGCCACCGGAGAAGCTTACATAAGAAATTACTTTTATTTGCTGTGTGAATTGTTTTTTATATGAAGGCCCTGCCTCAAACCCATGTAATATCAGTGTACCTAGCAGTGAAAACACCAAATACACTGTCTTTGATATCTTCAGGGGGGTTGAAACAATCACAGTTAATTGCTCAAAGATATGGAAATGACTTATCCAAGCAAAAAAGAAAAGCCACTTTCCTTTTGGTTACACTGGTGCAAATTGAGAGTCGCTGGTGTCAATTACATTTTGTCTGGATTTTCACTGGCTTAAGGGAGATAACAATCAGGCCCCCTGGCTTCTAATCAAGTTTGATGTTACCCTGGTGAGTTGTTATAATCCCTTAAACGGCACCATGTGGTAAGAAATCAATTGTGTTATGAAAATTACTCAGCTTTTCAGTTGTGCTAGTGTAGTCTGGTCTAATTGTCTAATTTTACCTGCTAAATAAAGAAAATATTCAGAGTTTTCTGTTGTACCACAACTCCAGTGGACATCCATATTTGTAATTCTCAGTGTAAAAAAGACAAGTATTTTTGGTCAAGGAAGAGTTTTGAATATGCAACACAGAATAACTAGTCACTAGTAAGTACATTGTCTTAACAAAAATCTTGTAGTTAAATTAAATTAGCGTAAATAGTCTTTGATTGCAAACATCTATATAGCATTATATAAGGACAGAAGTGAAATTACCAGTGAAATTACAGAGGCAATTTATACAGCTGATGTAAAAACACTACCTTGCTTGATTGTACTGCTGTCCCTTGCCATTGTCTTTGCTTTTTGCTCATTGCTTTAAGTTGGGATTCCAGTTTTTGTGAGCATTGTTAGCATTATGGCCCTTTTGGCATATATGAAAATAGAAATAGTAAATACATAACAAATATTTGCTCTTATACTGGCTAGAGGCAAGTTGCATTCCCCTCCATAAGCTGTTCTTGAAAGTTATATAAAAAGTGCAAAGGTATGGTTAATGTATTTACTATGTTAGTAAATCTAGGGTTGGGGGGGGTTAGCACTTATGAACATCTATCAGCTTTGATTACTTCAGAGGAGTTATTCCATATTTAGAGATCTTGATATTCTGTGGAAAATTTTCAGAGTTTTGGGTTTTGAAGATGAAACTTCACTTTTGCCTTTGACTGTATTCCTCAGTACAACTAAAAACAATTAGTAAAGTCTAGAATTAATCTTTTCAGAAGTTTACTAAAAATAAAAAAGAAAATTAAGAATTGAGAAATATTTCTACCTTCTCCTATCAGACTGTTCACAGAGGGCAGAAGCAAGCTCAGAGCTTTTGAGTTCAGTCACCTTGAAATAATTCAGTTCATTAAATGAGCGGTTTTCACCCATAAATATATACACAGTCTGGTTTTACTTTCATATGAGTACACAGATAGCATGGAAAAAATTCTGTTTTCCTGTCTGCTATACTTTGTGCACAAATGCTTGAACATTGGTATTTTTTCTGAAGGCAACCTCTTGCCAGTGCAGCTAGTACAGGTTATTTCTGCTGTTGCATGCCTCTGATTCAGCCTGTGGAACTTAAGTGTAACTGAGCAATAGTCCTACAAGTTCTGCTATGCACAGAAATGGTGTGTGTGTGCTTCTTAGAAACAAATGTCTCTGGAACACAGTTTTGAATGTTATAAATTCTATACTGGAAGAAAACAACAAAAATAAGCACACTCACATACATACTCAATAGGCAGCTGTTTGCTGTTAAGAGTTACCTAGATGCAAATTTCTGTTGTTTGGGAATATCTTGTATCTTGTAGTTGCTTTGACTGTGGCTCTAAAATCAAACCAGTAGATTCAGTTCACTCAGGTGTTTGCTTGGTCATCCTGTGACCAAGGTGAATAGATATAGTTTTATTTATTTTCCAAAGAAATACCAGTATGAATCACTGAACATTTACTTTGTGCTTGGAGTATACTCTGCTGTGCAGAAATGCTTCAGAGCACCATGAGTGGAGTTACTTGCACAAGCCATGAAAGGTGATTGTGGCATTTAGATGCGCTATGAAGCGAGAAAGTTGCAACAACTTCGTTTCTAGAAAGCCACGTTACATTGCAAATGACCTGTCGTGCTTTTCACTCTGCTGATGTGTCACAACACACCGTCATCTTGCAACACTGAACTGCTATAATGTGTATTGATTGACTGTGCCATATAGGATGTAAGGTGTGGTTGCAGGACATGTGGTATGGTTGAACACAAGGTGAGCAACAGACATAAGCAAAAACTAAAATTCTTTGGCGGTCACGTCTGTAATAAAAATGACCGGATTTGTTGCACTGGGGAAACCTTCATGCACAGATCTGGATGTACACATTTTCCAAAGCAGTCAGAATTATTGGTATCACAGACTGTTTGTCCTTCTGGATAAGTTCTTGCTTCATGAAACTTGTCAAAATATAACATCAAAACAATGGCATTTCATGGACTTTGGATAATATTTTAGAATTTCTTATACCGTCCAAGGCACAATCTCTTCACAGAACTAGACCTGATAGTGGAATATTAGAAGGAGTCGTGACTGCTAACATTCATCCCCACTATACTTCTCGCACACTGATCAGTTTATAATCTGCTTGTATTGTATTTTTTTTACTTTGTTTCCTTCCTATTTTTTTTCCCCATGAGGGAAAATGTAGCATGCGGGAAGGAGGCACTAATAGTACTTCAGGATCATAAATTTATTATAATCGTTTTATTATGGTAGAAATTAAAAGAGCACAAGAGAGGCAAGGTGTTTCATATAAAGTGACAGTTGATTTTCCTCCGCTTTCCTGAAAAATACCCCTTTATCCAAACCTTCTCTGAGTATCACGCTTTATTTTCCAGAGAGAAAATTCTATGCTTGGGGCACATTTCATTAAATCTTTGCAAACCACTGATGCCCAGAATATGTTCTGCTTAGCATAATCATATTAATTCCAGTTTTCACAGACCTATGTGTTCCATCCTTCATATCTCTTAATCGCTAATCCCACCTCCATAAAGAGCTTTTTGGGAGAAGCATGCCATAAAAGATGAAATGAAATTGTTTTGGGGCTAGTTTCTAAATGTTACATGGAAGCTTTTACTCTTGCCAACACTGGCATCAACTTGCCTTTCCTTCAGATGAAAAGTCTAGCCATGAAGCACAAAGCTGTGCTCATGTGAAGCTTGGTACATTGACAACACAGGGACTAGGTATTTTTTCAGCGCTGTTCCGTCCTAATCACTCCTGGGCGGTCTGAACGTGGTGGTTGCTCTGGGTGCAGTAGGTCCCACTGGTAGCTCATCAGTTCAGTCCTGGATAGGGATTATCCGTAATGCTAAACAGGCACAGTGCTTTGAATGAGACTGGAAAGAGTCAGATACTTTTAAAATACTGTTATCTGTTGTCAGTCCTAAGCTTTCCCTTTACTGTTGTCTGAGAGGGAAGCAAAAGTGTAGGGGAATGGGTGAGGGAAAAAAAAGAGAGAAACAAACAAATAAAATCCTGTCATAACCAAGCTGGGACTGTTAAAAGTGGGAGATAAGCATTTGTAACAATGAGGAAGCATCGTGGAAGTGAAGTCTGGAAAAGGCCTTCAGTATTGAGTATTTCAGTGACAGCTAGCTCCTCTAGTTTCTTAGGATATTGGCCCCAGGTAAAGGATTAATAAAATATTAACCTGACAATAGCTACTTCTCCTGGATGCAATTGCTCATTATCTGAAAAAATAGTTTGAAGAACTTAATAAAAAAGAAAATATCATTATTAAAATTGTCCTCCTGCGATGATTTGCACGTGGAAGAATCATCTAAGGATCATTTCATCTCAATTGTGCACAATGCTGTGTGTCAAATTACATCAGAGTTACGCTGCAAGCAGCCATCCTTCAGGAGCATCTGGCTGGCAAAAGCTTATTCTAGCCAAGAGGCGATGCAAGTGTATAAATCATCCCATTTCATGGATATAATTCTTCAATCAATCAGCAGAAGGAGAGTAAAAGTTCGGAATATGTTGGTCATAATACATCTATCTAACCTGGGATAGTTTCCTTTGTATGACGGTGACACTTGAAGCTGTATGGGGCGACTTGTTTATCTGTGCAGAGCCAGATCCTGCCAACAGTGCACTGAACAACACATTACTCCATAAATAAATGTAATGGGACTGCTTGAGAAATGAGACTCTGCTTAGACTGAAAAAAAATTACAATCTGTCCCTGAAAGAGTTGAACCTCAGTTACAAGAAACGGATGTAAAGTACAAGAAAAGATGGCCTTCCCCTTTCTGGTCTCTGGAAACTTTTAGTAGCTTGCAGTTCATGGCTAATGTTTCCAGAAAAATTAGATCCCTGCTCCCATTCCTTGCGCATACATACTGTGGCAGCCAATTTTGTATGGAAGTGCAGTGAATTGTTAAAGTTCTTCCGTTTCATATACAAGTTTAATTACTATAATTTTCTTCATGCAGTTTTTCACTTTCTACTATAATAATAAAGACATAGATAAGTAGTAATAAGATAAAACAATAGTAAAGAAGGATTATAACATGAAACGGGAATAAAAAAAGCAAAGTTTCTATGTCAGCAAAACAGTGATAAAAAGGCATTAAGAAAAAATCTTGGTCTGACAGGGAGAAGCAATTTCTCAGGTACTAAAGCTTTAATCTAAATTGTGTTGAAGAAGACAGGGATTTCCCCGCAGATTATGATAAAGCTTTTACAGCTGCCCAAACCAGTACTCACAGTCTTTAAGACGGCGAGTGCTATTTGTGTGGTGTTGGTATCTTCTCTTTCCACTCTTCTGTATGCACAGTTTCCAAAGACCAGTAGCTTCACAGGAGAGTCTTGGGTGATCCAACTGGGTTAATAGAGCTAATGTTTGATTGTTTTGCTCTAGACCTTCTGCAGGTACCACCAGTGTACCTAAGTGTGAGCCACGTGGCCAACATCTGCCACACGTCGTTCACTCACTTGGCTTATTTGCATGGTACGTTTGCCTTTCTTTCCCAAATTGTTTCTCTTACTCCTGCTCCATGATCTCTGTTGTTTCTCTTCCTGGAGCAACCCTGATTTTACCACAAGAGGCCTTTGATCCCGTCTTTGCTGAACTTGACCAAGGCCCGTAATGTAGTGTCGCGCTGGTGCATCAGGTTGGGTTCAAGAATAAGTAGTGTGTTGCACCATGGCCCTTCCACATTAAGTCTTACCTTGAGAAATTCAGGGAGAAATCTCTGCCAAGAACCTCTAAGAGAGTATAACCCAGGTACACTGGACTGAATTTGTTTGCACAGGTACCTCCAAACCATGCCTTCCCAAACCTGGTAGTGCCATAAGCTTGCGGATGAGCAGCCACTGGGCAGAGATGCCCAGTGCTCAGCAAGTTTAGTACTGTGTGTTAACAGCTTCCAAGTAGCGTTTCTCATTCTTTTCAAGTGGGGCTAAAAGCAGACTGTACGGTCTCATCCCCAAACTGGGAATCCTTATATTTTGGGCAATGTCCAGGTGCTATTTCAGGTTTTGAAATAGAGTTTTAAAATTCTGTGTTCATTGAGTAGCAAGAATTAGGACTTAATACAATACCATGTAGTTATGCCTTGTTTCAAGAATAAAGAACAAAAAATACGAGGAAATGAACAGGGTTTTCATCATCAGTTGCACAGTACAGATCTGAGAAGTTAATTTTTTGCATAACTGCTTTGTCCAACTTTACTCCAAACTGGTACATAGCTACGTCCTCCTTGATTGTATCACTTGCTGATATGTAAGATTCTCAGACGTGCTATAGGGTGGAGTCAGAGGGAAGTTAATATACTTTTTTTAATGCAAAGCTTTTTCTAGAGAAGTCTTTATAGGACCAATGTGGGACCACCCAGACATAAGGAGTCCTCCAAAACATGCTAGCCTCTTTCATGTCTAAATTATATTTGTCTGGGAGAGACAGATGATGCATGTCTTCAACTCTCTACAGATGTTCTCAGGTGACCGCATGCAACATTAATCACCCTGCTGCATCTACTGAGCTGTCATGAAGGTTTCATGCATCCTAGAGCACTGTGAAATCCCTTCCCCAGGGCATCCAGTCATCCCCACATTTCTGGGACAGCAGACAATCTGTGGGGTGGAGGATGTGAGGTGCAGACAGGGAGATTTACTAAAGGGAGTTACTGGCCAGCTTAGTCATTCAGGGACATGAACATGCCTACCTTCCTCACAGACGCCATCATCTTTGTCAGAAGAGAAGATCCTAGTCAAAAAGACTAGTAAAAAGGGATGGCTGACTTCTAGCTTCTCTTCCTCAAGGAGCTCAGAAACAGAGGGTGGCAGGACCAATTTTAGGCTGCCATCTCTAGTTAGAGGGTTGCTGGGAACCCAAATGCACCTCGAAACTGCGGAGGTTAGGACAATGAGAGATGCATCTTTCATTACTTTGTTCTTCTGTGTCTGGGATGCCAATGTTGATCAAGTCATTTTTGTATCATCTCTTGGCAGATTTTCCCAGTGCACTGCGGTTGGTAATTTACAGCAGAACACTTTGAGCAGTAACCGTAACTGACATCTGAAAGTGGTTTATACACATTTAAAAGCTTGGGCAATGTAAAAGTTAAGGCAAGATTTGCAGGAGAGGTAATATCGCATATTATAACAGCTGATGTAGCTGAAAAGGCATGGGCACATTTCCAAACACCCATGCCCTTCTCAGGATTGCTGCAGAGACAGAGACTATAGAGAAACAAAAACCCAGCGCCTCCCTTTCAAATGTGGCATTTCTAAAATGCCTCCCAGTGCTGCAAATCAGTACAAGTTTAGAATAAGTCTGATTTATAGCCATAGCACATGTTGTGAGTCTGGAAACTCAATAACATTTTATTACCTACTAAAGAAGTTGTTTATTTAAATGATTACTTCTTGTGGCATATACCAGAAGATAAACAGTGTATAAATGAGTAAACTGTGTGACTGAATGCTTTGTGACTAGCCTCTTCTGTTCATTTTATGCCATTCATTTCTGAATTTATTCCACAATAAATACAGATACTACCATTACATGTTCCAGAAGAAAAAGTCTCTTCAGCTGAAGGAGTTGGTGTACCTTACAAGAGCCACATGTTTTATCAGATTTTCATTCTGATAGTCAGTTGCAATTGAAATTGGCAAGTTCCTATTTTCAGAGTGAAAAGCAATGATAATTCATGTGATAATTCTCCCAGCTAAAAAAACTAGGAAGCTTTATTTTAGAGATGCATAATGAAACATGATGGGAAGATGCCTTATTCCATGGCCTCACATTTCCTTCCCTTATTAGCATGATATTTATGGATATAAAAGAGAAAAATCAGTTTCTCATCCAAAAGAATGTATTCATCTTCTGCTCATAATTTTGAACTAGCCTTTTTTTCCCCATCTTGTTCTTGAAAGTATCATTCAATGTAAGTTCATATCTGCAGCTGTTGTGCTCTAAAAGGTTGCTCTCCCTTTCCCACAGAGGTATGGTATCTCATTTTAAAATTGATATATAGCACTAGTCTCACTTGGTCCTCTGCCCAAAGGAGTAGTGAAGGACTGAAAGTGTCCTGTGGTCCTGATCGCACCATATTGAGAATAGGGTTTCTGCCTACCCAGTGTTGTGGGGAATGTTGAGGGCTCATGTAGCCAAAAGACTGTGTTTTGCCTGATAGCCTAGGAGGGCCTTCTTTAATCAGGGAAATTGTGTCTGGTGGAGCTGAAGCTTTCTCCTTCTATCTCCCTTTGCCTCTATCCCTGACCCGCTTTTTTGCTGCCTGCTGGGGAGGAACTGAGACTATTGTGATGTTACCCTAATAATTTCGTATTCTATCTCCCATCTCCAAAACCACTCCGTTTCAGTCAGTGGCTCACCATTACCAACTTGGTGTTCTGCTAATTGCTTGGTTAGACTTTGCAGGTCTTTTGCTGGGGTGGGGGAGAGAAGCAAGGTCCGACACCAGCACAGATGTCAGTTCCTGATGACTAGGCATCGTGGGATGACGTATGTGTGTAGTCCCCTTCTTTTCTTCTGGGCTCTAGCTATAGTAAGCATTAAATCTGTTACTAGTGAGGCTGCCTAATAAACCCCATCACATCCTGGCTCGCATTTGTCATGTTTAATTGCAGGCACATATTGAGGTTCATGTTGGTAGTAGCTGCTTAGATTTCTGTTCAGTCAGTGCAGACATTGGTATTTCTAGAGTGGGATTCACAAGACTTATTTTAGACTTTCACAGTGATTATTTCCGCCCAGGGCCTGCGATGAAAGTGTAAATGCTAATCTTAAATGCCTAAAAGCCAAAAGTTTAGGTGTAGTGTCTACAGTGTAGGCATGGAAAGTTAGGTGAGATTGATCCTTTTGCTGATGCATTTTACAATCATTTCCCCTCTTTAGGTAAAGTGGATAAATGTCAGCTGCTCCAGCAGCCACTGTCTCTAGCAACAGAACTGAACTGGGAGGAGAAACACTTTGCTGGGGACTGTTGTCTGCTCCAGATCCTCACACGCATTGATGTGCATCCATACACTGCCTCATGGCCACAGGTTGATTGAAGGTTGATCAGCGGGCAATTTCTCATTTCTGTGGCCATTCTCATGTCTTAACGTGAGCAAGAGAAGCTAGCAGAATTATTTAAATCAATTTTTTGCGATCCAGACTATTTTCAGAAAAGAATTGGTGGGGAGGTGTTAACAATTTTCTTCTGTATCTTTGCTCAAGGCCCTTGCAACATACTCCTCTGTTTCAGCTTGAACTGGGAACAGCATGGCAAGCTCTGAAAGGATCTTTGGAAATCATAGCCCTATTATCCATCAGATCAACACAGATAATTGCTTAGTACGCTGACTCCAGTGCATGTTTCTGATGTACAGTATAGCTTTATAACAGTACTGCAAAATATCACCAGGGTATTACTTTTGCTTTCTTAGTGACTAATCATTGGAAAATTTGATGTTGTTTGACAATTTAGCCATTGTCAAATATAATCTAAATCTTTGCTGAGAGCTGAGTGTATGGCAGGAGAACAATAACAGTGTCTGAATTGCAGCTTTCTAGAGAAATCAATTCTGGTTTTACAATTAGGCTGTTAAAGTTTCTGCATGTTGTAGAAAGTCAGGCTAATGCACTAACAAATTTTTGTCTTGGGCAGAATGTGTGTAAAACACAGTAAAGCTGTCATGACATTTTTTAACAATCCTAAAATGTTATCACTGTTTTCTAAGACACATCTTAATATTTTAGTGTTTCTCACATCTCTGTATCTTCAGAAAACAACTTCTTCCACTGAAGTGTTGACATTTTCCTTAAATAAGATACTCCAAACCCTAAACTTCATTTTCACAAAATAAATTATTCAATAAGTTCTTCTTTAATTATCTCCTCTTTGACTGCTCTGTTGCCTGCATTGTTCATTGCTCTTGCAGAGAAAATGAACCCCTGGATTTCCCTAATGGTTATTGTAGATGTCAGCTGTAGTGTGCAGGCTCTTCAAAGGATCACTCCCATGACCTAATCGCAGTGCTCCTCAAAGCTCACCAGTGATTACTGTGTTATGTTTTAGTAGTGACTGTGAGGTGGTGGGGAGTGCTCATTGCTAGTTTTTATTATCCACAGAAAAAGCTTTGTACCATTGAAAAATGCAAGCTGCATCCTGATTGATGTGCCAAAGGCAACTAAGGTCATGGTTACATATAAAGTGGGATAGGATATATTGATAGGATAATCAAACAAGATGGAGGATTGAATGGACTCTACATAACAGATGTTAGCCGCATCGCTTAATGGACTATTGGAAGGTGCTTGGGTGCTGTTAGGAGTAAGCTGATACAAGGAGCTGCACAGGAAGGAAAGTAAACACTTAGCTTTCATCCTGCACCACGAGCAGTTCTGTTTTCTTCCCTGTTTTCACAGATAAGTAGAATGGTTGTGTTTGGTCTTGAAGGCTTCTGCATCTCTGACCTGCAGGCTGGAGGCAGTAGCATGGAAAATCCCAACTGCTTTGTTCCCTGCTCCTGGTTCAGGCTCATCCTAAGTGATCAAAGTACTGTGTTGGGCAGCGTGGGGTTTGGAGAGAACATCCTGAGAAATCAATACCTTCTGTATTTGTACTGTGGGCTTGATAGCTGAAACCTCTGTGAAGACTTACTCTTCCCTAGAAAGCCATTCTGCATTTGGACGTTACCAGGCAGGGTTGGATGTATCAGTCAACCAGTCACTGACTGACCAGACTGTGTCCTTCAGGTCAAACTCTGGCAACACATCAAACCACTGGGGCTAACTCTGACTAGACTGGTGCACGGCTGAAAAGGTTTTTTTTTCCTGTACCAGGCACTTGGTGACTATCAGCACTGAACCTGCAAACTCAAAGTTCTTTTTTCCTGTTCAGACCTGAGATGACTTTCTCCTGAAGACAAACTCATCTAAAGAGCCATCTTGGGCTTTGTAATCACTGTCTTTGCAGGAGTTTGCAGCTGTAGCATGCTATTGACATCTGATGAAAGCCAAGCAGACAAGGCGTTCTCTTTCCCCATAGCCTCCCTAAAAGAACAGTTGATTTTTTCATAAATATATTTGTACTAACAATAGTATCTTTTTTCCTTTCCCATTTTTTTAGCAACTTGATTCAGTCTTTCATTCCTAAATGTGACAGTTGAACTCTTTGGGCCAAGTTTTAACTTGCAGCTTGTATTTATAAGGGAGAAGTAGGCCATGGAAAACCAGGCTTTGAAATGGAAATTCTGCCTCAGCTACAGCCACAGCAGTGCTGCTCAGTGCCCTATTTTGTTTTCTTTTTCCCATCGTCAGCCAAATCAGGCTCACCGCTCCTTGTTCAAAGGAGACGTGTTAACTTTCCAGAATTCCCTGTGCTGCTGCTTAGGAGTCTTACAGACGTTTTCAAATGCCATATCCAGTATTCCATGTCTTTGAGCAGGTCTTGAGTTTCTAAGAAAAGGCTATTCTTCTTTGACTTCCAGAGCCTTGGAGCTAGCTCTAGGATACAGGGAACCCAAACAAAATAGAAGGTATGTTTTCACATTCCAGTGCTTGCATGTTATTTCTAGGCCAGTGTATGCGTTTCTGCTGGATAACCTTACCCCAGCTGTATGCTTTCATCGTACCAGGCTTCCATTAAAATCAGTAGCTGATCATACAGCATGCATAGAGTAAACCAGCATTGGATATTTGTGGGAACAGTCAATATATCACTGGAAAGTTCCTTAAATATTTGCTCGATAACAAAGTGAAGTGAGATAAAGTGAAGGTTAGTTGAACGTGAAGCTGGAACAGCTACACGGCTGGACAGCCACTATAATTGCGAGCTATTATTAACATATTTCTCTTTTTAAGCAAGTATGCTGTCTCTTTTGGAGTTCATTTTGCTTCTAAATATATGAATTTTGATCTCATTCCACTTAGAGAAGTCCTGTGTTTTGGCAGATGGCAAAACTTTCTGTGGAGTAGCTTGCAAATGTTGGGGTATGAAGCGTGCTTGGCGGTGATGCTCGGAAAATGATCGGATGCGATTTGTGAAGCATGCTGTACCGGTATGCAGTACCTGGGAGAATGAAGCCATGAACACAGCATAGCATGTCCAGACCTTGCACTGGGTAGCATAAAACATAACTCCTTGGCATTTTCTCCAGTGCTGAAACAGCAGGATTTTAGCTGACGATCTTGCCCGGCCATCTGGTGAAAGAGTGTGAAAGAACTTTACAGGGACTAATTATTTCCTAGATTAATATTGCTGACAAGTACTCCATGAGGCAGTGTGTATGTTTGCAGGGTGTTATGCTACTAGAAATGCCATTAATTATTTTGCCCGTGACTTGCCGAACACTGCGATGCTGTATGCTGGCGTTCTGCCCCAACATTGCCATCTGTGTATATCACAGGCTATACCATAGTATTTATTTCACATCTTTCCAGAGATTTTTCCATTTTCAGATTTAAGAGCCTGGATTAAGTAATTTTTAATATAAGGCATTAAAACAATCTAATTTTTTAACACAATTTTCCTCTCAAAACTTGTCAAAATCTGCTTGATAACAATATGCTCAGTAGGATGTACTGTCAGTCTAACTGCTCTCAGGCACTGCAGTTTAAACTGAGTTTAACAGTCTTATGCATTGATTAACTTCTCCATTTTTGTTTGTTTGTTTGTTTGTTTTAAAAAGTCACTGTGACATAGTGACTTTGGTACACCTTGTAAGTAAGGTATAATATTTATTTATGTTGTAATGTAAATATGAAAAATACAACATTGGCTATCCATATTAAAATATTTATGCTACACATGGAGACATGTCAATAATTTGATCAAAGATATCAACATGATCAGTGTAAACATCAGAAATGTTAAAACAATGATGGAAATATTCCTGGTTTCAAAATACTAGAAATATTTAAAATAAGTTTACACCAGTTTTGGTTTCACAGCTTCACTGGATTCTGACTGATGATGATTTTCTTCCCAACACAGAAATCTGATGCAACTCCACATCTAGTCAAAGAACTGTTGTTTTTCATTGATTTATCTATAGAGCTCTTATTAAGAATAATTTCAGGTTAAAATGCCCATAGGTTCTCTTCGACCTTCTGTGTTACCGTGGCTTCAAGGTCTTTTAACACTTAAGGTGTACATAAAACCAGTCTGACCTGACAAACTCTTGTAGGTTTTTCTGTTGTTAAAACAGATGTCCTGCCTTATTTACTGTAAAATGGAACAATCACCCAGTGGAGCAACACATATGGTCTAAATTCACTGACCTATATTCATTGGTAGAAAGAAAATCTCTGGTGAAACCTCGGGGAGGGAAGAAGCATTGTGTTATCCCTTCAGAGAGAAAAAGAAGGAATCAAAGAGTTTATAGAGCACTGGGGAGTTTATATAAAGAAAAGTATTTTCGGGGTGGATGACTGTGTGGAAAAATAACAGGCATTTTAGACTTTTATGGTGGAAACAGAGGAAAGTGGTGGAATTTGTGCATGGGCAGTTGGGGTGAAATAAAATGGAAAAGGTAAGATTTATGGTGGGGTAGCAAGAAGCACCTTGTTAACGGAGCAGGGATGCAGTCCTCAGGGAGGAAGGAGGGTGTTCTTGCTTGGGAGAAACCTCTGGGCTTTGTAAACTGTGTTCAGAAGTATCAGCCAACCCAAACCCCAAAGCTAGTACATGAACTTTTCAGAAAAAAAAATAAATCATCACTGATTATTGAAAAAGAAACAGGTAGGATGAGGCTGCACAACTCAGTATCTTAGATTATTAAACTGCTTCAGGGATACACTCTTTGTTTCTTGTCACAAGGACTACTGCAGCCAACCTAAAAACCTCTTAAGAATGCCCAAATAAAACCGGAATCCTTTCTGGTTTGTTACCTTTGTATTTGGCAACCATTTTCCTTATTTGCATGAACCTCTTAGAGCTCTAGTACAGCATAACTCAGGAGTTTGCTCTTAATGCAGTGTCTGTTTAACCCCGGCTCTAGCTGAAGAGGTGCTTTATACTCCAGTGAGGGGACCTGTGTCTTAAAGCCAGAGTGCCACTGACCCGACTATTAGTAATGACCCAGAGAAGTAATTCTGTTCCTTATGCAGTAATTCTCTGCTCCCAGTGCAGTGTTTCACAGTGAGTCTGTGTTCCTCTGTGTGATTTTAACTCTAGATTAGGTAACATAAAGAAGCTGAGTCACTACTACAACAGGGGACAAACTCTTGAACAGCATGAAGACAAGTGGTTTTACAAAACAGGCTATACGATTGCACTTTACTTTCAGCTACCAGAAAACTAGGTGGTAGTTTTCCTTGAAGGAGTCAAACCTGTTTTTCAAAGGCTTTTCCAGAGCCCTGCCCATAGAATTCACCACTCTAACTATAGGAAATAGTATTGCGAAGTAGGGAGCCAAGATTTACCTGACTTTAACCATATAAAAGAGCCAGCATGATTCAGGCCGCAAGTTTAACTTGAATTTCCGTCAATAAGGGCCCCTTTCTGTCAGCAGGTTGTGGAGTACATCTGCCTGACTTGCCTAAACTCAATGCTTACCTCTTAGGCAGCTATAGTTCATTGAACAGAAACACTGCTTTGCAGGCATGAAGTGATTTGCCCACCGCTAAAATTGCCTGGAGTCCAGAGACCAGAGTTCAGCCCTCCAAGGCTGAGACTCTGGCCAGATGTAGAGATTACATTGTAGGTGTCTACATCTGAACCACCCCTCAGGCAGCATTCAGGTCAGCAGAGAAAATCATCTCATCTCAATCTGAGCTAGAGAGGTACATAGAATGAGTCAGATGAATTGCGCGCTGAAAATACCTCATTTTCTCTGTTGTTTGTAAAAGCAATTTGAGGTGACTAGTTCAGCTGTAGATGCTTGCAGAAAGGTGAGATGGGTCCAGCCTCTCATTGTAGCCCTTACTCTCTACAAATGCTGGCTTTTAGTAATGACAGCAAACTGCAGCAAATTGCAGCTTCTGTTGGATCTGTGCACTGGTATAAGGAATAGACTGGGCTGGTTGGGAGATTGCAAATTGGGAGTTCAGTCTTAATCCCAACTAAGATGGTCTGCTGCTGTGTGTTGTGCGTGATGAATCACCAGTAAATCAAATCCTAAGTCTTGATTCTAGTCACTTTTACCGATAAAAAAGCAAAGGATAGGTTGTTGCGTGTTATTACAGGTAGGGCAGGAACTAGTAAGAAACAGCTTTAGTATCAATGATTGTTTAAATTGAAGGTCCCCATCCACACTGTTTTCAACAGTTTTTATCACCTCACTTCTTGCTCAGTGCTCTGGAGACCCCTTTTCTCACACAAACATTCGCCTACTGCCCTTTCTCTGGATTACAGGATGGGGGCTCTTTCTCCTGTATGTCCCTTGCTCCTGATTCTCTAAGCTTTTTTCTTTTCAATACAGGACTAGCCTGTTTTCACAACAGCTTGGGTTGGCTTAAGCAACATGCAAGGGTAGAAAAATTGAAATAAAGCTGAGCTGTGTAGTGTGAAATGTCTTCCCACCGAAAAGCTGAATGACAGAGCATTAGGCAGGATAAACCTGAGCATCACAGATGATTTAAATCTGTTGCTCCTTCACAGCATGATGGTGCCCTGTGTGCTTGAGCTACGTCTGTACAAGGGGAGTAGTCTGGAAGTGAGGTCTGAGTGCCCTGTCTTAACTTTCCAGCTGCTATTTATATTACATTACCTCATAGAGCATCCAGCTGAGAACAGGACCTTGCTATGTGAAGTACAAGGAGTGTACAAGGAGTTTTGTACAGTCTTTGACCAAAGACCACAGTCTTTTAATGAGTCTCGAACGGTCTTTGACTGAAGAAAAGCATGCAAGCTAAAAACACAGGGCAAGCGAGGGGCAAAAAGGAGAGAAAAGTCTGTGGGGAACTCACCATGAATCAAAAAGAGGTGGAGTATACATCTATACTGTTTTTTTTTAATTTGACCTTATGCTGCAGTCAGCTTTTTCTTGGATGACTGTAGTGGCCCATGCTAGTCAAGCAGGTGAAAGACATCTGTACCATATAAGTCAAACCTCAACAATGAATTCAAAGGTGCTACAGTGATAAAGGATCTGGTCTTATAAATTACTTAGCACACCTTCATATTACCCCTTTTAACAAAGATTGAGGTGGAGCCAAGAATGAGTAAGGCCAGTATCACTAAAGATTAAGTGAATCTCTCACTGTGTCCCCAAACCCTAGCTCTGCGTTGCAACATTTCAAATAATACCTTCTCACTAGACTATACTTCTCAGTGAAATATCTGTAATGTATTTTATGATATTCTTCTGTCCCAGATTGGTTGTGTCATAGCTGATCTCCGAGGTCTCTTCAGATTAAGGGGATTAGACTTTTTTTAAATGCTGGGTATTTCCAAGCATGCTATTCAGTTGCCTTTCATGCACCAAATATACTGTGGTGTTATGTCCCTCTTTTATGAAAAGCCCTACACATTACGTTCTGAGAAGGCTTACAGTGAGCCATACTTATTTCTTGAGTAGTCTCATTTCTATAATGTGCTCCTCCATGTGACTTTGCAGTCTAGCCCCTTACAAAATACTGTCGCCAGGAAGAAGGTTCATTCCAAATTTGCTCTGTTTAAGTATGTTGCTTTGATTTTGTTTGGGGTGTGTGTGCATAAATGTGTGTCTAAACAGCACAGAAAAGAAAATGGGGTGACTTCTTCCAGGAAATAATTGTTTCTGATAGTGGGGAAGGATGATAACAACATGCTTGCTTAGCTGCAGATTGCCTCTATGTGGATAGGGAACCCAAAGCTGAGCCTTGTTTAACTGCTCAAGGGAGCTGTGTACCAGCTGTACAAGAAGATGAGCTCCCAAATGGATGCATCCACGCCAAGAGCCCTGCTCCCATAAGGAACTGTGTGTGCAGGTTAGCGGTTGCTGAGGGGCAAGGACGCCCGATAGCAGGGTCAAATTGTTTGTTCTTTTTCTTAGTGGAGCTTCACTATCACACTTATTTTTTACCTGGAGGGCACTTTCTAGTCCGTGAGTCCTGCCCCACCTGACACAAGCTTCACATCATATAATCCTTTCAGAATTTTCCCTTCTCCCATTTTAGAAGTACCTGGATAGCAAAAGCTCTCTGCTGTGAAGGCTAGGAATTGTCTTCTACTCTCTGCCTAGATATATTGACTGCTAGGTTGTACTTACTTGGTTTTGTGACCCAAATTTAAATACCTTTTCTCAGGTACCATGCTCATAGTATATATTCTTAGATTAAACCCCTTATGCTCCCCTGGAGAGAGAGACGAGTCTGTCTCAGCTTTTATTTGACTAGACTAAATAAGCCATGTTCTCTTTTCTCCTCTCCCAAAACAGGTTTTCATCTCCCTCAGTTACCTCAAATGCCATTACTTGTGTATTACATTGAATGTGGCTTGCCAGTTGGGTTGCCTGATATCTCACCAATGCTTTATACAGAGACACTTGTATTTGTGAATCTGTGTTGAAAATGCTTCTGTAAGATTTCATTTGCCTTTGTTTTGGCTGCATCACATCAGAAACTCACAGCTGCTTTATGATCAGTTAGTTCAAGCAGATGCATTTCCAGCTAATGAGAGTTCAGGCTTTAGCTGTTACTTCTGTTATTAATCCATAAGGGCAAGACATAAATGGTACGAGCTTACTGACTGCCACAGAAAGCAAGTGCTGGAATGAGGACAGACCTGGACACAACCTGATGTCACCAGCGCCAGATGTGACATCAGGCTTTTCTTGCAAAACTTTCTGGTTTTAAGCAAGATAACATTGATACCATGAAACTCAGAGGAACAGATTATTTTTATTGTTGTCCTTGTCTCCAAGATAACATCCCTGATTTGTGGAACAGCACAGAAGAAGGTGAAGTCACATTCAAAACAGTTACTTTGCTTATCAGAAGGAAGCAGTATTATTTCTGTAGGGCACAGCCATGGCTAATCACTTTGCTTGCATTTGTGTTTTATCCCACAGTATATGATAAAGAGAATGGCTTCATGCCACAATTTCTCACCCAGCGATCCCTTTGCCAGAGACATGGAAAAGGCTGATGACAGAAGAGCTTTGGACCCTTTGCTCGGGAGGTGGCTGTGGAAGGTGTGTGTGCTGCTGATGGTTATCACGTAATTACAAGAGGAAGGCAGAAGCCAGCCCGAATGCTCCCATGCTGTATTCAGATAGGAAAGCTCTTAGCATAATCTTCTGCTGATCAAACAGGGATTGGGCTAAACCAGGACTTGGCTGACCAGAATATTCCTCTTGCCAAGGAGGTCAGGGCTAGGCCAGCCTGGCTGGGAGCTGGTGGAGCAAACCACCAAGGTTGGTTATTTATGTGGCAGGGCAGGCAGAGGTTCCTCAGCCCACCAGCGGACCTCCCTGAGCTGAGCAGCTCTCTCCTTAGGTTTCCAGGTAGGTGCAAGGGGCTCCTTACTGCAAAGGAAATGAATTCAAGCAAGAGAAGTCTGCGAGAGAGCCAAGAGAGGGAGGAATTTCTCAGTATCTAGTTCAGAGGAGAAAGGGATGTGGTTGCTCCTGAGTCTCCTTCCTAGCAAAACATTAGGAAACACATTAGGAAACAAGATGTAATAGGGAGTTGTTTAGCCTGACTCCATACTTACTTCTTCAGTCTTGATTGCATACCTTGTACTTTTCTCTTGTTTTTTTCAACTTTTCCAAAGTCTGAAGGATTTCCTGGGAGTGACAGTTCTGTCTGAGAAGGGCCAGAGCTGTTATTTGCAAGCGGGTGCCATTTCTGCCTCTTCTATGATTTTATTTCTCTGCTGTCTTCCTGGTTTTCAGCCTATTCCAGTTTCTTTTATTACTGATTTTATTTTCCCTTTCATTGCAAACAACTGATTTTTCAACACTTTTTCTCTTTTATTTTTTTATATTCTCGTTATTCATTAAGATTAACTGTTTCCTGCCTTCCTGCTTTCCCTTAGCTTTCCTTCTGCTGTTTGTGCAAATATTCTTCAGCACTCTGATATTGTCCTCATACCCATTGTGGGATGAGGCTAATTAATACAGGCTTTGCACTTCCTTTGTAGGTCATGGTGTGGCTTCATGCCAGCTGACTTGGACCCTTTTGTCCTGAAATGTCAAATAAAAGCAGTCGGTCAAAAAATGCTGACTGTATTAAATGAAAAATGTCAAAAAAGATCTTTAGAATTTATTTTCTCTATTCTTGAAAATACTTTTTCAGAATTAATTTTTTTAAAAATATACTTACTTACCATTGTCATTGCTCTCTTCTCTTCTCTGCTTAGAAAAAACAAGATAGAAACTTTCCCACAAAAAATGTGTAGAATTTTAGTGGGGTGACAGGATTATTTTGACCAAAAAATTAACCTGCTTTAGTAACCCCACAAGGGTGAAAACCTGTTCTCTTAAAGGCAGTAGATGTTTTGCTGTGAATATGTCTTGCCAGGAACTTATGCAAGGCTCAGGTGCATCTGGAGGATGAAAGCTTGAGCTGTGTAGTGCTCTAGGCAGTTGGGTAGAAAAAGGCATTTTAATGCAAAAGGTAATGGGGTGCTCCAGGCACTGCATCCCCTCCCCGCAGGGTTTGGCTCTGCCTTTGGTACCATGCGAGAGATGGGGCAGAAGACACACAACTGCGCTCTGGGGGATTCCACTCAGAATATATGGTTTTTAAAATCTGAAGCCCCAAAACCATGTGAATGTATTTACTGGAGTATTTCTTACATAAACTGTTTTCCAGAGTGAAGAGGCTGGAAGACAGTGAAAAAGCCTTTCAGCTTGCAGGAGGACCAGGCCATTACTATTCAGTGGCCGATTCCTGCCTTTTCGGCCTTATTTCATTCAGACTGGGAGCCCAAGAGTACAGTGAGGTTTTCCACAGGATTCCATAAAGTTACAATTTTATTGGCTACATTTTCTTAGGTTTCCGTCAGCCACGTCTATACAAGTAAACTAAATACGGAGCCTTCCTGAGCACTCAGACTTGATCTCCATCTGGTTAAGCCATTGGAATGGCAGCTGGCATATCTTTGGTGCATGAGGGAAAATATTCTCCCAAACATTTCCTTAGAGTATCTCCAAAATTTGAGCATTCAAGGATGCAGTTGCAAGTAGCCACCCTCTTTGGGGGGGATAAAAATGTTTGGAAGGATAAAGATGGGTCGATGGGCTGTTCCAGGCCAGCTGGTCTCACTACCCAGGAACATTGCTAGCCATGTTTATTTTGTTAGTCTAGGTTTGGGCTGGAATTGCTACCATACCACTTTCTTTTTTTTTAAGGCTTAATATTCTTTTTGATTAGAAGGATGTAATTTCACTGAGAGCGCTGTGCTATGAGAACAAAAATGACTATTTTATGAAAAGTTAGGTGTCAAGGGGCGTTTTTGTCGTTTGGAAAAATTCTTGCCAACGTAACTTATAAAACAATAGAGCTAAAACAAATGGGTGGAAAATGTTTGCACAAAATAGCAGTAATTGCAACTGAAAGGTATAAGTGTCGTATCTTTATCTGACATGATGAATTTGAAATACGATTCAGTATAAAAAAATCAAATGGGACATTCTGTGTAAACAAAGTAACACAGTTCACATAATTTTCACAGATAATTTCTTTTTGTATGCAAAACCTGATCCAAAGATACCAGTTTTGGTGATAAGAGCTATTGTACAGAAGAACTCACGTACGCTTCCCATAGGAGCACAGTGTAGTCTTTCAGCTAAAGCAGGACAGTTTATGTTTAACAAGTAATCTGATTAATAAATGTAGGCATTTGCTCCCCAAAGTACCTCTTAAGAGACTTCGCTTTGTATGAATTCATCTGTCGCTTGAAATTATTTCAGTGCTTGATTTGGATGCATTTTTGTCTACAGTTCCTTACTGGACTACTCATTAAATTCTCTCCAGTACACAGGGTTTGAACAAGGCAGATTTGAACTTCATGTGAGCCCTGTCTTTCTTACCCTGGGCTTCTAGCTGCTGTGTTTAAGTCAAGACTGCTCACATGTGGCTTCCACCATCCTTACTGCAATATTTGAAGTCAGAGCAAGATAAAATTAGATAGTTTCCAGGTGATCTCTGAGCAACAAGATGTCTAGTCATTCCCAAGTAGCAATACACAAGTACAGGAGTATAATAGCTTAGAATTTTAAGTCCCTTGATCTGGTTATGATATAGGACTTCTGCTACTAGACTTGATTGATCTGGTGGTATTTTGAGTCTAACATGGAATTTACCTAATGTTTTCTGGATTTATTTGTATTTGATTGGCTTGCTTTAGCTTGTGGTTTTTTTGCATTCTCTAAATAATCAGGGATGAAACACTGGTGGAGATGGGACACAAGTAACAGAGACGAGAGATACAAACAATCATATTTCTTAATTGCTTGGCTGGTGAGTCTTTGTTCAGATGCTCATCTTCCAGTCTGGGAAGAAATTAGCAAAGTGAGATTAGCAAAGACAAGAGAATTCATCATTTTTTCCGCTGTGTCAGGGAGCACCGCTGCCTGCCAGGAGCACTGCCTGTGCAGGCAGTACATCAACTCCCTGCTGTGCATGGACCTCAGGCGTTCTTATACCTTAATCTTGCATGTCTCTGCCTGGTTTCTTGGGGACTGAAATGCTTTCATTTATCCACATTCTTCGCATCAACACATAATGTGTTTGCATAGATGACATTCGACTGTATGATCAAATACTATGGACTCTGTGATCTAATGTTCTCTTTATCCTTAAAATCAATTCACAGAATCCAAATCAAGTATGCCCTAACACACGTAACCTGTCAGTTCTGAAATCTGTATCTTGTGCTTTGTCATTGTTTTTGCAAGCTGATTTAAACTGAGCGTTGTGTTTTAATAGGAAAAGTTCTTGCTAAATCATATAACCATAAAGAACATCCTAAAAACGTAAGTTTGTACAGTAAGACCACAGTGCAGAAAGCTTTGATTGCATTTTGATTGCTGTCAGTGCAGTTGTATAGTCTTTGCTTTCATGTCTATGATAGGGGCATGGGCTTCATATCATGTAGCAGAGATTAGATCAGAGACACCGTCTGATTCCTTATGCACTCACACCACTAGGTTTTTGCCCACTCCTGCAAAATATGAAACTGGATGGTATTTCTCAGCTAATAAAGAGGATAGATGCTGAAGGGACTTCTGGTTGATGCTTTGCACTTTCCCCAAGGATAAGATAAAAGAATTTTCTGCTTGCTTGTGCTTTGAACAGAACACTAGATGTCAAAACTATGGGAGAGAAAGGAGAGAAGATGAAAGTTGAAACATGATTAGGTATACATGTATTACAGAGGAAGTAACTAAGGCCTTGGATAGGTTTTGCAAGGACTTAAGGTCTGCAGAAGTGTCCCCACAGCTTGTAATATCCTGCTTTTGCATTATGACAATACCCACTGCCATTGTACAGTGAAGGGTTTATCTGTGTCTTTTAAAAACCCCTTCTGTAAATGATCTGTATTCATTTATAAAAAAAAATAACTCTAGGCTGAAATTTACCATGTAGTGTGTCATTCCTGAAAATGTATTTTAACCTTTTAAACTTAACATTATGTGCCAACAAGGGAAGAAAACTTCTCACATGGCTATTCCGTACCTCTGAAATTACCAGGTATATAGCAATTGACATGCTAAAATTCCTACATAAGCAGTCCCTTTTTAAAATTCAGCCCATAGTTAGTGTAACATGCAGCTTTTGAGTGCAATAAAGGCAAAGGGGGAAAAAGGTATTTCAAAATAGCAGCATGGCTAATGATTCTGTGCAGTGACTTCTGTCAGCAGGCTTTCCAAGATTTTTCACTAGGAAGATGTCAGCTGCATATATGTTGCTTGCATTGAGTGAATTATGGGGAAATACCTTCACAACAGCTTTTATATCATGTCTTATCAACTGTATATGTATTTGTGTAATAGACAACAGATTCCACCTTCTAATAAGTTGTTGAATATGTATCTGCAGTACGGATTTAATGTCCCTGCAGATCAGATAATGCTACAAAAAGTTTGCCAGATAATACTGGCGTATAGTTTTGGCAACAGCCTTCCTTCCTTGGAAGAATAAAAAAAATAATACACTGAACACAGAGAAGCTATTTATAAATAGGTCTTCTTTATGTTTTTTTCAAGCCCAGCAATAATACGTTAGCTGATTGAGTCCTTGTGAGATAGTTTAATATAATGCCACAACGGTATTTAGACAGTTTGCCAAGTAAAAGAAGACAAACCACAGAGTTATTAAAAATGCACTCTTGCAGTATTTGCATTGCATTTACTGCCATCATTGTCAGTTAACCAGTGGAAACTTTCTTGAAAGATCATTTTCAGAAGGGTGGAATACCCAAGAGGCACCCTGCTTCTTTAGAGTGTTACTCCTGGCAAGGGGATATTTTCTTTCTTCCATTGTGCTTTTGGATATTTATATTCCCTTATTGCCTCATATAACTTACTGTAAGTAAACAAGGAGACTAAATGAACAAGCCACTAATTTTTCCATATCTAATCCATTCTGTAGCATGAGGGCAATAGTTTCCTAATGTTTATTTTTCAGTGCTCTGTTTTAATCAGTTTTTAATGATTAAAGCAGTAGGCTTGGTCCTGCACCATTCGAGGCAGTAAAAATGCCCCTAGTAATGCTCATGGTGCAGAACTGAATCACAGCAGGAGAAATGTTCATTTAACTTGAATTTTCCTTTTCTCATTTTCATTCTGTTACCACTAATAATGTTACTTTAGGAGTATTGTATGTTAGACAGACCCATTTCACTGCTATTTCTTTTTCAGATTCAATCCTCTAAGCAATTACATAAAAGTTATTAAAGTGGTTATCTGACATAATGCGTATTAGTCCGGTAGAGACAAACCAGATGTGACTTAACAGTCTTTATTGCTCCTTTTGTCTAAGCGTTCCAATAAGATCCCTAGCACTCTGTCATGACGTGTACTATCTTTGCTTTGGCAAGAGAGATAACAGCTCTCAGAGATCCCCCCTTCCCCTTGCCCCCCAAAGTCTGTAAACAGTTGGATTTATACCCCCAAATCATCACACTGACTCACCCATTTGTTAACTATATAAATGTATTCTGTAATATTGAACAAGGATACCTCACTTCAAGACTGACAACATTAAAGTCTCTTTAGAGATCATGGTAAGAATGTGCCAGTATCCTAAAACATTGGTGTCAAGACATCCTGACTTCACCAGTGGGAGCTTCTGACACTAAATCATCCTTATTATTTCATCTCCATACACTCCAAGTGAATGTACAAAAGCATTACAAAGCTTACTGATTCATTGCATCACTTTTTCTATGTCCAAAGCCCTACAAATGTTTCTTGTACAAACTAACAAAGCTCTTCACTAGCTAGACGTTTCCAGCATTAATTATTTTGATTTGAAAGCTCTCATACAGGCAGCATAGAAGTGTGAACAGTCGTCTTTCCTCATGCTGTACAGAAGTGAGAGTTATTGCACTCATAGTGCAAACACTTTGGCACGTGCATAATTTTACTGTTCTGAGTCATCCCCTTGACATCTGTAAGATGACTTAAGATAACAAGGTTCAGCCTGTATGAAAGCATTTGCTGGACAGGAGTTTATAGTTGCCATAGTCATTTTTTATCCATGTTGCATATATTAATTTCTTTTATTGTTTTTTCCCAAAGTTTCACAGATGAGTTAGAAAATAAGACTGGGAGGGAGGTCACATCATCCATTCCTCTTCTTCAAGGCAAGATAATCTAGAATCACATAATTTCTAAGAGGAGGTTGTCTAAATGTTCTTAAAAACATCCAATGATAGTTCCATATCTCCTTATGAAATCTAAGTGCAATGTTTGATTAACTACCGTACTGGTATGCGGTGGTTAATTATGGGACACTGCTATCCTATTAAGCATTTATCTTGCTTTTTTCTTGATGTCCTCCAGTTTCTTACTGAGCTTCCAAACATTGGCATGCTCAGAGCTGTATGTGAGGTGCAGATCTCTCCAGTTTCAAGCAAAAGTAATCTTTAGTTTTCCTGTTAGTGTAACATTTCTACTTCCAAGAGTTGTATTATGATCTGCCTAACACTCAAAACAACTTTTATGCATATTAGAAGTACTGAAAATGTATTTAAAAATACAGTTAATGCAACATATCAGATAGTCCATATCCATTCCTTCTGCAGTTCTCTGAGAGCACGCAGGTAAATTGATGTCCACTGTTTTCCAGTGCCATCTACTTTTATGACTGTTTCCAAACATCTACAGTATCTTTCCAGTTAAGGACACAATGAGTGAATATTACTGACTGCTTGGATACTGGTGTACTGTGGATCATGGGGCTGAAGGAAGCCAACTGACAGCAGACTTTTTATTTGTAGATCTTCTTTTTCTTCTAGTTGCTGAAGTAATTAAAAAAAAAAGGATTGCAACTTTGGATCATTGAGACTACTTTATTTTGGGAAAATAAACAATGCAGTCCCACAGACCCCCTGCAAATAGATTTTATATTGGCATCATTGGGAAGTTCTTTGTATTGAAGATCAGTCCTGTAGTTTTAATGGTATCAAAATAAGTGAAGGGGAAAAGGGCAGATGGGATGGCTGTCCTGCTGCAAGTTAGACCAAACCATGGCCATCTCCGACCGTGCATTCTTGCAGTATTAGTCATTGTTCTGCTAGCCTTGGTATCATTACATATTTATTCATATTAAGAAACACATTTTGCAAGTGGTAGAGATGGTTGTAGTATTAATTATTCTCCTTCTTACAGATTGAAATTATCTACTTTATTTCTTCAGTTCTTTTTGATTTTCTGCTTATTTTCCTCCCATAAAAAGACTTCCCATTCAATAAGATGTATAATTTCCCTTACAACATGGAATTTGTGATTCTAATAGAATTAGAATCTAGAGTTTAGTGAATTATGCTGTTGAATCAGGTAGCATAAAAGAAGTTTTTACATAATTTTGTTTAAAACTTTCACTTGCTCTGCAAAGGTGAATGTGAGCAATTGAGTCTATTCTTGTCTGTATGTCACTGGGAGAATGATTAATTTAACATATTGAAGAAAACAGGCACCGTAATTTTCTCTTACGAATAATACACTGACAATGATGTCACAGATGTGAAATGGAGGGAATTTCTTGTCCTGCTTTTTCGACACTTTTTGATGAAGAAAGATTTCAGTGTAACGTTCACATACCAGGTTCAGCAGGGCTGATGTTTAGAGTAAGGAGCCATTTTTACCTTCAATTTTTTTCCCACAGGTGTTAGCAGAATCCTGGGACTGCTAGCCATTGTGAAGTTCTTTTACAATAAATACTTAGTATATAGATATATGAGATGTGTTTTGAGTGATCTTCTGAGTTTTGGCAAATGTGCTCACTAACAGTGTGGCACTAATTTACCAGCACTAAGTAGATTTCTATAGAGTTTCTGTTCCTTTTGTGTCCTTTCTTTATGTCATCTAACCATGGCCACACTATTAAATTCCCTGGCCAGAACAGATAGAGACAGTCTAAAACTCTGTTAAGTTAAAAATAAATATTGTGGCACAAAGGAGGATTGTATCATTCTCTTTGCTGATGGCATGTGCCTGCCAGTTTTACCTGAGCTATCGTAACACACTGGTAAATGTTAGGTACCACGTCTCTGCCACAGCCTTGGTGGCTCCAGCATTACCACTACTCCTTAACTGCAAAGTAGCTTTACATTATGGGTGGTCCTTGCTCCATTCCTGGAGTGCTGAGCAAATGATGACTGCTATAGTTTCTGGGTACTATTTTGGGCAAAATGCACCGTGTTGGAGATACAAATCGTCATTTCAGGCTCTCAAGCCTGCACTGTGTCTTGTTCAGTGGCGTTTCCAGCAGTGTGTCATGAAATTGTCCTTGGTTCCTCTTCCTGTGAAGCTGTTGCTACTGGAATCATAGAATAATTTGGTGAGAAAGGCCTTCTGGAGGACACCTAGTCCAAGCCCTGCTCACAGCTGGACCAACTTCCCCATTAGGTCAGGTTGCTCAGGGCCTTTTTGAGTCAAATTTTGAAAATTTCAAAGGATGGAGATTGTATAACCCCTCTGGGTGACCTGTACCTGTGCTTCACCCCTGTCATTATGACTTTTTTTTCCCCTTATGTTCAGTTAAAATGTTCCTTTTTGCAACTTGTTCTTCTTTTTCTTCTTTTCTTTTGGCTGGGCACCTATGAGATGAGTCTGGCTCCATCTTCTCTATTATTCCCCTTTTTAGGTAGTTGAGAACAGCTATTAGGCCCCCGCCATGCTCCTTTCTTCCAGGCTGAACCAAACCAGACCCCTCAGCCTCTCTTCGTACATCATGTGCTCCAGATCTGTACCCATCTTGGTGACCCTTCTCTGGATCCTCTCCAGTACCAGCACACCGAGGCCCCACACCTGAACACAGTGCTCCAGCTGCCTCATGCATGCCAAGCAGAGGGAAAGATCGCTTCCTTGACCTGCCGGCTACTCTCTTGCTCATTCAGCCCAGTACCTGGTTAGCCTTCGTTGCTGCAAGGACACACTGCTGACTCATGTTCAGCTTGTCCTCCACCAGCGCTTGTCCTCCAACCAGCTCCACCAGCAAAGCTGGAAAGTCTTGAGCAGTCCTTTGGGAAACTGCATCCTTTTCCCTTCAGTTTGCAGACACAGTCAAACTGGAGGAAGAAGGAAGGGAATTTGCAAGTGATTCCTTTGCAGTACCCCATTCTTTGGAGCTAATTTCTGTGTTTTGCCCGAAAGCCCAACTGGTCTTCAGCACATGCTGCGCAGCCTGAACCTCTTCCCAGCTTCAGAAGGAGGGAATACAGTTGTATGGTTGGGGTAAGTAGAGAGTGGGACTGCTGTAAGTCGAGACATGCAACTTGAAAGAAACATCCCTCTCTCCTTGGGCTGAGGGGGTGAATGCTTGCTAGTTTTCATTGAGCTGATCTGTATCTGATACATACAGAAGATGCCTGATGCACAACTGTGGGTGCTAATCAATGGTATGAAAATAAATATGAGCATAAAGCTCTTAAATCCTGTCCTTTTATTGGATATAAATTTGCTGTTGAAAAATACAATAAAGAAAAAAATCCCCAAAGTTCACAATGGAAGTATTTCTTATTTTATTTATACATGTAAGGGATGCGTGGTGATAGACTGGTAAAGCTGAATCAAATTTCAGTTGATTTATGAAAATGGGGATGCAATCTTTTGACAGACAAGTTGCTGCAAATGTTTTTGAGCAATATATACAAATTTTTTTAAGCAGAACAAATGTAATTATTTACAGAGCAGTGGTCACTGTGAAGTACTTGTAGTACACTTTCAGGATCAGTAGCAGCAGGCAGGTAATGCATTAGTTGTGCTTGACCTTTCTGAATAATAAGATTTTGCATTCTGCCTTCTGTGCTCTTAAATGAGAGCTTCCTTGCCAGTTCGCCCTTGGTGAGCCCTCAGCCACCACGGACGTGTGATGCACGGCGCGCAGCGTGGCATCTGAACTTCTAGTTTCTCGGTCAGTCAGAGTGGCTTGAGTGGAATAATTATATATGTTCGTTCTGCCTTCCTAACAGCTGGAATTACACCTGGAAACCTACTTCATGTACTTTACAGAGCCTAGTAGGAAAGTAGAACTGTGAATAAAAACACACTGAGCTTTATGCCCTTCAGTAGGTCATTGTAACTGATGTAACCAGGATCCTCCAGTCCAGAGCCCAGTCTGGATTTTACCACAGTTTTTGTCTTGCCACTGTTTTTTAAAACAAATTGAAAGTGGTTTCCCCTGCCTGCCTTAGGTCCCAAGTCACAAGGAAAAGTATTTTGGAAATGTAGATCAAATTACGGAAGATGGTTTTTACTGGAGTTAAAGCAAATGGGCAGAATTTGTGATAATGCTTTACATGTGCTTTGGTTTTTACTGATGGGTTGCCTTTTTATATCTGCAGTAATGTTTCTGAAAGTTTGACTGCAGTAATGTTTTTGAAAGTTTGACAGCTTTACAGGACTGGTGGTGGTTCAAACTGAAATGTGCAAATGTAGCAAACTAAAATTAGGGTCCTAAATTCATATTTAGGTATTCAGTTAAGAACTGACACATTTACCTGCTGTTGAATTTAGTAGAATTCAGAAAATTATGTGGAAAGACAGCTTACCCTTGGCTACACTTGAAGTTAAACTGAGTTCAGCACCAGTTGTAACTGCTTTATCAGCAGCGGGTAAATTTGCTGGAGTAGACAAAGCTTCTGAGTTTCTGGGTTTTGCTCAATAGGAAGCAAATTTATGAACTTTTTTCATGTTTGAGTGTTACAACTAAATATATTTTTTTCTGTCTCCCAGATGTGTTTTGGAAGGCAGGAAAGATTTAGCAGTCTTAGCAAAAACCCCAGTGATCATTTTGGAAACATTTCACAATCCCCTTTCTATGTCAAGATTTTGTGCTGTACAGAAATAAATTAAGCAGTGTTTTGGGGCCCAGCACATCTACCGTCCAGCTGTTGCAGACTTTATGATAAACTGCAGTTCATGTTTTTGGATAGAGAGGGACATAGTAAGTTGCTGGCTGGGCTCTGCAGGGTGAAGGTGCTGAGAAAGGATGGACAGGATCCCTGTGCTGCTCTCTCCCTTCTGACAGAGGAGAACAACAGGAGCTAATGGTGCATCTCTCACCTTCACTGCTAACTCCTATTTACATTAGTGGCACTGTGCCACTAATGCACAAGTGTGAATGTCAAGTGGTGGGAAGAAAGCAGAGGGCTGTCCCCGTGCCTTGTGTTGGGGGTCAGCCCTGGGGTAATGTGTCCATATGTAAGGTGGGCTGAGGTATGGCAGCAGGGACTTGGGCTGATGTCATTTTTCTTCTGTTTCCACTTGTTTGGGAGGAATCAGTTTTTGCCTTGACTATACCTGCTTCCAAGAAAACTTCTTTACTGCTTGCTTTCTTGCTGTGTTTATTTGCTCTATGGTGCCTTGGGGTGATCGGTGATAAATTTCTCTCCTTTGGGCTTTTGATTCAAGGTTTTCTCGTACTGCCTGTGTTTTACTCGTGGCTGTGGCATTATAGATCTACATGGACTGGAGCTCTGGGCTGAGGTCTTGCCTGGCTCGATTTACCAGCTCTTACTACTTAAACAGCCAGGATGCCCTGATCTAATACTGTCTGTCTTCACAGTAGCTTTCCCTGAGGTTCTGCTGTTTTTCTTTGAAGTCCTGAATTGAATAACATTGTGCCTCAGAAAGTATGCACTGTTCCTATACCTTTAACCAGGTGTACTTATCTGGAATTAAAATAAAACCAGCCATTTGTTCAAGATAAGTTGCTGTTGTTATCAAATCAACTTCCTGATTGCCATTGCTAAGACGATCAGAGACTTCTGCCTTTTGAGGGGGGATCCGATTAATAGGATTGCTTATATCAGAGCATGTTGTCTTATCCAACAGTGAACATTTGAAAGCAAATAGAAATGTTAAAAAAGATGTCTTGAAAACAACTATTAAGACTTATGCCTTGTGGAGACTTGATTGATGTTAATAATTAAAATAATTTGTCAGTTTTGATAATGAGAATCTTTAATCCCCAATCCCGTACTCCTTTGAAATAGCAGTCAGCAGGATCCTTTCCACATAACGTGCTTTGGGAATTCAGCCCTCACAGGTAATAAATTATTAGGGTGACTCTTCAAATTTGTATTACAAAATGCAGTTTTGACCAAAAAAACCCCCAAACCCACACATTTACAAGTTTCTTATGGAAAGGAAATAATTGATATACATTATCTGGGAAGGTTTTTGATCTGTTTGCATTGAAGTCATACTGATCCTCACAGTGTAACTGGAGTAACTTAAGGAGCTGTACAAAGATTTCTGCTCTTTGCATTGTCATTGCTACTGCCACTGCCATGGCAGGAAAAGTTGTGGGTCTGTTCCACAGGGAGACCAAGTGGCCACAGGTTTCTTTAGCCAACAGCAGTTGCACATGGTCGTGGCTGTTTCCCATCCACCGTAGGGCCTGTGAAATAAAATGCTCCAGTGCTAAAAAGGGGTATTCAACCAAAGGAAAAACAGCGCAATCCCTTTGCTTTTCCTGCTGCGTTGACGTCCTCCAGTTGCCATACATAGGCGATTAAGGATATATAAATGCTTCTAACATTGGAGCATCTTTTCCATTTTTTTCATTTTATTCAGAAAGGAAAGCTGTGCTTGGAAGCCAGTTATACATCATGATACTGCCAGGATTCCAGGGCTGGAGTCTCATGCTGGCACCTGATTTTTCAGCCCTATTTCTTCAGGTCATGGAGAGAGATGCTGCAACATCCACCCCCCTTGGGAAAATCAGGGCACAACCTCGCTTTCGCACTTCTACCTTTGGCTGTGCTTTCTACCTTTTGGCTGTGATGCACGCGGCCATGATTTCCAGCAAACAGGGAGTTGTGCTGCTTCCCAGAGATCTCCCAGGAGTGTTATATAAGAAAATTACATTATTGCAGGCTTGACCCCAAAATCCCTGGAAAAGAGAGCAAAGAGAGCAAGCACGCAGGACCTAGAGTATGGGCTGTACTCTGATATGGGCATTTTCTGGTTGATTCTGGTGGTGGACAGGACCTGGGCTGAATCCTTCGCAGCAGTCCTCTTCCACCTATGTTGCCACCTCGTTCATCACGGGCTCGGTTTTCAGGAGCTCAGGAGCTTGGCAAGCGGCCATGCGGGCACATGGCCATACCTGGCACGTTTGGTGTGTGCCATATCCTTCAGGTGACATGGCAACTGGAAGTAAAGGGGAAATACTGACACAAGGAAAAAAGTGAAAAAGAAACTTCTCCTCACAGGCCTAGTGAAAGCAAGAACAAGAGTCCCCCCTCTGGGCTTTTTCTCACGCTGTTATTTAGGAAAATAAAATACTAATTTGGGTAGAGAAAGTAACCTTACTGTGTCACCTGCCTCACTGTTTAAAAAACTTTTAAAAATGTCAACATGAAGTAAATTTTATCTTGAAATATTATTTGGAACTGTAAAGTGAGAAAAGTTTGATTTAGAAAATGTTGAAGCTAAATGTGACAAATGTTTAAAATCTGGTTTTTTCATGATCATTTTGATAAACCAGCATAAATCCGTTAATAATTTGGATAAAATAAAACCTGGTTTATTGGTGAATAAAAAATAACTAAAAAACTTTGCTTTGGCATATGTAGCCATTAGCTGTTCTATATCCGGTGTTTATAACTATTTATGTAGACATAAAATAGGTAATCATGTAAATAATGAAAAGATTAAAATTTATTGACTGTAAAGGCATTAAACCCACTAAAACACTGACATTCTGGAAATGCTACAGAATCCCACTCTACAAAAGCCTCTAATATTTTCAGATCATTTCAGTTTTACAAGTCCATAAGAACTGCCTTCCTATCATTTTCCAGTGTGTAAAAATCTAACATTTGCTCCACCATTTCTCTTTTCTGCCCATGTCTTATTTGCTTGTCAGGCAGAAAGTTGTCTATCTGAAGTACTGTCCCCTGCATGATATACAGCAACATTTCCACAGGATCTGCCAATAATGAGATTATGCTGTAATTTCCTCAAACAGCTGGGTCTGCTTTCTTAGGAATAGAAGCTGTTGGGGAGTGTATCCAAATCTTAGTTCTCAGCCTTCCAAATCACATTAACAAAATTATCACATGCTTGGGTGAGCGCTTCTCCACCACTTTTAATTACCCACTCCAAGAGGTTTATTGGCTGTTTTTTTAATGTCCTAGTACCAGCTTTCAACTTCCATCACCGTTAGAAATAGTTCTTCGTAACGATTTGGGCTTCTTGAGAAGATATTCCCGCCTTCTTCCCTTCCAGCGCTGTGTTTGTTTCATCCGTGGGCTCAGTTCTTGGCAGCGTGCAGCCCTGGCATGAATGCGGCGGTATCTCGTCTCCCAGAGAATGCCTCAGCGAGGCTGTGGCTGGTTTGCTGGTTCTCCCCAGCAGCATTTCTCGGGACAACTGTGCCTATCGGGAGGCTGCTGTTCATGCCAGTTTTCTGCGGTAACTGTAAAAACGGCATCTGTTTCCTACTTCATACAAATATATTCCTCATGTGCTTTCATCGTCTTCCTCCATCGCTGCATTGGTCAGAAAATGGGAGCTTCTTTCCTGGGAGCCAAGATTTCTTTCCTGGGGTCTGCTTCTGCAGGAGTTTTTCTGTGGGTGCCATAACGGAGTCACAGATGCTCATTCTGTTCGGAGCAGAGCTGGAGCTTGTGCTCAGCCCTTGTCCTGGATGCTGCAGGGGTTTCTCACCTGGGAGCTCATGACCAGGACCGCATCTGAGGGAAACGACTGGAGGCTTCACGCTTCATGCTTTCAACCAAGTTGCCGTCAAGTGCTCGTAGCTACCTTCTGGGAGGATAAACACCCCCCCACACCTCACGGCTCCTCTCTGAGGCGTGACAAAGTGGGCTGGTGTGCAGGTCCCTGCATGCAGCCGAAAGCCTGTGTGATCCTCATCCCCCGGTGGCACAACCCACTACCCCGCCAGGTCGAGAGCATTTACCTTGCAGGAGCGGGTGGCCGATGAGGGGATGCCGGTCTGTGGCTGACCATTTGCAGGCTGCTGGCTCTGCCCCAGCTGTTTACAAACCCATCGCTTTTCTTTTATGGTAATAGCAAGAAGCATCAGTTCAGTGGCAGATGGTGAATAAAGTATTCAGGTGCTTCTCACACGCTTTGCACTGAAAGAGCAATCAGCCTAAGCCATGCACAGTGTTACCAGTACAACCAGATGTTTTTAGCGTATCTTGCTGTAAATATTGTGCGTTTAGACTTTCAGTACTGGGATGGGTAAGCAGCTGTGACAGCCTATGTTAGGAAATGTTTATACAGGAGCCAAATTTCTTAACACATTTCATGTTTAATTTCTTTATTTCCAGTTTTATTTTTCCATGAGTTTTGACAATTCCTTTGCATATCTCATAATTATTACTGTTCTATTTTTGTGGCAAATTGAAAACAAAACAGACCGCCAATAACATGGTAATGCTTTACCATTTTTCTTTTATTTGGTGCGTACTGAGGATAACAATATTTCTATGCTGCTTGTTTAACCACAAAAAAGCTGCTCTTACTATTTAGAAGCAGGCTGCTGCTTTCTTTTTCCAGCCAGCTACATTTTACAAACTTGAGCTCTGCTGATTCAGTCCATGCTGTGTGTCGTGGGGAAGAAATCATCCAGCTCAGCTTCACCTTCCCACTGGTGTCTCCAGAGGGTAGGGTGGGACCTGCTGGCCAAATGCGGCTTAGGATGGAACAGAGTGTAGGGGAGGAACAGCAACGGGAAGAAACTCTTGTAGACTTCTTCCCCAAATTATCATTAAATGGCCTCAGATTTAGAATAGAGGCTCTTAAGAGATAGACATCTCAGAAGGAAACTGATACTCCTGAAGTTAAACAGAAATATTTAATTATGTTTCTGGCTCCTTGAAATTTTCTTCTCCCCGTGGGATTCATAGCTAACCATAGTCTGGTGGATATAATTTTATTTTACTGTCTAGCATGTTCACATCACTTTGTTAAGGTTTGTTCACAAATATAGTTACTGCATCCTGCCAAGATGCTGTGACATGGAGAGCTATGACTTCATTTTCCACTCTCAGCCATTCAGAGGGGACATTTTTACGCTATACGGTATCAAGAAATGTTTACCCATATCAAGGTTTACATATATCAAGTTCAGTCTTTGAGACTTCCAGTCACGTTTCTTGTCCAGGGTCCCCAGTGAGATGCTGCTAAGTGATGAGCTGTTGTCATTGCTGGGATTGAGTCTCCTCTTAACCCCTGCTCCTGAGCTAAAGAAGGCATCTGAAGAGTTAGGAGGTTCACATCTCTGTCATCTCAGAGCGTTCCTGCACAGCAGGGAGTGACTTTAGATGTGTGTATGTCAGCCAACACCAGTCAGGAGAGGTGAGTAATAAAAGATGGAGGAAGAGCCAGCAGAACCCAGGCACAGCTGAGTCTTTTCATCTCACTGACTCCAAAGAGCATAGTGAAGTTGAGCCTGGTCAGTGCCACATAGAATAAACTATCCTGCAGAAAATACAAGCCAAAGCCTCTTAAACAGAAGCTATTTACAGAAGAAGGATCAAATCTTCTGAGGTCCCAAATGTAACACAAAACCATACATCTTACTCCCAAATGTGCCTATCACAGTATGTAAGTCTTTATCACATTGACTGAACCGAACCCAAAAGCTTGTATTCTTTAACAGGGAAAAGTGGACTAATAAGGTATGAGTTGATATAGATGCTTGATTATATTTTTATATTAATTTAGCAGGAGTCCTGTGCTGTCAGTACGTTGTAGAGCAGAATGGAGTCTTGTGTTATTTTCAAACATAGAATCATTATTCTGTGTATTCATTGTAATGGCAGCTGTAAAACAGATTACAAAGTTGAACAGGCAATATTCTGCAGAAGAAGAAAATATTTTGGGGTAATTGTATGGATGCTAATTGGAAAGATGTAATGGGTTCTTCAAGTCTGTGACATCCTTAATCTGAGACTAGATGTCACCAGATGAGACGAACTTGGAAGGTTGGGTGCATAAGGTCCATCCTGAAAAGTGTTAGCATGAGATGAACCACTTTGGAAAAGTGCCCGTCCCTTCTCCCTAACTCTGTAGGAAGCACAGGAGCAATGCTAACACTGCCTGAGATTAATCTCTGCCTGGACAGTATTTTATTGTCCTTTCTCTTAAAAGCAATGTAATTACACATACATTTGAAGTCTGTGTCTCTGGCTAGCACTGGCTGCTTTAAGAGGTTAATCTCAACTGGCAGCGTACTGAGGTTGTGCAGTGCCCTGTATCTGAGAAGGGACAGATCTTTCCTGACCCTCATGTTGATCAATTTGTACCAGCAACATTAAACCAAATTATTTGGTCTGGTCTCTGAAGTGTACCACCATGGCCTGTCTCGCACACTGTGTGTGAAGATGCTTTCAGTGAATCAGGTACTTCCACGAAGTTTTTTCAAAACTATCTTCATTTGCATTGCTACTAATCATATTGGGGGCAGTGTAAACAAGAGGAACAAACGATCTCTTAGCACCATGTTCATAATCTTAAATGCCTTAATTAACTTTGTTCTAAACCCATGTAAGAGATTTAGAGAAGAAAATAAGTGGCAAATTAATGTATTGCTCTACTTGTACATTTGAAATGCATTAGCCTGATATGGTACTTAGGGTTTAATGTACATCATCATCATCATTTACCAATTTGTTTATATATACTGCCGTAGCACCCGGAGGTTCAGTGTCTCTGGGAGCACAAGGCAGGGAGGGAGCAACTGGTGGGATGGAGGAGTCGTGAATGAAGGAGTGAAGTTGAGCCTAGGAAAAAAAAGGGAGTGAGTGAGGGAAGGTATTTTAGCTTTTTTGTCTTTGTTCCTCACCATCCAATTCTATTTTAATTGGCAATAAATTAAATTAATTTTCCCTAAGTGAAGTCTATTTTGCCTGTGATGATACTTGGGAAATGATCTTCCTGTCTTTATCTTGACCCATGAGCTTTTTCATCTTGTTTTCTGCCCCTGTCCTGTTGAGAAGGGAGAAGGAGAGAGTGGCTGGGTGGGCATCTGGCAGCCAGCCATGGTCATCTTACCACAATCTGTTAAAGTTTTGGGCCATCAGGTGACACTTTTGGTAAGAGAGTACAAGGTACTGCAAGAAAGATGAGGATGAGTTTCCTCCATCTTTTTCTCAATTCCTCATTGCACTTTCTATTCAATTCATAGAATCATAGAATGGGTTTGGGTTGGAAGGGACCTTCAAAGACCATCTAGTTCAACCTCCCTGCCATGGGCAGGGACACCTTCCACTGGACCAGGTTGCTCAAAGCCCCATCCAACCTGGCCTTGAACACTTCCAGGGATGGGGCAGCCACAACTGCTCTGGGCAACCTGTTTGAGTGCCTCACCACCCTCATAGTAAAGAACTTCTTCCTTATATCTAGTCTAAACCTACCTGCTTTTAGTTTAAAACCATTACCCCTTGTCCTATCACTACAGGCCCTGGTAAAAACTCTTTGTCCATCTTTCTTATAAGCCCCCTTTAAGTATTGAAAGGCCGCAACAGGGTCTCGCCAGAGCCGCCTTCTCCACGCTGAACAACCCCAACTCTCCCAGCCTCTCTCCATAGGAGAGGTATTCCAGCCCTCTGATCTTTTTTGTGGCCCTCACTTTTGGTGCCACAGAGTTTTGCCATTTGCCAGCTGAGGGAGAAACATGTGCTGACTGAACTCAGCTCCTTCTGGAGCCTATCAGTGCCCCTTCTTAGCTAACCAAACAGATAACAGACATGCTTTGCCCAGTGAAGAGCATTTAGAGTTCAGCTTTCAGGTTGAATATGTAAATTCTGGTTTTGTCATTTTTGGGGGAAAAAAAAGGAACAATGAGAAATGAACCAAAAAAACTCCATAATGCATATATTTAATTTAATAAGTATTCAATTCTTTTCTCTCTGGGAATAAGGACAGAACACAGAAGTAGTTTAAAAGTCTTGCTTCACAGTGCTTCGTGAATGAGATCTATAATAATACAATTCTGTGGTGTTGAAGTGAAATTCTTAATACTGTGTTCTGTTTCATGAGTTAATTTAATTAGTTATTGTTTGCTGAAGAGCTGGAACTATGCCAGGAGCCTGAATCCAGACTCAACCAACACGCGTGTGCGCCGTGTAAAGAAACTGGATTGAGCTCAGAGCCAGACGTTGTGAGCAGAGCTGAACTGAATGCAAAGGCTGGGACGACCTGCTCATAGCGGGTGTTAGAAACGCGGGCCCAGGCTTGCACCCAGGTGTTGTAGACAGAGCAGCGGACTTCATCAGCACTTCCAGTTCGTGCCCCTGGGAGCCCCTGATTAGAAACCCAGCAGAGCTGGGAGCATCGCAGGTGCCTTGAATTCTACCTTCTGGGAACTGTGGAGCATTGTTTTGGGTTTGTGTGGTGGGGTTTTGGTAGCGGGGAAGGGGCTGCAGGGTCAGCTCCTGCAAGAAGCTGCTAGAAGCTTCCTTGCTCCCAGTCGGACCTGCCACTGGCCAAGGCCAACCCAGTCAGTGACAGTGGTAGCGCCTCTGGGAGAACAGATTTAAGAAGGGGAACTGGTAGTGAGTGGGGGGATTGGAATGTGAGAGGGACACCTCTGCAGATGCTGAGGTCAGTGAGGAAGGAGGAGAGGAGGTGTGCCAGAGGAGGGGATGCCCCTGCAGCCCATGGTGAGATGGCAGGCTGTCCCCCCCCCAGCCCACAGAGGGGAGCGGGAGAGCAGATGCCCACCTGCAGCCCGGGGAGAGAGGAGCCCACGCTGGAGCAGGGGGATGGATGCCCCCCAAGATGGCCGGGACTCCATGGGAAAGCCCGTGCTGGAGCAGGCTGTGACTGAAGATCAGCCCGCGGAAAGGACCCATGCCAGGGAAGTTCGTGCAGGACTGCCTCCCATGGAAGGGACCCCACGGGAGTGAGGAGTCCTCCTCCCCCTGAGGAGGAAGGAGCGGCAGAGACAACGTGTGATGAACTGACCCCAAACCCCATTCCCGTCCCCCTGCACCGCTGAGGGGAGGAGGTGGAGAAAATTGGGAGTGGAGTTGTGCCTGAGGAGAAGGGAGGGGTGGGGGGATGGTGATTCAAGATTTGGTTTTACTTCCCATTATCCTCGTTTTGCTTTGATTTGTAGTAAATTAAATTGATTTTGTTTCTTCCCCAAGCTGAGCCTGTCTTTTGCCCGTGACCATAAGTGGGGAGTGATCCCTCCCAGTCCTTGTCTCGACCCACGAGCTTTTCTTTGTATTTTCTCCTCCTCATCCCACTGTGGCCGGGGGGAGGAGTGAGCGAGCAGCTTCGTGGTGCTTTGTTGCTGGCTGGGCTTAAAGCACAACAAACGTTTTCCAATTTCCAGTGTCTGTATTTCTTTATGTTGAAGGGTATGAACATACAGGGTACAAGAAATATCTCGGAGAGTGAACTTGGGTATGGCATAGACAGAAATTTCCCCTTCATCTTGTTGGAGGTGATAAAGGACAAAATCTGGGCTCCCAAATCTACAGGTGGGAGGGAGCCAGAAGGAGCTGCACTGTATTGGGACTGGTGTATAATCCTCTATATTTGAACATACACATAGGCAACTGTCTTAGAAAAACACAGTTTTTCTTTGCAGGCCTCCAGTCATAGCTTTTGCTTTCTTGGTATCTATAGATCTGTCTAAGGAATGTTGAAGGGGATAGGGTGTCAGCACAAGTACAGCAGTGATTTGTACAAGGCAAGGAGAGAAACCCATAAACGTCCCCTAATGGAGCTGGAATTGTATTACTTATGGCTTCTCTATACTGTGGTGCTTTAAATGCATCAGTAGCCACTTGGTGTAATAAAGATATTGTTATAGCAATATCAAAGTGCTTAGACCCTCAATGTGGGATCCCATCCTCGCCTAGCTATTTATGCCTATTTCCAGTTGTAATTCTATGTGGCTTAAAAACAGTAGCAACCACTCTTCTAACCAGGGCAGTTTTAACTGTGTAACTTCTCAAGTCAGAGATCTGTGCTACACTAAGAATCTTTGCTGGGAGCAAAGCTGTGATTGAAACAGCATCTAAGGTGTTTGAAGACGCTCTATCCTGGGGATGTACCTGGAAGTGCTGTTGATTTTAACCTTGGTTTTGTTAGCATGATTCCTGACATCAATGTAACGTCTGTTGTTCTGGGTTTTTTTTCTCATAGGTTGGCTGGATTAACTGGCTCTCATTCAGAGGGAACTTGACAGATCTATTTTGCTTTCGTTGAACCTCTCTACTGCATGTCATAAAGATTTCCTAGGCCCAGAGGCTGCATGGAAGACAACTGAGCAGCACAAAAATGTGACTCTGACAAAAGACTCCAAGCTTTCTGACGAGGAATTTTCTACTGATCAGTTTATAATTTAAATGTATAACCGAAGCATGCATAATAGTTAACCTGATAGGGGAAAAAAAAAAAGATTTCTTATTAATTACGGCTGCCAAAAAAGCAGTCACCTGAAACTTCAAAATGAGTGCTCCGTTAATCCCAAACAAGTCATGTTATGCCCAACTTCAGGACAACCGCAGCGAAATAAAAAATAATAATGAAAGCATAATGAGTGTGGGGGATACCAATGCCAACCAAATTGTGACAAAAGTTAGAACTGCTGAAGGGGATATTAAGAAACATGATTTGACAGATGAGAGTGGGAATATACACTCTGGAGGGTCAGAGAAAGTTACTCATCTGAATACAGAACAGAATAAACTTCTGACCTTCAAAGACTCTCAGACCTGTCACACCAGTGTACAAGAAAGTAAGCTGCCCTATACCACAAGCAGGGAAATGGGGAAAGATTGTAGGACCAGCGAAGCTAAGGATATATCAAGGCATAACAGGATTAGCCGAGGACAAAGTCTGTCCAATTTAAAAAGTAGCACAAATGATGCCAACCTGGAGGTTACTTCCAAAGGCGATGTTGATTTCACCCAGAACTTTTCGAAGGGTAAAATGCCCAGGACTGTGGAGATGGAGAGAATAAAAAGGCTTTCTTTGGGAAGACCAAGTAAATTCTCTCCTCAATCTGAAACATTCGCAAAAGACTGCGTTGGCCGCGTGTCGTGTAAACGTCTGCTTTCTGCATCATTGGACTCCATCGACAGGTCACACCATTTGATAGGAAATACAGAGAAATCACAAAAAACATCCACGGATCATTTTCTTGGGATGGTGTTTCATCCACTTGACAATACCTCAGAGGAAAATACTGTATTTTATTCCAAACCATCTACCTCAGGGAACAAGAAAATAAGTAAACCAGAAAATGTACCAAATGTTAACGTTGAAAGCACACTGCATACTTCTCATTCTCAACATTCAGCTGTTAAGCCCAATGAGATTGCTAGTAAATCAGAAGCACAATTAGGTCAGGGTAATAAAAGTAAAAAACTGGAGCTTAAGACTGCACCATCTCTACAGTCTAAACCTGTGTGTCAACAGAAGATTGAGAGAATTATGCTGGTGGAGTTCCTGGGATGTTCAAAAGATGAAAACACAGCAATGCAGGAACAGAAAGGCTCTGGGTCTGATGCATCAAAATTTCAAATATCCCATTTTCAAGACGCCTGTAATAAAGTAGGGGATCCATTGTCAAGCCAGGTGGTAACCTATCCTGATGACAAATTGCTAAGTGATAACGTCACCATCGGTGGGGAAGGGAGAGGAAGCAATGACAGTGGCAACAGGGCAACTAGCCAGGCTGGTGAGGAATATTTTACTGACGAAGAAGTGGAAACAATATTCTCGCTCACCTGCAGTAGTAAATCCAGTGGCAAAGTGACACCTAGAAAAAATGAAAATTTACAAGAAGTTGACGCAGGTTGCGCTGAAACAGTTGGTGAACAGATATGTCTTACACATAATACTAATCTACCTGACAGCAAACCTTTGAAAGCTAATGAGAATAAACTGATGCTAGTCAAAGGAAGCACTGAGGATGCTGCTGTGCCTGCTTCTGATCTCTCAGATCAGCATAGAGTGCGCAGTGCAGAGACAGTGTCAAACCAACGACCTGACAACCGCGACAGTGATGCAGAAACCTTGGACTTTTCAGTTCCAAGTAAAAAGACAGCTAATGCACAGAAACATCTTCCAGAGGACGCACCAGAGAGCTGTGAAGCGCCAGAAAGCTGTAATGTTTCGGCAAAGGCTGATGCCTTTTTATGTGTCCCAACGCCTGTGCGCCCGGTGGCAACGCTGGATGTTAATAGTCAGCCCACGCTATCAAACAGTAATTTGAAGGACCTTTATGCACTTCACGTTGACAAACTGTCACCTTCCTCAGTCCTACCTCCCATTGACAATACGCAGTTATTAAACATATCCCCTAAAGTGCCTATCAAGACTGCTTGCAGCAGTGCCATCCCCAAACCTATCCTGGTCCACTCCAAGGGCTCCCTCGCAGATAAGGCGGGTGTGGACAGTGACTGCAGTGAAAAACTGGAAGAAAGTGTCGAGATGAAACCTGCCATACCCAGGCCCAAACCCGTGAGACCTAAAATCATCACATATATTAGGAGAAACCCTCGTTCGATAGAGCAGCTCGACCCTTCGTTTGCACCAGCAGGGCTGCCCTTTGGTAGCCCTGCGTGTGGCATGCCCATCTCTACGGAGCAGAAGGTATCCAACGGAGGGGAGGCGAAGCCCACCAGCATCCTGTACGACAAATTTAAACCTGACCTGCAGAAGCCAAGACTCTTCAGTTCTGGACTGGTGGTGTCAGGAATCAGGCCCCCTGGCCATCACTTCGGTCCAATGAGCGAGAAGTTTCTGCAGGAGGTAAGGAGGCAGCTTTGACAGCCTTTTTTGTATGCCAGGTGGTGATCATTTACTTACTTGTTGCTGCCAGAAGTTAGTTCTCAAATCCCAAATAAGAAATAAATCCTAAATCAAGGCAATGTGTGATCATTAGAAATAAACTTAACTTAACCGTTTCTGGCACTGACCCTCTTGCGATGTCTGATCTGTGACTGGAAGTTGTCACTGTGTTCCTCCAATGTTCTCCAGCAAACCGGTCACCTGCTAGTAGTATAAATAGGGATGTTTAGAAAGGAAGAGACATGCTGTTTGAATTTATTCATAAATGGAATTTCTTTTTTTTTCCCAAGGAGCAGCTTTGGGAAATGACACTTTTCCTCCTTAATGGGAAAGTTGGCAGGTTTTTGCAGACAGAACACTAGGGGTCTAAACTAATTCCCTTCTGTTTAGCTGTACTGAAACCCAGGGACTATAAGAGCTCGTTAGATTATATATATCATACAGGAAAAGATTTACTTTTGACTCATTTTAATGCTGTGTGTTATATTGACCTGCACCTCAAATAAGAAGTCTCTTTTCCCCAGAAAGCCTCCCCGAGCAGCCAAAAGGTGGTGGAAGTCCCTCCGGCCAACCCTGGCTTCTGACAGCTTGTTGTGTTTCTGCCTTGATAAGTTGGGAAGGAGTTTTGGTTCCCTGAAATCCTTGCTGGGAGGTGACCACAGTGGAGGAAGGTTGACCTTGCTTGAAAGGTGGAGGAAGGTTGACCTTGCTTGAAAGGTGGAGAAAGGACATGGAAGAGGGAGCTACATTCGGGTCTGTGATGTGCCCTTGCATCTGCTGCTTGGGACCTGTGGTAGCTCAACAACCAAGCTTTTTGTATAAATACTGAAGATAACACAAGTGTTTTTAATTTGAACCAGTCTTTAAAAAAAAAAAATTACTTTTTTTTTTTTCCTGTGTGTCTTGTGGTCTTATTGAGGCTATTTTAATGCCTGCCTCATTCTACATACAGTATTTATCCAAGGATCAGCATTGAAATAACAAATTTGGTGACTGTTGACAATCAAAAGCTGGCAAATACCCAAATTAAGATATCATGTGTGAGTTGTAGACTGGCCCTTATGGCATGTTAACAGGCAACCTACTGAAGTGATCATGGATTATAGTTTTTCATAGAGCACCATCTCGTCCCAAACACAGAAAGGACAGTGCTTGCTGCCCTTTCCCCTCTAACTTCAGTTTCCAGCTCTGTCCCTTATATTTTGCATGCAGAGGAGGAATTATTCAAGTAATTTTAAGGTTGTCTATGTTAGCTGTTATTAGTATATCTTCACAATTGCCTTGTAAGGTGAGGGGAAAATTACTAGGTTATTACTGTTTAATGTATGGCAACAGAAATTAAAGCCAAAATAACAGAGACTGAGCAGCTGTTTGGCTATTTATAGGGTGACATGACCCTCCGAAGACCATAGGTGTCTATGACCCATAGAGTTGGGGTTCAAATAATCTGGCAGGATCAGCAAACTCATCTGGGAGCAAAGGACTGATTCCTGTGCACCACTAAGGACTGTTCTTAACATGAGAAGGACTCAGGTTGTGGCAAATCTGCAGCATGATTTACTCTAGACTAGGGTTAGAAGCAGGACACTTAGAGGCTGGAGAAGATCCATAGCATCTTCCCCAGCTCCTCCAGGAAATATGACTTTGGGTGGGTATTTCAACGAGGGAAGATTTGAACCCAAGCAAGCTACTTCTTCAGAGAAGCTGGACTGCCTGGAGGAGAGGCTGGGAAGGAAAAGTCAATCAAACTGCAGTTTGTGTTATGACTTTGCATTAGCCCAGGAGTCAGGAGCTGATAGCAGAGGATAGTATTTGCTGTCTTGGGCTGCCACCCTAAAAGCAATTACTTTACTCTCCTGCTAGTTAGAGGAATGCAAAAGGGACTGATTTGGCTCCAGTATGGATCAAGAGAAAGGAAAATGACTGATCCAGGGAAGTGGAGAGATGCTTAGAAGAGCAGCTGTGCACCGTACGGGTTCATGACAGATGACTGATGTGTAATCCAAAAGAAACCAATTAGGACGGATTGAGATAGATCAAAATCACCCTGGTGAAGGGACAGTGTTGAAGACTCAGAGATTTTGGAGACAAGGAGACACTGGGGCAGGATGGCTACTGTTTTGTGAAAGAAAAACTCCCAGATTGCCCTATTTCACACATCCAGTTTGGGCTTTGGAGAGCTTTGATTAGCATTTTATAGCTCTTTACATAGCTGTGATAGGGAGTGTTAACAGCTGCTCTCAATCAGACCTGTAATCTCTAAGCACCCTTCAGCTAGCTAAATGGTAGGAACAATTAAATACCCATCAGGGTGCCATGAGCTAGAAAAAATAGGAAGGTGCCCTCTTCAACAGGAGACTCCAAGGCAAGGCCCGGGGAGCTGTGTGAGGAAGACTCCAGGGCTACCTCCGTGCAGTGGGGAGCCTGCAGGGCTCCTTGAGCTGCCTGTCCTAAAGCCGACGTAGGGCAACTCAGACAAAAAGCCCAGCTCATGCGTGAAGGCAGTCTAGCTGTGCTTAGAGACTGGGTCCATAATGGAATTGAGTTAAGGTTAAATGAGCAGCCTTGCCTATGGCACTGGCAGCTACTTTTTTCTTTTTTTTTTTTTTCCTACCTTGGCATGGTGTGGAGGTAAACCTTTCATGCCTTTCTTCATCCCCAAAAGAAAGGTCGAAAACCGCTCAAAGTGAATTGCTTAAAAAAACCAGTCATTGTCCAGGGCAGATTGCTGCTGCCCACATGCTTCATCACAACGTGGGCTCCCCATCTCAACGTGGACCTCAGCCTCGTCTAGTCAGCACCAGTGGGAATTTGTGGCCAGTTTGTGTTCCCAGTTACCTCCGTGGGAAGTAACAGAGCAAGTCATGGGACCCAAAGGCTGTAGCCTTGCTAGTGAACTGAACAGTGGGAGGGCACGGCCTCCAGTGCTCACGCAAGGTTGTCCATACTGCTGGACTGGGAGCACGCTCCCCAGCTCAGTGTCCACCTCTGCCAGCGTGTGCTCACCCAGAGGCTGTTCCCAAGGACCAGTATGGATGAGACCAGCCTGGTCTGAAGGGTGAGAGTTTACCCATATGGATATGGTCCGTGCCTTGCCAGAGAGTGCTCGTTGGCTCACTTTATTCACTGCTTTATGGCTGCTACCAAGAGCACTGGTACTGGTGGGGGTCTGTAAGGAGGTCTGCCTATCCCCAGCTCTCCTGCCTGCCTCCTCAAGGCTGGGCCTGCCCCATTCAACCATGGACTAAAGCCTGTTGAAATGAAAGGCCTGTAGGGGAAAAAGGGGTAGGGGGAGTTGTTTTATACATAGTCAAACCAGCAATTTTTCCCCCTAATCCCATTACCTGAACTGATGTCGCCAGTGCTTTTCCCAAATAGTTGCCTGAAGCAGGCACTGGACAAGAAAATTCTTGCTTGAGGCATTAATGTTTGACGATGTTATAAACACAAAGGAAAGCGTTGGGTATCCTTACCTGCTGGCCATGCTGCCAGCTCTGCTTGGGATTACCCAGCCTGTGGAAATTCCTGTACACTCCAAGTATTTGCTGCAGACTTTCCAACTCTTTCTAAGAAATTTCTTAAATGGGATGAGTGGGGAATGAGCAGACAGCCACACACAGTAAAACTCTCAGCTGAGCTGCTTTTTAGTTGGCAGGCTGCAATAGATCTTTTCTTTAAAAGGCCCTCATACAAAAATCCAGTACAGGATGCTCACAGGTCTCATATTAATCCATATCTTTCTGAAGAGCTTTAAAATGGCCTTATAATCAATAATTGCATACAATTCTATTGAGACTAGCTGCATTTTACACTTCATGGATTCACTGTTAAATAGAAAAGAAAAAATAATGTGTCTTAATAGCAAGTTTATGTCCCCCAAAACTGGGCTCTTCAAAAAAAGCATCTCTTTCTTGAGAGGTATTTGGGTAAATTACAGTTTGACTCGATGATTTTAAGGGTCTTTTCCAACCTAAATGATTCTACTCTAAATCCTTCTCACTTCTCTCAGCTTGAGAAGATGTTTTATGCTTGTGATTGATTGATTGGTTTTGTGTGGATGTTTGTTGCCCTTCTGTGTTACTCCTAGCATACTGTCAATAAAGAAAAAAATGAGGTGACTGAAGGTTTGGCTAAGCTGACCCAGTTTATCAAAAATACATGGTTTCTATATTTAACGATTTTCTCTCTTCCTTATACTGAAGAACTTGGCATTAGTATGTACACTGCCAGTTAAATATGAAATGATAGGAAGTGTATAGTGGAATCTGATTGAAATAAATTCATCAGGGAGAGAGAAGATAACCAAATCTTATCCAGGAAAACAATCTCATATCCAGAAGTTGAAAATAAGCAGCTAAGCTTCTTCTGCAGTCTGAGCCTAGAGAATCATGTATACAGTAAAAAACTGCACCCTAACTTGTAGAAATAGGTCACAGGAGTATAATAAAAAAGGAAACGGGAAGATCTAATGGCAGGAAATAGGAGTGCAAACAAAGGAAAAAATATAGAGCAAAAATATAATGCTCAGTGCTTGTTGCATCTGCCCTCCCAGTTCCTGTGCAAAGGGCTCAAAGATTTTATATTTAATAGTTTAAGACCAATCTTGTCTCTTTTAGCATATTAAAGATTTTCTAAATTAGGATTAAAGATCTTGAAGCAGCTAGGATCAAAGCTTTTATAGCCAATGTTGAAGTGCATATTCTAAATGCTTATAATTGCTAAATAGAAATTGATTTGGCATATTATATGCATCATAACTTACAGCAGAGTTAATTAATTGGCAGTTACATTTCTTCCTAGGTAGCCTATGGCACTTTTTGATTAATTTTTAAACAAATTTAGTTCAGATTTCCTATTTCCTAAGCTTTTTTTGTTCCTGTGGCCTAAATGGGATGCACTGAAAAAATATTTATGGGTCCTTTCTACATTATGATGATTTTGCATTTTATAAGAAAATGGTAAAGAAGTTGCACTCTACCCAGAAAAGCAAACGGTTCTTTGCAAATGAGAGAGATGAAAACTACTGACATTGCTCTGTGCCCTTGTCCCAAGTCACGAAGTAGCACAGCGAGGTGGGCATCAGAGCCCAGCTTGAGTGTAGAAAGATGCAAGGGCTGAATTGGGGAACCAGGTCATTCCCTGACTGCAAGTTCCCTGGTAACAGCCGGTTTGCTGGAAATACTTCCAGCTGGGGATTTACTGTGCTGTCCTCACAGTATACGCCCATTAAAATACTGAGAGATTTGTCACTGATTTTAGCAAAGCAACATCTAATTGTGATAAACAGTAAATGTTTCACTTCTGCAAATTTGCTTTTTTTCTCCAATTCAAATGGGCAGCTGGGTTTTATAGCTCTGATTTGGAATATTCAACAGCCCCCTGAAAATGTAACGTACAGAAATGTGCCCACCTCCACAACCAGATCTCTTTTCAGGAACTTCAGGGGCACAGATTACAATGAACATTTCACAGTAAGAACATGTAGAGTTTTTTTCTCACACAAGTGATTTGACAATACCGTTTCTCTGATAAATTGAACTTAAAATACCTTCAGCTTTATTTTTAACTATCTAAGTTAAAACTGACTTCCTCCAAAATCATATCTCAGTAAGAATATTTTAAATAACTTCTAATGCAAATTCCACTTACTCTCTTGGTGTATCTACCTCTGTAAGTAATATCACCTTTCAGAACTTAACAGTAGCTTCATCTTCACTAATTGAAGATTGTCCATTTATCTGTTTTCTTTTGGGGGAGAGATCAATTCTTTATTTGGGTTTAGTTGTGTATTGAGACTGTAATGTGTGTCTATTTTTGGACAGTGACTCATATGGTAAAACCATCCCTTTTTGAAAGTGATGATCAGTCTGCAGTGTTCTGAAGCCCAGAATCACAATGAAGGAAAATTAGCCTTTATAAGCAATTTAGAGCTCCATATTTTCTGGGTTTATCGATTTATTGCATAATATCTGTGTTCATGATTTTTCCATAGGTTGGGGAAAGACCTGCGAAAGAAGAATTTTGCCCTCCATCCTATACTCACTACGAGGTCCCACCAAGTTTTTATCGATCTGCCATGATACTCAAGCCACAGTTAGGACTGGGTGCAGTGTCCAGGTTACCATCTGCAAAGAGCAGGATTCTCATTGCAAGTCAAAGATCCTCAGGTAGCTGTCTCCATCAGCAAGGAGAAATAACGAGTGCTCCCAGCCTCTATCATCCTGATACTTCAGGTAAAGTATGAACTTTCTTTCCTTTCCTTCAATTGTAGTCACCAATAAGATTTTTTTTTTCAGACAGAAATATCACAAAATGAGCAACATCTTGACCTGATGCTGCAAAGCTCCAACAGCACTCTTTGAGATGTGTCTTTTTATCCTGCAGCAAGGCTGACTAGGGAGTCTGGGACTTGCACAAAGGTTGTTTAACAGGTCATTGCCAAAGAAGGAGAATCAATTTCAGTAATAATTCTCATTGTGCTCTTTTTTATCATCCTCCTCCTTGCAAATGCCTGAAAAAACTTTGCTTTTGTCCTGTGGAAGATAACGGGGCATTTCCTTCCATCATGAAGACCCCATCATTCAATCTGAATGTGCCATTCCCCACCATGTTGTGCTCTGAAAGCCTGGGCAGTGTTCAGATGTGCCAGCAGAGATCTTGAAACTCTGAAGCCCTGGTGTACGCCTCTTTGGAGATAACATTTCTAATACTTTTTTCTTCCCAGCTACTGCCCAGCTCAGCATGACCCTGGGCAGAATTACAGGGGAGGGAAAAGCAAGAGAAGAGTCAGAAGGAGAAGTGTACGGTGCCACGAGACAGAGATAATAATTACTTCTACACAACACTCCTTGGTAGCCTCGAAAAGCTTGGAGGTTTTAACAACATACATTTAAACAGCAGCAAGTTCAGACACAACTGAAAATCAGTCATTGCCGGAGTGAAACATAGCAGCTGTTTAACAGGCTACAAGTCTGCAGAGATTTTTAAAAATAGTCATAAGGGATAAAGTTAAGTAATGACTTGGGTTCATATGGTCCCTCCTCTTGCCCTAGGATGGGATTGCTTCTGATAGATGTTTATTTAGCCTGTTCATGAAAAACTATAAAAACCTTCAATATGAGATCCTGGAGCCTCTGAAAGCAGGCTGTGCTGATGCATTACCTGCTTTCAAGTTAAACGTTTTCCCTAGTGTTTTGCCTAATCCCCTTTGTTGCAGTTTACTTCCTCTTCTATCTGGAGTGGATGTGGGGTCTTCTCCTCTTTGCAGGTATTTGAAAACTATTATTTTCTCTCCCCAGTGTCCATTTCTCCATACTAAGCTGCAGAAGAAATTTAGAGAAAATTAGAATGGCAATGGGCCATAAGTGTCTTTACTTACCCTGAGAGGACAGTATCAGTCAGTAAAACAGGTTGCCAGGATTTGGGATTTATCAGAAAATCAAGGTTCTCTGTAACACGGTGCCTCTTGCCACTATCCTTTACTATCTGACCCTGCATCTGGAGTTTATCTAAGTTGATGTCATTAGCAGAAGCTGACCAAGCTCAGCTGTATGTGACTTCTCAGACACTCCAAGATTGCACGCTGTGTAGTAAATACCAATTCAGCGCTGTGAGTTGAGTTCAGTCAGCACTGAACATGGGAATACAGGTGCAGAGAGCAATTGGATCATATTTTCCATTTAAATGAAACTGCAAGAGGCTGCAAGTTCAGCATATAAGTAGGGTAAGCCACTGCAGAACAGGAACCAGTTTAGGAGATAGATATGAGAGGAATATACAAACAGGACCTTTTAACAAATCCACTGTCTTTTCTGATCCTTGGAAATGAGCATAGTCTTGATTTTTATTCATCCATCGTGCCTATTATCCTGCATCATTGATGACTGCAGACATGACTTTTCCTTAGCCATTTTTAATCCATATAGGAACTTGTCTTGTATGTATTAATTGACTGTCTTCCTATATTATGTGACATTCTAAAATCTAAATGGTATCAGGCTATCAGTCCTATTTATTGTCTGTAATACTGCCTTTAAAAATGCCAGTGCATGAGAAGTATGCCTGAGGAAATTGCACTAGCTGTTAGTGCAATTCCTATTCCACTGAAGTTGTATTTCCTAAAGTTTTCATGTTTCTCAAAAGTTGGGGTTTTTTGATCTTATCACTGATTATTTCTTGGACCTTGTCTGCTTTGGAGGTCAAATTTAATTCATAGCTCTCCATAATTTCCGTCCTACAGCTGTTACTTTGTTTGTTCCTCTCTAGTCTATTGATACCTCGCTGTTTCAAAGATACTGTTAGAGATAACTCATGGTAGTCCAATAATCTTGTCTGCCATCTCTTTCAGGATCCTGAAGTGTGTCTCATCTGGTCTTTGAGCTCTGACTGTTTTTATTGATTTTAAATTACGCAAGACTTGTTCTGGAGAGGTTGCTAATGTCTCTAGTTTTTCACTGTCCACCCCAGGATACATTGTTTTAACTTCTGGCATCTCACCTTCCATTTTCCTTGTGAGATGAAGAACGTGTTTAATTCTTCTGCAACATCTTATTCTGTTGCAAAGTACTTCTCATTGCTCTCTGTTGATTCAATGCCTCTCTGTATTGATCGTTTGTGTATTTCTGATATCTTATATTAGTTGCTTTACATTCTCTTTTTTTTTTTTTTGGCATTTTATTTCCCAATTATCTCTTCAAGATCGGCTGATAATCACCTTTTCCTTGTCCAAAGCCTTTGTCCTTGTATACCTCAAATGACTTAGTCTTTCTCTCAGCAGCGTTCATAGGTCAGCAAACCAGTCTTTTCGTCTTGAATAATTCCTTTTAAGAAGAATGAGTTGCTCATGAAAGAGGCTGAAGTGACAGCAGACAGGCCAAGACTGGCATAGGAGTGGAAGGGCAGCAGAGAACTGGTTCCTGGGGCTGTGTCCACACCAGTGCACAAACACAGACCAGAGATGGGTCTCTAGTTGCCACAGAGGGGCTGGATGGGACAGCAACCCCTGGCATGCCAGAGCTGGTGTGGGGCTGACTGGAGGGGCTCAGAGTAGGGCCAGGAACCATCTAGCCAATTGTTTTAAGGTACCCAACACCATTTTCAACCATTTTCCCTTAATTTGGCATTTGGTTGTGGTATTAAACTTTAATCTGCATTATTGGTTTTGCTGCAATATTTGAGAAATGGGATTAAACACAGCTTCAATAGAGTCATATTTACAAATATAAGCAAACGAAATGCGTGAACATATGGTCAGCATACTGGAAGTGGAGCTGGTAAGACCCTTGCTCATGGGTGTTGTGGGGTGTGAGGGCTTGGCTGACTGCAGGAAAAGCAGCTGGAGACTAGGAGGTATTTTTCTCTCAGGGATACCCATCCCGCCTTCAAGACTGCTAATCAGCATCTCTTGCAGCTCAGTCCTGAGCTTTTAATCCAGTTTCTAATCCTAGTGATTTCAGTCCTGCCCTGGGGTAATGGAAGCAGAAGGATCTAGCCCGTTGCCATCCCGTGACAAAGTGTGAGGTACCATGGAGGCTTTTAAACTGAAATCGCCATGGCGCAGTATCGAGGACAGCAGCAGTGCCTCATAATGAGGATTTTATTCCCCTTTGCCATGCCATTCATAATGTAGCAGTCTGTTTAAGCAGCACTGATAAGCTGAGTGGTTTGGCCCATGTATAACACTAATACTCATAAAATTGACTCTGAAGTAATTGATAATTAAATCCCTGAACTGCTGTGATGGGCAGCAAGTACTACAAGTACATTAAGGGTTTCGTTAGTTTTAAGACATGCCAAGTAGAAAGTAAAATAATAATGAATGATCCAACAAGTGTGATCTCCAAATGTGATGCCTAAAATGTGACTGGAGCAGTGATGCTTCTTTGTCTGTAGGACATGGCACACGTGTTGGCATTGGCTGTGAGTTCCTTATTAAGCAGTGCTGGTCCTTAGGTGATGCTTTGCCTCAGATGGGTCAGGCAAGCAGCCTGACTGTAAGAAAAAGCATTCTGCACTGTAGGTAAGATAGGAAGTCATTGAATTATGATGTATTTAAAGGTGCAATAGTGTCTCTGAAAGCTTAACATTTGTTTGTTTTATGTGAATTGCCTCTGCTGTTTCTATGGGAAAATTGTAATTCAAAACAAGCATTGAAGGGTACTGTGTCTATAACATATAAATTATAAATATGTTTTCCTTGGTTATAAAGACTTCTTGGAGCAAGCATGTTAGGATTTGCATTAATTAGCTGATTATTTTCATGGGATTAATGTCTGATTTTGAAAAGTATAACAGAGATCTCATCATTAAAACTTCACTGAATTCTACTCATTAACTTCATTTAATTCTACATTTTTCAGGAGTATTTATGGTATTTTTTTCTCCAAGTGAGTTAATGAAATGTTGTTTCCTTATCATCTCTCTCTGTGTTAAATTTGCCAGTCCTGAGGGTCTAGCAGTTCCTCTCATTTCTAAGCAAGTTAACTCTTGTTAAAGATACAATTTATATCTAAATCAGGACAGCAATGTTTCTGATTAGTCAGACACACAGAGGTATATTCATTTATTTGTGTGTTTGCATATGTATAATGTATTTCATCATGAATGCTACAATATGCCTACAGTTTCTCCTGATAGGAAAGCTTTGCTTTCATGTTTATTCTCAGGAGTACCTAATACCTGAACAAGTAAATGAGATTTGGTAATAGAAAGGGGGTTTTGAGATTACTTCCCGAAATGCTGCATTACTGCTACTCCAGCTGTGTGCTTATTTTATAGGTTTGCAGTCTGAGGTGCTTGGATTTGAGCTGGCAAACTTCTAAATTATTTAAGGAAAGAGGTGACAAGGGGAGAATTCAGAGAGGAAGATATTCTCTATCCTCCACTAATCTGCAGTGTTTTCAGTTGGTGCTCTGCTTTTTTTGGGAGAGCAATCTGACCGTATTTCAAAAAGAAAAATTAAGTGCTCCAAAGAAAGACACACACTTCTTCAGAGTTTTGCTAAGGACATTGTCACCACACTCAAGACTTAGCGATATGCCAGCTCTCTGCTCCCAACAACTATTGCATCTTCAAAGAACCAAAATGCATCGTATGAGGAGGGTTGTCTATGTGACTCTTGTACCAAATTGTCAGTCAGGAGAACGGTGTCAGTAACAATCTGGGTGCAGCAGCAGGCAAATGCTTCGTACCCTACCTCCTCCCTGGCGAAAGCCAAGCATCGGCGCTGCCTGGGCACCCGCAGGCGCTTCTGAGCAGCTGATGAGCAGCAGCTGGGCAGATGAGACGTGGCTCTGGTGCACAGAGAAGTGTTCTTGCTGCTCTGGGCTTTCAGTGGAAAAATGCAGTGAGTGTGGCTCAGGCACTGACAATTCCTGTGCCGTGGGATGCAGCTGCTTTGCGCATCAGCTACAAAGCACACACAGTCATTTGCAGTTTGAAGGGCGAGCTGACAAATTCTTGGTGTTGTGAGAACGTGCTAACCAGCCTTGGGTGACCTGGGAGCTGGGAAGGTACAGAGCAGCTTTTAGGGGCTTTTAAATCTGAATCAGGAGGAGATGAGCATTTCCTACCGTATGACGGTGGACTGGCCGATCAGAAATTAATTGATGTTCAGCAGTGACAACTGTTTTGCCTTTGGAACTGAACTGTCCCAGGCTTGACAGTATTTGGATGAGAGACCATCGGGGAGCTGGGCACAACCTGCTCACCGCTGTTTAGTTGTAAATCATTAAAGCCTCTGTTTTAAAGCCTCTTTCCTCAGTTCTTGTTCAGAGAGAAGTCATTATGTCTGTAACAAGGAAACCACAAAGGTAGTGGCAACAGAATAGGCTTCTTACTTGCGTAATTTGTTTTTAATTTGCAAAGATATCAATGACTGGGTTAACTCTGAGGTGGGTTAACTCTGCTTGTATTATCTCTGACTAATGCAGTGACCTTGCAGGTAACTTCTTTGCCCCAGATTCCCCAATATGCAAAGAGAATAATGGTGTTCAGAGCATCCTATAAAAGAAAGTGAGCTTTCTGAGAGAAAATGACATCTAATGATTAAAGTTTTAATGGAAATTCCTGTCAAAAAAAAAAAAAACAACTAAAAACCCCACCACAAGAAAACAAAGTCTTGCCAAGGATCCCTGAATCGCAAGCAGAGTTGAAGTCTTGAACCGCTATTCTTTTTCATAAGAACATATCTGCGTAACTCCTTTCTTTAATTTTTCATTCATTCAGCTAAAACCTATTTCATTTTTCACAGAAGTCACATGAAAGTTGCTTATATATGTGCATGGAGATGTGATTCATGTGCAGTGGGGATGCATAAGAAGTCTAGCTCAGACTTTTCTTAAGGCTCCCCAGACACATCTGGTTTGTGTCAATCAGTTGCTACCTCAAAAAGTTTTCATGTTTCTAGATGGGAACAGCTTGAAGTGTCATAGAAAATCACTTGTGTGCCATGCAGACAACAATACTTAATTCTATAATTAGCTTCAGGCAGTGAGATAGCTGGAAAGATTTTTTGCCAATTTTTTAAGCTTATTTTGGCAGATTTTTATTAAAATGAAAGCTGCTCATTAAAATAACTTTTGTTTTGAACTTCCAGATCTTGTTTGCTGGAGTGCTTCTATACTTCTAAGAAACAGAAAGAAAGAAAGAAAGAACATCCATCGTAAAACTTGATGATATTTAGAACAGAAAATACGTACAATAGGCTGATGTCTCATGTATTTTAATGAGAAAGAAGACACAAAATGACTTAGCTTTAAGGATTTGAATGCACCCCTAATGAGGATAATGTCCTGCCCGCAGGTCCTCGTGGTACAGAAGAGCTGGATTACAAAGAAGAGAATTGAAAAATAATTTAAGGGTAATCATGAGTTCAAGATACAAAATATTGTTAGTTCAGGGGTAATTTGAAATGAAGTCATAAACTGAAACACTCACGGAAGTGTGAGAAAACACACTGAATCCTCTGCCTGGGTCTGGGAGAATGCTTTTGAAGAAAAGATAGAGGTGTCTCGGCATTTTGTCACCAAAAACTTTCTGGTTTTAAGGAAATTCTTCTGCTTCAGTGTCACTCATGGTGCTCAGTGTGCCGCAGACTGCAGGTGCTTGGTTGCACAGCAGTGCAGAGAACGGACAGCGCAGGGACTCGGTGTGGGCATCCCTGCGGTTGAGCTGGGGACATGGGAGTCCCATGCCCACTGTACTAGGGCAAGTACATTTCAAATGCTTTTTAAATAAAACCATTTCTAACGACTCCCCCCACTGCCCCAGTGGAATTTCCCCTGTTCTGCTGCAGGAAATTTGTGATATTTATAGCTTTTTGCTGTAAAATGGAAAGATTTCTCCCTCCACCTCAATTTTCAGAGATTCTTAGGAAAAAGGAATCTCAATTCTCAGCTTACATAGTGCAGGTGGTGTTGGTGCATTTTTCAGAAACCTGTAAAACCCACAAGAGACAGTGGGTTCCCTACTGCCACTGACGTGAGTGGGTTCCTTGCTCCTGCAGCCGCTTGCCACGAGTACTCGCCTCTGCTTCAGATCTGGGGGCTACCTGGGCTTGGTCCTGTCACCGATGCAACACAGGGAGTATTTTGCACACTGTGACTGAGTTGTGTGGCTTTTATCACCCGCAGTTGCCCTTCTGTAATTAGTCCTTTAGGTAGCTGGTGAGGCTGATGTTTGGCCATGCCCAGCCACTAGCAAGCGTATGACTGTGCAGCCAGCTGGGTAAACAAGATGGTCTGACCCATCCAAAATTCTTCTGAAGTGTTTGTATCAGCATTGGTGGGGGCATGACGAGTCTGATTGTGGAAGGGAGAGAGCACAGGATCATCCTTTCATGGTAAAAATGCAGCCTTATACTGGCATAAGCCAATCTGAGTCCCACCGTGCAGCAGTTGTTAACACAAGAAGATATTGGTCCTGTCAAATAGAAAGATTCTGTCCGAAAGATGATTAGTATGTCATTTCTAGCATTTGGGACTCTTAAATTAAGCCTTTCACTGGACACTTTTTCTTGTTCCCACATGAAAATTAGTTCATGTCATTCACACTAATTGCAAGCTGTGCTGGTAGCACTGAGGGAAACGTTGAGATCAGGTTCTGTAGTGCCTTGCGGTGGAGTCATTTAGATGAGGTGTGAATGTCCCCAGCAGTGGGGAGGGAAGAAGTCTGGCTTGACGGTGCTTTGCAGATAACCATAAGCCACCTGTGATAGACCACTGTCAAAGCAATGCTGCACAAGCCTGGCAGTAAACTGATGCAAAACATCGCTGCTTATCTGGTCTCCATGCTAATGTGCCTGCACTGCTCTTCACCTGCACCTGGAGCCCACAGCTACCTCGGAGCCCATCTTCACATCGTCCAAATGAAGCCAGATTCAGGATCAGAGTCTAAAATTGCCCCTGTTGGTGCCAAAAAAGTGAACGGGGATTTTAGCAGTCTTTTATTACACACTGTGGATATTTATTATTTTCATTTGGGTTACTCTCCACGACATGTCCTCCTCCGGGCTGATAAAGGTGCTGCAGTCAGACATCCATCTCCTTGTGTCTTAATAAAGGCCTCAACTTGTGAAGAGTGGGTACAGAAAATGCGTTTTTAAGAGTCTGTAGTATATAAATTATTTTGTTTGTTGAGCAAGGAGCATTTTTTGATGTCTTTTACAGGAATGTGTTTTATAGGATAACAAAACTCTTTTTAGTTTGCTGTTACTCATATTTCTATTTCAAAAGAAAAGGCTTAGTTTTGTTAAACAAAGCGTAGTATTATTATTGTGATGAGGTACACAACTATCTTTCAAAATCCCCATAACATTTTTCTGCTCAAAGGAGTTAGTCTTGTTTTCTATAAAGTCTCCTCAAAGTGTAATGCTTCATTAAAATTAATAAGGCTGTGACCTACATAGTTTACAAAAGAATTAAATACTGTAATAATATGAAGACCATATTCTCACTGTGCAGTTAATTGCTATTTTTCCTTTATATTATGAATGTTCACTTCTTCCTTTGAAGTACGTGTCAGACTAATGCACAAATAGTGTTCACCGAATGAGAATGGGAAAAGGGTGACTTTGTGGCCTTTTCTGGCAAAATATGTTGATAGTTTTAATGCTGCCTTTTGTCCTAACCCACCGGTCCTGATAACTGGTTAAACACTCTAGCATCAGCTTTTGGAGAGCTTTATTAATTTATTTTTTTTTTTAGTATATATTTTTACTGCTCAGAATTCCACAGGGAACAGGAATCTGATATTGTCAAACCTACAGAGAAAAGCTCTGTACAAATTTTATGTACAATTGAGGTCCAGATCCACTTGGTATCCAGAAGCAAACTCTAATCTTTGGTCCTTGAAGATAATCCTGCCATATTCAGGGTCCATGAAGACAATTTGGCACATTTATGGATCTATGTTCTGGATTTGCCTAGAAGAGATTGCCTAAGCAAGAGCAGCAGAATACAGGGTAGGACACAAGCTAGAGACAGGTGACCGGTTAGTAGTTGCCGCGGGCGGACATGGTAGCCAAACTACTGTTGTTGCCTGACTTCATCTATTATAAGCCCGCTATTGGCAGTTGTCTGAGACTTGGTTGATGTCATTCACTAGGCTGATGGTTTATAGTAAGTAGAAGTCCATCAATGGAAATGGCTGGTGGTATGTTAAAAAAGTACAACTTTACAGGTCACGTCCTTGTTCCTGGGCTTGGTGCAAGAAAAGGGCATTTTCTTTCAGCAAAATTTGAAAGAAAGACTTCAAAGAAGTGTTTTCTTTGATGGAATACAAAGAAGTCCTGTGTCCTTGAAGAGGATTGTTGGTGTTCTACAATAGTTTCCAAAATTGGAGGCTATGCATAGCATGTTTGTCTCTGTGTCTGAGTTTCCTTTAATTGGCACATAACAAATGTAAAATTAGAAAGTGATACAGCATAAAAGAAGATAACATTAAAAAAAATCTTAGCAGACTTGAACTATGTTACTTTGCTGGAAGTTTGAGTTATGCCCCATGGGTCCTTGCTACATTTCACGTTTTAAAAATTATTGCCAGCTGTAATTGTTCCACAGAACTTTTAGTGGAGCAAAGTATAAGACATCACTGCAGTTTGAGCAGCCGTTAAAACTTGTATTCAGTCTTTATACTGACTTTACGTAGCTGGGTGATACAGGTAATGGTCAGTATATGCCAGTTAAGTTTATTAATAAAAATTTCTTTCTTTTCCTTCTTTCAGTTGATCTTAAGAAAGGCTCATGTTCAAGTGCTGCAAAATCAAATCTCCCCAAGCCCTGCCAGTCTGGACTTCGTCCTCCAGGTTATTCACGGTTGCCAGCAGCTAAGCTGGCTGCATTTGGTTTTGTGAGGAGCTCAAGCGTATCCTCTGTCTCCAGCAACCAGTCAAACGACAGTGCTCAGAGTGATCAAAGCAGGACAACCAACCGTAAGTCAAAAAAGTGTCCTTTCTGGAGGGCTATTAAATAGATGTATTCCAGGATTGTCCAGGCTGGAGTTTGTGTCTAATTTAGGACTAATGTAAGGTGTGCAGCACTCACTAATGTCTTCTGTGCCACTGAGCTGTAGGTTTGGTATCTTGATTTCCCAGTGTAATTTTTTAAAATATTATTGATAATAGATATATAGGTGCTGAATGTACATGGCATATAGAAGGGGCTGGTTTCCCTGTTGCAGAGAAAATCACATTAAGAGTGAACCTGAGGTATTTTTGCATTTTGTTTGTACTTAGAATATCCCTTCTTACAAGCTGAAGGAAGTAAATAATCACACTAAACTGTGTTTGGTAAGTACATTGCAGTATGCAGAAGAGTTTAGGACAAAGATTATCTAAAATGAGCAACATAGTCTTTCTCATCTGCTTTTCTTCTGCCTCTTAATATGTAGTGTAATAAACTGCATGTAAACTAATCATAGTTTAGAAAATTTATCAAATAATGCCAGTAATATGAAAGGGATCAGAACTGATCTCGTAGCTCTTATCTCATCTACCAGACTTGGAAGGATCTTGTGGCTGAAATGTCATTTCAAATCCTATTTTCTGTAAAGACCATTAATTTTATTAAATACAAAATAATACCCACTGGATTGTGTGGTCCTTGGGAAGTGCGTGCATGCCCTGGGCTCGGAGCGGAAAGGGGGATTGAGGGATTTTCATGCCCATTCTTCTTTGAAGACTGGATTGAGCCTGAACTGTGTCAATATCAAAGCAAGCGGTATCAGCCCTGGAGGGGTGCAGACGGGGCGGACCAAGTGATATGAAGCACCAGAGGAGACAAGATGCTGCAGGCTGCTAAATCTTTAGAAGAAGCATTAGTAATCTTGGACCTAGAGAGTTACATCGGACTCTTCATTCGTCTTAAAAGAAGTTGATTTCATTTATATATTCTGGTGTATTTTTATATTATATTTGTACATTAAGCCCATAAAAACTGAAACTATATTCCAGTCACTGGAAGGATGTGGAACTATTTGGCGCATACATTTTGTTCCAGCTCACTTAGTTGAAGATGGTAACCCTCTTTAATGTTGCGATTAGGATGTTGTGACCAACTTGTGCATGTTGCAAGAATGTTTCTGACGGTTATGAAAATTACCCAGGGGAAGTGTTCTGCTTGTACAAATTCATGTAGAGATGAGCTCAGCCTGTCACCTGATGAAAAATAGGACCCATCAGTTCTGCTCTTGCTGACAAGTTAGATAGCTCATCTAAGCAGTTGTCTAGGTTCCCTCTACCTCCGTGGGAGAGCAAGAGAATGAGCCCCTCCTGAGGGTCATCTCTCTGATGTGGTTCCTGTGAACAGCTGTCCAGCCCAGAAGTCTTTTATTTGTCTTTAATTCCAAATGGATAATGCTTCCTCCTGGACCAGGGTGAGGGAAGAAGAAGATGTGTTGCCAAGCAGGTGAAGGCACTCCCTGTGTTTAGGGTGTCAGCCCTTGGGTAAGTCATCACACGAGAAGACACCTAACATCACCTGCTTTCTGTGGATTAAGGCAACACAACTCCCGTTCATCACTCCTGATAGGGCAGATAGGTAGGAAGAAAAAATTGTTTCCTTCCTGTTGAATTATTAACTTTCATAGAAATGTTATCAGTGTGAAAATGGATCATCTTTTTCTATTTATAGTCTTATGTGCCAGCAAGAGTTAAATAAGTTGCCCAACACCCAGGGAGCACAAATTAGTTGCTTTCCATTCTACCGCAGCTTATTTAACACAGATCAGCAGTGCACTTCAACATGCGCAGAAAGTAACCCCAAGAGTGGATGTAGGGGAGAACTATTGGCTCAGGAATCTTAGCATGACATATTATTTCTTCCCTTCGCTGTCTGCTGGAAGATGGTTTTATTTAAATTAAATAAATAGCTGATTCTGTAGTTACTACCTGAGATCTTATCTTTGACTACATCAGGCTTCCTAGAGGGCAGGGTAAAGTTTTACTGTTAATTTCCTAGCTCAGTAGGGTAGAAAATGCAAAATGATCTAGCTTTAGAAATCTTTAAACATATATGATAACACAATTTCCTATTTAAGCAGCATCTCTGCATGTCAGGGAGACAGAAGTAATTGAAAACATCTTACAAGTGTGCATATATTATAAATAGAGGGGCTGCTACTGTTGTAAACGGAGGGGCTCACCTCAAGATCTTGTATCTGCCGTAAAAAAAATCATGATGTATTGTAAGTTGCTAAAAAGCAGATGACTGTGGCTGGGTGACAGGAAAACACGGGTTTATTTTAGGGGCAGAGTGTTTTAGAGGAAATGGTGATTCTTGAAGGGGTCATAGTGAGATCCTGTTCTTGCTTTTCTCTCCCCTGCCAGATGTCTGAGGGTGCTAGCTCTTCCCAAACCCCTGATGGTTACATTTCTTTTCAGAAATCCCAAGTGTCTCATTTTGGCATACTAATACTCATTAAAGACTGTCTAGAGAGTAAAACCCCACTTGTTTAGAGTAAGGAGACGTGATGTTTGTGTTGCAGGGAAGTTTGTTAATGGAGCTGCGATGTGGCAGCTTTGTTCTCCACCAGATTTCTCCCCTTACCGTGACCTCTCTGAAAGCAGTGAGCCTGGATGTGCACCGAGCCTGTGCTACGCTCCTCGGCTGACTTTCTGGCAATAGCTCACATATTCTGATCAACTCAATTAAATGGATTTGCAGCGGTGGGGCCGTGCTCTTTTCCCATGGTAGGGACAGGGCAGGCTGTGCAGCACTTGCCTGCTAGTCCTCTGGTCTTTCCTGGAGTCCCATCCCTGGAGTGTGGGTATAAGCCAGGCTGCTGTTCGCCGATAACACACCAACTGCGACAGCCTTGCCATCAGCTGCTAATCAGGATCAGTCGTAACGGGGCTCTGCTCCTATGGGGCCCAGCCCAATTGTCTGCTGAGGCTGGAGGGACAGCTCTGACATCCCAACCGCTCGGCATCTCGCCACCTTCTGTGGCAGGGAACTGACCAGCAAGCCAGGGTCACTAGTCTGTTTTGGCCATTTAAAATCCACTCTTTGGTGCTTATGTGTAACTTGCACAGTGGAGCTAGGGTGAAGCTCATTCACGATTACAGTGGCATGTAAGGCAGCTTCTCACCTTGCCGAAGGAGGTGGGATGCAGAAGCCAAAGACCATTCCTTTTTGGAGCTGGGTCCTAGGATAGATCAGGGGAGCTCACCACGGCTCACCACTGGCTGTCCTGTCACGTTCAAAATAAAATGGTTAAAACGGTTCAGGGTGAGCTCTTTGTTCGATATGGTGAACAAGGGCATTTGTGTTTGAATAAAACAACTCAGAGAAGCATAGGCAGTGAGAGCTTGCTGTACCAATGGAGGGGGTCCATCCTTTGTTGCTACTAATGGTCCTCTCCCGAGCGTGCAGCTCTGCCTGCCGCTTCCACACCTCCCATCCCAAGGCTTCCCACATCAGAGCAGCTCTATACCACAGTACAGCAAGGCCCACGTAAGGTCTTCTGCTGGGGCAAAGCCACGCAGCCTGGCACCTGTGGGACAGCTGGGAAACCCCAGGCTGAGGGTCAGCTCCAGGTCCTGCTATCAGCCCTCCTCAAATTTGTTCCGTGCCACTGATAGGTTTTTCCAGTAATATTTTTGTTCAAGATGACCTGAAAAGTTCAAGTTTACCCTCAGCTCTGGCCTACTGGTTTTGAGGTTTAAAAATGCATAATATTCTAAACCAATGTTCTTTATTTAGGCAGAGGGGTTTTTTGTATGTCAGGAAACTAGTCGAGTTTGTTTACACTCTGAATTGGCTAGAATTGAAAAATTCAGATACTTCAGTCTAAGAGGAACATGAGTTTTCTCTGCTAAATATGAGAAAAAGTGAATGACTAGCAAAGTCATGTTAAGGTTGAAACCAGTATGATTTGGAGTAGAATTAAACAATTGTGTAAACATAAAGGAAAGACTCCTAAATAGCTAACTTACAACAAAATACCTAACTTCGTGTATTTTCCCTTGAAATTTTAAATACAGTATATTGAAGCTTCACCTGTTTCTGCCCCAAATAAAATTTGCCTAAGAGGTTCACGTCGTACACCAAAGGCCCACAGTTGTGGGATGTGGTTCCCAATATTATCTTGTGATTCTGCAGTGCAGTAATACAATGCCCAGGCTGTAGTTTCTGTTTTACTAGTTTGAGGTCTTAGAGTTCTCTCGCTTGTATCTACATTTCTACTGATCATCTGAATATCCTGCTCACGTAATTAGTTTTATGTACTTCCTCAGAATAGACTCTAACGTGCTGTAAGTACCACATGGGAAACAGTTCATTAAGCACCATGAAACAGTTTGATGTGTGGAGGATTAGAAGAAGGACGGATTGTTTAGAATGAGTTGAGGTATGGTAACTGCTATGAGTTTAGGAAATGAAAGAATGTAGGTATAATATCAGGAAATACTTCATAGTCATAAGGTCTACTAGTCTGTTAAATAATCTTCCAACTCAAGTGATGAAATCCCTGTTGCTTAAGATTCTTAAAATAGAATAATAGCATGGCGTTAGAGGCAATTCTTCTCCAGCGAGGTGCTAGACTAAAAGACATTATGCTATTCAATATCTACCCACAGCTCTGAAGCAATTGCTTTTCAGACTGAGCAAGGAAATGGTGAAGAATATTTTGAAACTTGTTTTAATATCTCATGACAGCTATTGTTTTGTTTAAAATTATAGAAGCATGAAACTGCATGTGTTATGTAAACTTGCATGATCCCCTCTCCAATGTATAGATTTCATGCTGGTTTTTGACCTTGCGTTGCCTGGACTTGCTAAATGCTGAATTTCCATTCTAATAAGCAAAGATGTCAAAGTGTCAGATTCAGGTGAGCAGAGAAATGGGGAAATTAAAGTGAGCACAGAAGCCTTGAATACATGGCTAATTGCCTCCAAAAAAGGTAGAACATTCAAAATTGTCACATGATGGACAGATATACCAATTGTTCTTAAATACATAAGTGTGTAAATGCAAAGATTTTCCTATATGAAAATACATTCCAATCATATTTCTATGACTGATTTTCTATTCATTTTTCTACATGACAAATTCAAAATTTTTTTCCCTTCTGATCTTACTCTGATATTAATATTTTGATGGAAGAATCACTTTATGCCATCACTTCGCTCTGAATAGGACTAAAATAGAACAGTATCGAGTTAGGATTTTCAGCTTTGTGGGGTGAAGCATCTGGAAAAGTGCAGTATGTCAGCCAGGGAGAGCAAGGGATGAAAAGACATTTTAGCTGCCTTCCAGACTCTCAGCATTTACTTTTCATACTCTAGTTGTTACAACTGAGAAAAAAAAACATTCAAAGAATGACTTGGAGGTGTAGGCACAGCAGTTTCTCTCTGTTTGCAGAGATTGAAACAACAGTGCTGAAGTATAACTTGTCCATTAATTTCACTGGGGTTTAGATACAGTGCTTGTGATAGTATTTTAAATGTGATAATATTTTAATAGCTTAGATAATGTCTTTACACTGTTACCTCTTCCCCTGCCCATTGGAGCACACAGAAGAGGGAAGCAGTACCACACTGGGAGGGTCTGTACCACTCCCTGCAATGAATAAGTAAAGGAAGGAAGATCAAGCTGGTTTGGAAATGAGGAACTACTTTTATATGAAGATGCCAACCTGAAACATTTGGAGGGGTTGCAAATTTACTGAGCTGAAGTTTGTCAAAACTGAAAAAAATCCATGAAACTTTCATTTCTGCAAAGCCCACCTTTTATAACCAAAGAACAGTTGAAATAATTTTGCCAGCTCCACTTCAACAGAGAACTTAATCATCATGTTTGTTATTGTTGTGAAATGCCATATCAAATCTGCGTTTTTAGTTGTAGAAGGCTGGTCTGGGAGATTCTGTGTCTAAATTGTGCTAAAATTGTCCTGGCTCAGACCTGGCAGCTTCAGTTCCAGTTTTTGGCACTTATTTCTGTCTGGCTTTTTAAAAGTGACTTAAATTATCCACCTCACTTTCCCATCTGTAAAATGGGGTGGGAGAGTACAAATGTTTGCACAGGTATTGGGTAATGGGGCGACAAGGAAGAAATGCATAGTGACAAATCCTCTTTCCTGGCCCATTTCCACACAGGATTATTTGACTGATTACGAGCGCCTAATTTAGTCACCATGACTCTTAGTGTTTAATCTGCAGAGGGTAAAAAGCAGTTCAAACCACTGGCACACCAGGCTGCCAGACACCAGGTTCACTGGAGAAGGTAGTGCATCGCCCCACAATTAGATTATTCCCATCACAGGCACCCAAACTATCCCTCTCCTTTGACTCTGCGGGGAGATGATTCAGTGATCAGTCTCATGAACGTAGCTACTGTGGCAGCCTGCTTAGGTACCTCTATACTGGGCTGTTTCATCAGCCCCTTCTTTATTTTAAAGATGTCCTGTGGCTGGTTTTATTCTGCCTTGGTCAATAGGAGAGCATGACTAGTTTTTTTATTGCAGTAGAATGGACCTCATTCATTTTTTAGAGGGATACAGAGAAATCAGTGAAGCCATTTCTAAAATAACTATTCTTTTCAGTCTTTAAATCACATTTTCTAAAGCAATTAGTCTTCAGGGAGCCTGAAGGGGATCCGTCTGATAGGGATTTGAGGGGCAACATGAGGCTGGTCCCCTCTGCAGCCTGGGTTGGAAGAGAGCTGCTGGTGAAGTGTGACTTTTAAAGTCTGGGGAAAAGCCACGGTCAGTCCGGAGCCTGTAACAGGGGCAAGCACAGCACATGTCTTTCTGGGGATGCACAGCACTCAGAACAGTAGCATTTAAAATGGCCTTTTGAAAATATGAAGGCAAGCAGCAACTGGAACATATCTGTCACATCCAAATTAAAACCCGTCTGAAGACCAGAAAATTCACTATAAATTGTCTCCGTTTCATACTGTAATCTTCCTATTCTATCTGATGAGAGGGAAATACTCGTTTAGAAGTGAACCCTGTGGGCATTCATTGAAATGGATTAATCTCTTAATTTAGCCCAAAGAAAAATTAAGAAATAAAGCTTTGAAGAAGTGAGAGCTCTTCCGTTTCTCTTCTTCTTCTTTTATTTGTTTTCTTTTTAAAAACTTTTTTCTTCCTTTTTTTTTCTTTTTTTTTTCTTTCTCCATTCTGGACTAATCTGCCTTCTAATGAAATTGCAGTTAAAATCTTCATAGTCTCCCACTAATGAAGTATGACCTTGCAGGACTTCTGCTGCTCCTGCAGCAGATGCTTCCTCTTCAGCATATCCCTCTCATGCATTTCATTACAGTTTTTAAATCAGTATTTAGAAAGGGTTAATTCTGATGTCTAACTATGGGGCCCATCACTGGGGTATTTCATTGACTTCATCCACAGGTTTTGTGCTTTCGGAAATTCAAGCTTTTGGAAATCTAGATGCATTCAAATCCATAAAGATCCATCTCCAAAAAGCACCACATATTCTGCATTTTGTATTGTCTGTGAGGTTGGAGCTGGTAAGCACAGTGAGGGACTCCAGCTTTAAAATCCATGAGTCAAACAGGTGCCCAATTGAACCAATTACTGTCAATGACAAAAATCATTACAGACTCTATGACAATAGGCTTTTTCCAAAGAGAGTTTTTCCCAAAACTAAGCATTAATTAAAAGATATAAGATATTTGATATGGCAGTTATGAGCCAATTTTGAGTTACAGCAAGACAAAGAAATACCTATGTCACAGTTTTGAATTATGGAAACTTTGAAAGGATTTTTGAAATTATATTTTCCCTTGTGTAATTTCTGCTTAGGGTCAGTGAGGCTGTTAGCTTTTTTTCCTAAACAAGAGGCAAATAACCTTGAGGTTCAGTGTTTCTTTGATCTCTTTCAAGAATGACAAAATTAAAAAAGTGAGTCTGAGATGATCTCATTGCAATCATATTATTAATAGCTGTTGTCAAAGGTGAAATATTATGAATTTGTTAAGCACACAGTTCAATCCACTGTGTGCCTTACTAGCAATAAACAGGACTAAAGTTATAAATACTGTAAATACTACCGGCAAATCGCATTTAGACCAAAAGGTTTCAGAGAACAGAGCTGGCCTCTTTACAATACATGAAAAATCAATTAACAAAATGTTATGCCCTTGCAAAATGAAGTGTGGATAATGAACACAAATAAATGGGGATTTGAAAAAAGCCTGTATACTTGTCCCTTTTGGGGAGGGAGAGTGACTGATTAGTTTAGGAGAACCATGGTGGATTAGTGCAGGTATGTATTAAGAGTGGAGCAAAGGAAGACAAACTTCAAAGAAGTTTCTAATCTTTGATCCCATTATGAATCCTGTAGAAGACTCGTGAATTCTAATTTAGTAGCAAGAGAAGTGTTACAGCCAAAAGAGTGCGGTGCTATTTATAGAGGAAAAACTTTTCCCATGTAGAGGTTGGGCTGGAATCTCACCCATGACATTTTTTCCATCACACTAATCTAGTCCAAACAGGTTAAAATTGAGGTCATTTATGTAAGTCTTCCAGGTGCTCTTGAGAGTATCTGCAATAAAAAGAAGAAAGAGCATCTTTTGAGGCTTTCAGTATTGCCACAAGTCTGTTAGTTGTGATACAAGAACTTGAAAATTGCAGCTTAAACAGCCTTTCCTTCCAGCTTGCTGCTTGACAGTCTCTAGAGACCTGGGCAAGATTAGATGAGGCTGTAAACAGCTCAAAATGTTGTGCTTCTTTGTCTTGTGACAGGTGCGAGACCATAGGCTTTCAATTTGGGATTTCCAAAGTTAATTTAAAAGCTGGAAGAAAGCTAACTGAGGTCTGAAATAAGTAAACCAGCAGTGGCAGAAAAATGACAAACTGAGACCCTCCAACCAAGAACACTAAGCTGAATAAAATGGAAACAGTTGCAGAATATTTTCCTCCCGGGCGGGACTTATCACAAACTGTAGGCTACTGGCACACTACACATCAGTGATACCACCATCAGCGGCTAGCAAATGTTCAGTCCCTTGGACATGAGCCTGAGAAATGGTAGGATGCTTCCCATGTGCCAGCTTTAAGGGTCCACTTGTGGGGCTGGTGTGGTTGGAGGAGAAAGCTGCTGTTGTTCGGTTTGAACTGTGATTTGCAAAAAAAGCTTTGACTGTTCCTTATGGCAAGGAGTCAATTAAGCTGGGGTACATGGTGTAAATCTTTGATTTATGCTGTTCCCAACTTCACGGACTGCCAATATGGTTTCATGCAGTATAAGTTACCATCACCATATCCATAGAAGGCTACACAATCAGGAATACTTATGCAGAAATGTGAGCATTTAGGATGAGAGAATAAAGTGCTCTTATTCACAGATGCGAACGGGACCTTGCCAGAATAGCTGGCAGCGTTCCCATGTGAACCTCGACATCTGATTGTGCGTTGGTGAGGTCCATCTCAGAATGGAGCACATCTCTTGCTGTGTGCAGATTCACCAAGCGGTCAGAAGGTTACTGTGTTATGTTAGTGCACACCATCTGAATTGGGCTGTTAGGTGTTGTACCGTATGTGTTTCTATATAAAAAGGTAGACGTTGCTAACCAGAATGCAATGGAGATGATGCCGATGCTGGCCAGCTGGGGGACCGATGCCAGGAGCAACCACCAGCAATGCTAACTCTGCACAGTGGACCTTGATGACACAAAACGAGCCCAGATCAGTTAGTTCTTGCATGTCATGAACCTTTCTCCAGCTGAACGTGACATCAGTCATCTCTTTTTGTTTTCTTATTTAAAGCAATCTTCTCAAAGAAGACAAATTCCATGATATTCCTTAATTAAACTGCTACAAAGAAAGAAAATAGCTTCTAATTGGCAAAAAAACAATTGGGAGACACCCTTCTACCTCACCACTGAAAGTAGAGAAGGAATACAGTAAGCGAAGGAATGAGTTGTTTTCTACCACTGCTTTGCATCTCAAAAATAGGGTACATTTCAGGTGCCATGATAGCTTAATATTTATATTTGGTCAGTTGTTAACTTCCTTTCTATCACACGTTACAGTTATACTGTCTTCCTGCCAACCATTCCTGGAAAGGTATGTACAACCTCCAGAGAAAACTAAGCAAAACTGAGTGAGGAATGACATGTTTTGAATAAAATGGCATATCTTGATCAAAACATCTCATGACCAAACCTGGGAAACCCTTGTATCCCCTTCTCTTGCTGCTAAACTGTGTGGATTAGGGTGGGCCAGAGCTCAGTCTGTGTCCTGAAGTGCGTGGTATGACTTTCTTGGGTTAGATGAAAGAATTAAAAATGCATCACTTTTAACCAGTATTTTTCTCCTAAAAAAAAGTTTATGTAATTTATTTGGCACTTTTTATAAACTCTTCTGCTCACTTCTTACTGCACAGTACGAGATGATCTAGGAATTAATATTACTTTCGTAATCTGAGGAACGGGGATTTCCCAATGAACATTATTACAATACTTTTATTTAAACTGAAGGCCTATTTTTAGATGCTTGGATGTGTCCTGGGATAAAATGTTCCTTCTCTGACATGTTCTAATGTTGACTAAATGTATTATGTACTGCATATAGGTATCTAAGGAATTTTAATTGTCTCAGAGGTACACAATAGCTTTTTAGAATTAGGATATTTATCACTTGTCACAGCTTGTAAATTTAGATACAGAACAGGCCTGTACACTGTCAAGCTGTGTGGGAAAGTAAGAAGAATAAGAGGTAGCGTCATGGTCTCTGTATGCCTTCCAAACACATTAATAGTTAGTATGTTCTAAAAATGTCTAAGATGTAGTTTAAAAAAGCTTAAACCTGAAAGTAAGATGCATGAAAATGTAAAAGAAAAAAGCTGATGCTAAGAAACTCTCTCTTATGCGCACAAGTCAGTCCTGCTCCTTTGGCACAGTGGTAGTTGCTCTAAGAAACGTACTGAATTATGCATGGCTTACCAGTGATCCTGCACTGGAGCTCGGTTGTGATGGTGGGAAGCTTTGGGGAATGTGTGCACTCCTGAACTGTCATCTACCTGTTGTGCGAATCAAAAGTATCTGCAGATAAAAAATTCAGATTAATTGAACAAAGCCCCCGAGCAGCTCGCTAAGAGATATAAGCTTGCTATCAGTCACAGTCGGAAGATTAAACTATGGACCGTCAGGCTGAACAATTTGCAGCTAGGATTAATTTGGTATTCCCCACTTTAGGGCATGCGAGCTATTGTGTTAAAAGACCTAGTAAAACTAGTCTAAAACTTCAAAGGTTCATACCTTTTAAAATAGACTGGCTTTTTCAAGGAGCCCACAGTTTTGTAACCATGTCATTTTTTTTAGTTTTTTTTTTTTTTAAATAGGTTTGGGTAGGTGGCAAACTTTTCACTAGCTGTCGTAAACTGTTTTCTGCCTGTAGCTGGGGGCTGTGGGAAGTGCTCCTTCACCGCTGTCTGGGCAGAGGTGAAGCAAAGCAACAAGGTCATGCCCAGCCCTGGTGTGGGTGAGGACAAAACGTCGCAGGTCTTTGGCCCATAGGAGGACAATTTTCTCTAGCAGCTTGACATGACAGAAGCCGTGCGGTAATAGAGGGTGAATGCCTCTCGTTTGTATTTACACACTTCTGATTTGGGCAATAGAGATTTAATCACTATTGATGGAAGTGCTGGTTTCCTAACTACTGTTATTGTGTCCACGTGAGAAATATATCAGAAGAATGATTAGGCACTAGCTTCACTTCTTAATGCTTCTCATATCCTGATACCAGTCTGCACAGAGCCTCTCCTTCATCCACTTTTTCTCTGTGATCATCAACAGTGATCCTCTGATCTCTGCAGTCATCCATTTATGACTTCTGCCCTTCCCATATGGCCATATATTTGGAGTAATCATCCTGCTAAAATATGCTATGTTGCCTATTTTAACAGTTTTAAAAATGTGGTCATTCAATTAGTGTTTCATTCCAAAATGCCTGTGCACTCTCTCTGGTTTTGCTGGTTTGTCTCATGCCTTTAGACAAGGGACTCCCTGTCTTACTGGTGCTGTCCATCACTTGCATGGCACCATGCACGCTCCTGGTGATGCAAGTGATTTGGAAGACTGGCACTAAATAAGAATTGTGGTAACATTTGCCTCCACTACAGCAGGCACAAATCTTCACCCCGCTTATTTACAGTTTGTAATTAACTAATGAAATGTATACGTAATTAGCTTTGATAATGCTTCCAGGAAAATACTGCATGCTTGCTTGAAAGTTTACCTCCTTGTAAAGGTATTTTAGAGGGAAGTTTTTTGGGGAACCAAGCTCTACTGGAGTTTTAAAATGTTTTCCACTGGGTGGATTGTAAAGATGTCAGGGCTTTCTCCAGACTTGGCCTTCTGAACTTTTTGCAGCTTCCGTCTCCATCGCAAGGTCCTCCCACTGCTTGAAATAATGCCCTGGTTCACCTCGGAGCCAGGCTAGGCGTGCTGGCATCTCACGTTGGCAGCTATGGCTGAACGAACTGATTGCGGTGGATAACTTGCTCAATCAAATTAGCCCCGTGGTCTCTGAGCGTGCATAAATTCTGCCCGTGGCTAACGAGCCGCTGATGCCACCGATGCGCTTCCTCTGCCTGTGGCTGTGGGGGGCGAGGAGCCGTGCTCGCCAGCTGCTGGTATCTGCTGACATTTCGTCTTGTGCAGCCGCAGCCTTCTGAAGTTGGGGGTCCCGCTGCGAGCAGGAGCGCAGCTGTGAACCGAACGCTCTCAAGCTTCTCGATCCCTGTCCTGGGCTTGGTATCGGACCTGATTAATATTAATAGGAATGTGCCTCGAGAGTGAAAGCTGCCACGTAGAAGCATAGTGCAGTAAAATAAGCCCCTGAAAGCTAGGCTGGTACAGCACTTAGTGTGTTTTATGTCCCGTGTTATGTAGTGTATATTCCTGCATACTAACTGATATGTTATTTACAGCATTTCAGTCATGCTTAGAATAAATTTATTTAAATTCAACCTCTCTTTAGCATTAGTTGCAGACCTGGAGGTAAAGAAGCCACAGTTGACATTGGACTTTTGTTGCTCAGCAATCTAAATTCTGCCTAGCAGATTTCAAACTATTCAAGTCTGGCAATATTTTAGCAAAGCTACAGTAACAAATCACCTTATATAAATTACTGTTCATCTGTAAGGGCTGGCGTGCTTTAGGTTTTACACTTTTGTTGTATCATTGCAGTATTGTGCTGGAGATTAAGCAATTTTTCTGGTAGCGATTCAAAGGAAATGGATAAAAGAGTATAAAAAGTTTCAGAGCAATCTGCGGGTACTGAGAGATAAGAAGGGACGGCTTAGTGGGGGGTGGCCCTGGCACCCACCCTACATCAGGAGTCCTAAGCTGTTCATGAGCTGTGGTGACTGCAGCACGCGGTTTCAAGGCAAACTCTCCAAGATGTCAGAGTGGTGCATAGAAATTAAACAGTAAAAGTACAGGGAGTAATTAAGGGCTTAAGGATCACTTGCACTCATATTAACATGAATAATTTCTTTAATTGGCTTCATGGGGACTACTCAGTGGCAGTACCTTAGAAGGAGAGGTCTCCAGCAGACCGTGCTGCAGCACCAGCTGGGAATCCACATCATTCAGGGAACTTGGGAACAAGGTGTTTCCACTGTGATTGCAAGTGGGAGGTCCAGCAATAGCAGATAATAACCAACCTACATTTGCGAATATCTCACTTTTGTTAAAAAAAACCACCAAAACCACAATAGATTGGTGGGCACTTGAAGGGTAACTTATTTACAGCCGCATAAAGAACTCCAGTTGTCTGAAATATGGAGAGCTTCTCCGCACAGTGTTGTTGGTGGCAGCTCCACTGATTCTGTAGAAATTGCCCTGCACTTTATTGCTGGCTGAAGTGATAGAGTGCACTGACAGATTTCATCCCTGCTGTGTCGCATGATATGGCTAGACACAGAAACCTTTATTTTCAATGGACAAACCTGTTCAGTCAATTTATTGGCTCTAAATGCAGATTAATATATTGATACTTCTAAAGAAGTTTCTATTGAAAGGTGTTGGTGAATATTGCATACATCACCTGGTTTTCTTTCAGAAAACTGTTGGGAGGCAGGCAAGTGTTGTTAGCACTGCTTTGTGGAAAGGAGAAGTAAGGAACACGTGAATGTGCCACATTTCTCACATGAACCGTCTCAGAGCATGTTGGAAGGTTTATGTGGGATATTTGAAGCCCAGGTGCCTCCAGCCCTCTGGACCTGCTCTCTTCCACCCAGAGATGAGCTTCCCAGGAGCACAACAGGGAAAATGACCACCAGCTGTGGGAACGATGCGCTGGAAGAAATGGTTTCCCTAAACGATGTCATGGGGAGCATGATAATGCTTCAGGACCACGTTTGAAGTGTTTTGACACAAATGTCACATTTAGCCACTTGTGCTCATCTCCAGTGGAACAAAGCTCTGCTTCCTTGGGGAAAGTTTTAGGAACATTTGTGCCTTTATGTGACGCAACCATGTCGCCTCCTTCCTGAGCTGAGGGAGAACTTGTATGGAAGCGCCTCAGCAGTGAAGTACGTATAGTCCTTCATCTCTGTAAAGTTGGCTTTGGCATTTATCATATCAAAGTATTCAAATTTATGAAGCAGTTTCTTGGAGCGCAGTTAATCCCATGGGTGACTTTTTTACAGAACCAGCAGCTGAGCTGCTGCCTTGTTAGCACTGGGTAGGGAAAAGAGAGAACTGTGTCATGTGAACTGCAGGGAAATTAGAACAAGCTAATCAAAGAATAACGAAGAGGGAAGTTAGACTTTAAAGGCGCTTTCATATGGACCAAAAAACATGGAACTAGAAACGTGGTCCTAATGTATATTATATTCTGGTGCACAAGAAAAAGTCTATACAGCCAGAATGCAGCCAGAAAAGACTGTATTTGATAACAGATACTTCTCAATTAAGAAATGATAATGAACGTATGTAAGACATTTCACAAAGCTTTCTCAGGGAGATCAGAGATGTAGGGTCATTGAAAACAGGGCAGCACAGTGAGATGTCCTTGTCATGACGCATGATCAGCTATACTTGCATGATTTGGGGCAGATTCTTCTCTACTGTTGTTTATAACATGTTTAAAAGATGGAGCTTGCCTAGGAAGCTTATTCCTTTTTTACTTTCTGAAAATAATTCATGATGCCTAACCTATATTTCTCTTGTAGCAGTTTATACCTGTTTCTCTTGTTCTATCTGCAAAGGATGCAGAGAATTGTTTCTGCCCAGTACACATGCAGAGAACTGTTTCTGCCTAATACATATTTGAAGACTGTTGTCATGTCTCATCTCATTTCCCTTCTGTAGAAATGAATCAATCCAAGTACTTCAGCTTTTTCCGAGGCCATACTTTCAGAGACCTTTGATAATTTTCTATTCTTCATCTTTGGACTTCTTCTGCTTTGAGTGTGGTTCCCAGACTTGGACTAGTTGTAGAGAGCTAGTATAAACCCCATTTTGTAAAACTTCTCATAACGGAAATCAATCACTGATTGCCTACAAGGACAGGGAAATTAAACGTTTCAGAGCTGACATGACTTGCCCAAGGCTACCTATCAGGGAAACAGCAGAGCTGGGAAGAGGACCCAAGACCACAACTCCCTGGCCAGTCCCTGTGTTCCTGGGAAAACTGGTGTCCCTTGGCAAACACACTGCATGCAAGCCTTTCATTAATGAAATGTACCACATAGCATCACTAAAAAATCTGGACTGCCCCCTTTATCCTCTTCCCTGTCACCTTCAAAACTTTCCATAAATGGAGGTGAGCATCCTAGTTCTCTTTAAGCTGTATTCAGAGTGAATTTGTTTGTGCCTTTTAGTGATGGATTAGTGAAGAAGACCAGAGTGTTTTAAAATAGAAGAGCTAGCATATTCTGCTTGCTCCAACCAAGCTCACTTTTCCAACCCAATAAAGTAAAAATACAAGTAGCTTTAAAATGAGGTTGTAGGAGAAGTTGCCCAGCATGAGCTGCAATTGCAGCAAATATATTTCTCCTTAATTATTGTGCAGTAGTGAGTACATTAAAATGTTCAGCCTTCTCCTTAGCTATGTGCTGTTTGCTGAAGCACAGTCAGCTTAGCTCAGCTACACTGAGTAAACACATACTTACCTATCTGGTTTAGAAATACTCTAATCATTATTCAGCTGATCTATACATCTTATCTTTGCAATTGCTCAGATGTGTTTACTTTTTTGTTGTGTTTTTTGTAAGAGTACATTTATTCATTTTCTCCTTGTCTCTATTGGAATAGTTTATCTGTAATTTAAGATGCGGGAACTTTCTTACCAGTGGAAATCAGTGTGCTAATTTAATACTAGCAATTGCTTAACCTATCCAAAGCCAGAGGGACCCCAGCGCAAGAAAGGGCGTACTAATATAGCTTTGTGAACATGCAGCACTCGTACCAGCACACTGCTGATTAAAAAACACAGGAGGCATTTCTTCAAAGGATTCTGAATAAAGCCTTTGGTCCCATTTCCACACATGGATTTTTTTTTTATTTTGTCCTAAATACATTTGTTAGACTACCTCATTTTGAACAGTAGCTGAAGCTACATTAGGGAAAGATTTTGTATGTGTTTAATCCATCACTGAAAACAATTGAGAGATATATATATTTGACCTGATAAACATCTCAGCATTTAAAATCCTTCCAAGTCCTTAGATAGTGCTACTTAATCTCTTAAACAGAACAGGCACTTATAATCACTTCAGAATCCACACACTGGAGATCTACTGACCCAATTGTGCTCTTCACTGCCATGTGCGGGAGTTGATTTTATTAATCCAAATAATTTTTGAACCCTGTAAACATACTCAGGACTTTGCAAGTGCTAATGAGCATTGCTTGCGACTTAAGCAAACGGTGTTCTCAAGCCAGAAGCTCTGCGGCGGGCGCACGACCCTGCATTGCACACTGCAACGGTGAGCTCTGCCCTTAAAAGATCTTTTAAATGTATCATAGCTACTGTCTGTGCTAAAACTTTCAGTGATATTGTGACAAAGAAACAGACTGGAGATTGCCTGGAAGTTTTGAACTGAAACAATAGTTTCTTTAAATGTAAATATTCTCTATAGTACAGAAGAAAGTATATGCTTTTCCTTCCTTTGAGGTACAATGATGGTCTAAACATGATTTAAACTGTATTTTAGGGTAGTTGCAGTCCCCAAATACTTTGTTATGTACCACTAGCTAGGAGCCCCCGGTATGACCCAGTAATACTCTTACCTATGAATTATTTCTGTTCCAGGGAGAGAGGAAAAAATTATTATATATTAAATGATATAATGCCTAGCAATTATCTCTCAAGAAGCAATAGAGGTGTATTTACTGGTATGAACACACCGATCTTAGTCATCATAAAAACCACTGATTAAGCTGTTAAAAATTATCTGTGACTGGCAAAAATATGTATATATTTATCAGCAGCTGTCAATATTTAAATGTCTTGCCTCTAAACTAATTGTCTTTAGAGAGAGACTGTCAAGTTAAATGTTCCTGCTTTAAGTTTCAAATGGTACCTTTGGTAGTTAAAATGAAAGAATGCAATAGAAAAGTCTAACTTACTGTTTGGTTTTACCTATGATAGTCCAGCTACTTGGATCAATTAGTCGTCATCTAAGCAATTTAATTTCAATCCTATCAGAGCATTTCTGAGAGGTGCACTGCACAGCAGCACTGCATGCCTGCAGCAGCACGGTAAGAGTTTCTGTCTGTCCTTAAACCTGTTGCTGTTTGCTTAAAAAGCTGTTCCATTACTTACACCACTACCCCACTTACCTGCTCCATGCACACTTTGGGACCCAACATGTCACTCACCCCTGTCCCTGGGTCCTCTTAGCAGTGAGGCTTTTGTGCCAAGCAAGTGTCCCAATCTGCTGTTGGGGGAGATGAAAGGGGAAACCTCACCCCAGGAGCAACCTTGGCAGTAGTGTGATACTGGTTGCCTAAACAGCTGAAGGAGTACTGGCTTTACGAGGTGATAAGCATAACCAGTGATGGTTGCCAATTATTGCATACCGAAGACTTCGCATGGTGAAGAAGAATGATTTCTAGAGAAGCAAAATGCTCTTTTCCAGGTCCCCAGTGCAGCTGACCACGCTGGACTGGGTCACAGCGCTGCAGGTAGACCTTGGAAAGCCCACCATGATCTGTGCTTCCCAATTGCAAGCTGCTGTAGGGTGCAGCTTTAATAAGGGTACAACTGCCCTGAATATTGTCCACAGATACTTCCTCCTCTGAAGACACATTCCATCCTCCTCCTCCCATCCCACCATGAGTATGTCACTTGCTCTCCTTTGACTACAGGCCAGTCCAGCAGTCCTCGCTGTCACGTAACACTCGCACCCTCTGGAGCCAAAAGCCTTTTCAGAGGGTACTGAGTCACCTTGCATAGCACAGAAATCATGCATTGTCATCAAGTCTTAAACGTATTTCTTTTATCAAGAGCAAAGAAACCTTTTTTCTTCTCCTATAAGTAGGCTTTGGCAGTGAATGAGCCCTTTAAGCTAGTTTGCAAATAACTGCACTGTAGGATGGAGAATTCTTATGGAGAAAAAAGTGGAGTGAAACTGTGAGCATGTTTGCATATAGATAAACTATCCTTTTTCCTACGGTCTAACTCAGAAACCACAGGTAGAGCAGGGTACTCTTGATTAATTGGACCATCTTAGTTTGCTCATGGGTTTTCTTCACTCAGAGACAGTCATCTCCCCCATACACCCTCTGAAGTTAGGCATAATGTGGTCAGAATAAATGCAAGTGCAAGCCCTCCCCTTGCGAGAGCCTCGGGCAGCTTGCGCCAGCACAAGGGGCATTAAAAACCTCCGTGTTACGTCTTGGCCTCCAAACCAGCTGAAATATAAACAGGACCTCCGTAGCACCAAGCTCTGTCCTTAAAAGTACCGTAAACAAAAATCATGGCCGTGAACCTACGGTGCCTTGGAGCTCTGCCTGTAAGTGGCGGGGACGGGATGCTGCTCATGCACTCGATAAAGCATGGCCTTGTCAGAGGCATTAAAATGACATGTTCATCCTATAAAATGAAGTTGGAAGGTTCACCTCTCGCAGCCGCCTGCCGAGGTCTGTCTAAGGATTGTCTGAGAGGACCTGGTTGGGAAAGGACTTGTTCGGATAGGGTGGCCTTGACTGAGGGAGAGTTTATTCTCATCTGGGAATAAACATACCTTTTCACTGTGGCAGATTTTGCAGGGGTTTTTTTGTCAAAAGAAAGATTCCTATTACAAATGAGGTAGATGAGCTGAATTGAATGCATAAAGGATAGTGCCTTCATTATGCACAAGGAAGGTGCTGGGAGGGGGGATTCAGTTGTGTGACCGTGGGTTTCTGGTGCTGCCTTCGAGAGCCCAGGGGATCCCCTCAGCCTTGTTTGCCCATATGATGTCTGCAATGTCATGCAGATGTCTCAGGTGCATGAAGATGTCTAAAAATGACATTTGGACACCTGTGGTTGCACTGATGAATCTCACCTCAAGGATTCAGGAACTCAGATATGCAGACTCTGGTACTTGCAACGCTCCCTATGTGTGAGCTACACGTGGCACTAGCTACACGAGAGCTGGCTCGGTATGGTCAGAGAAGTAGCCGAAGTAGCCGAAGTAGCTGCTGATTTTAGTCCTCCCAGCCTGCCTCGCCTCCCAGAGCGCCAGCAGTGTGGCAGCTTACAGGGCCATGTCAGATCTGCCATGGGTCCCCACACACCAAACCCAGGAGAGCCATGTCAATCTGCCCCATTTCTGTCTTCCAGCTCGATGATACAACAGGTAGGCTTTACTGTTACCTCATGCCCAGGGTATCATGTCTGTTTTAAGCAATGATTGTGAAATCTTTGTGAGGATCGTTTGAAAAATGAAGTGCATCCAAAATAACTTGTGTCTCTGCTTCCTAGTGGGAGGGTGTGAAAGGCTTGATTTCCTGGTGGTGGTCTCTGGCTGACTTGGAACAGAAAAAACTCATTTTTGCCCAGTAAGTTGTCTCTATAATTTGAAGGTTTTGATTCCTTTTTTCTTCTATCTTTTACAAAGAAAGCAAGTGACTAGTACAGGTATATTTACTGAACTGTTACTCTGTATTGAGTCAGCAATGATCCATTCATACCTTAAATTCTGATGCCATCTCTTATCTTTAAAGATGAGCTATGGACATTGGTTACTTTTGATCTGGCTGCTTCCCACTCTGTCACTGTTAACTTTCTGTTTGTCATCATGGGTGATGTGTAGTTCTCTCCAAAATTTGTCCTCCATTTTTAGCTGGGTGTGCTTTAAGGCTGAATCTTTTATTTCTTGTGCTACATGTCACATCAGAGATGAAGCTATTCATGTTAAGAAAACAGTCACTGTAATCAAGAGCAGATTAATGGAAAGATTATTTCTGTGAATATGAAGAGTTCCTGAAATACAGCATTTTTTATTTTAATAGATTCAGAAAATGGATCACAATTCCCCCACCCCCAACTCTATTTTTTGTCCTCTTTTTTTTCCCCATGTACAGATGATGATACTGGGCTGTGATCTCTCCCCAGACAGTTGCTTGTAGTAGCAGCATCTTGCACTTCTGTATCTGCACATGATGTATCCTCCTTAACCAATTCTTCATGAGTCATTTGTCCTTTAAAGGATATGTTTTTATTCTAGCAGGGCCTATGGTCTGCCTTACATGCTATTGATCCATTTGGATTCTATCTCAGTGACTTCCTAGATGTTTCTACCTCATTAGAGTCATTATTGTTTCGGTGTTTTGTCAGAATGGAATCCAAAAGATTTTTTTTCATTCTGAGTATGCTGTGTCATTGCCAATTATTTTTGAATTGAAGGTATCTCAGCCTCTTTTAAGTTTCCAGCCATATTTTGCAGAGTGAGTGTGAATCTTGTCAGTTCTCAGGAGAGTTTTCATGCATTTATGTCCCAAAGTGGTGCCACACAAGCTCTTGGGTCTTCTGACATGGTGTGAGTAAAATCCTGAGAGTATGTTGTTGGTGACCGGCCTGAAGAGTAGCTGGAGGATGTCCTCACAGCCCTCCCTGCTGCAGTGAAGGGTTCCTACGTGTTTTCTTCTGCTGCCTCCTCCCCTAGAATACAGGCAGCAGAAAATGGCCAAGTCCTCAGAGGTCCTGGGCATGGATCTGGTGGGAAAACACGCACAGGGCCATGATTTCTCGCTGAGCTCAACAACATGCTCTGGTGGGCTAGAGAGACATGCTTGCCTAGAGCAGCTTCTTGCTGGGGAGATGTTTTTGGCTATCTAAAACATTCCCCTTGTGCACAGGCTGCAAACACGGTGTGAGAGCTATGCTGAGGTAGCACCTGGATGGCTTTGGAAAGATTTGAGGCCGCATCCTCAAAGACTGAGTGTCTTTGTGAGTTCAAAGGAAGCAAGAAGCTCCATCAGTACCACCAGTCCTTTCTCCTTTTCCTCTATCTGGCTCTGTTAAAGATGCCTAAATCTGGTCCTTCACTTCTGTTGCATTGCTTTTATTCAGAATCCCCAAGTGCAATGGCATTTGATTGCTCATACAGCCATGGGAATGTTTTTTAAAGCCAAAAATGATTCATCTCATTTAGCACGTGCCCCATGCATCTGGCCATGTCAGGGCAACCTGGTACTTTCTTGGTAAGGGTGCTCAGCACCCACCTCTGCTGCTGCGGGGACAGTGCTGCGGTGGCTTGGCGGGGTCAGGAAGCCAAACTATTTTTTTCATCTACATAGATTACACAGTGGAAAATTTGCATGAGGCATCAACTATTTCTCATTTATTCTGTCTATATGCCATAATAACAGCATGCACGGGCAATGGCTCACCTGCATGGGTATGCCCCGAAATCACTGTTGACTTAGTCTGTCCCTGCTGTTCCTCTTATCAATTTATAGTTTATTCAGAAAACACAAACATTTGACTGAGGTGCCTTTCGGCCTTTTAGCTGGCTTCCAGCCAAGTTTGCTTGTCAAGTAACCTTTCTTTTCTTCTAGTGCAATATGTTTGTGCTGGTTGCTAAGCAGATTACTTCCTAGCTGCATGTTTAACAAGAAGGAAAATGGTAACGCAGAGTTCAGAGGTGCAGGATAGCAGCATGGTATTTTTGAGTTAGGAAACAGTAAATAAGGGACTAAAATAATGATAGCTGCTGCTTCCTGGGATGGATTTTTTATGCATGAAATCCTTGAGATTCTGATATTTGCTGTATTTCATGTGGTGTCTTTACTTCCATTAATGGCTGAAAATGTTTGCACAGGCAGCACGAAATTTCAGCTGAGGAAACGTAAGTAATGTAGTATTTATTATGAAATAGATATTTTTAAAAGCTTTACTATTTCCCTCCAATATCTTTTTGACAAAATCCTATTGGCTCTAGTGCAGTTGTATCTACACTCTTTGTGTAACCCTTTCTTTATGAATGCCTTCAGGTATAGGTTGCTCTACCTGAGGAGTTACCATGTTCTCTAAGCAAAGTGAATCCTGATCATGTCATTCCCCATTCATACCATTTCAGCATAAAAATGTGATTATACTGATTACAGCTTCCTAGTATACAGAACTTCTCTAAGGTGTATATCCTGGGGCATGAGGAAATCAGGCAAACAGTATTCTCAGGTTAATCTCGCTGTTGAAGTTGGTTTGAGGCTCTACCTGAGAAAGAACTGCAGGACTTTACATTAAGACACCATGGTTTGAGTATTGAGTATTTTGTTGGGATTTTCTTTTTTTTTTTTTTTTTTCTTTTCCTTTTTAATGTGCCCCAGCTCTGGTTGATGCAAATAGTTAATAATTGATAATACATCTTTTCTCATAATCCCTTTCTTATTTTATTTGTTCCTGGTTCTTTTGTTTTATGCTACAAGACGTCCAGGGCAGGAACTTTTTTCAGCATGCTGGGAGCTCTAGCCTAATACCCACAGAGCCATGTAAATAACCAGAGAAGTTTGGAGTAAATGCACATATTTAGGTTGTACTTCTAAAAATGAGGAGCTTCTCACTGAACACACTGGACCTCAGTGAGGCCCCTTGTTGATAGGAACTGATAATAGCTTGGTCGTCCTTGGAGGGGAGTCTACAGGGAAGGATATCGGATGTTGAATTCAGTTTTCCTCCTTGAATTCGGTTTCCTCCGTGCTTCCTTTAGGACAACGATACCTCTTGGCATGTTCATGGTGGGCAGCTTTCTTCCACTTCACCATAGAGTAACTGATGGCCTTACCATATACCCTGCGCTTTCCTCTACACAAAGCTCAGACACTCTCAGCCGTTGTCGCTTGCTGTAGCTGCTGTTCTCTGCAGCGTGGGAGCAGCAGAGCATGGCTCCTGCCGCTTCACCTGTGGTATGGTTAATGGTGCCCATCCAAGGGCCTCTTCCAATTTCCTGAAGGAAGGATTTCTCATTCGTACCTGAACTGCAGTGTATCCAGCTGAAGCAGAAGCGTGTGCTTTGTACAGCTGAAATTAATATACCAGTGACTAAATTGTTGCGTTTGGAGAGTGAAAGCAGGATGAGTCCTAGTAGGTTTTCTGGTATCTATTACCTCTGCCAGTAGGACTATCTATAGGACTACCTACTCCATGGCAGTCGTGCATGCCCTGATATACAGCAGCCCATGTCTTGGCCCCAGTAAGGGTGGCATTGTTGCTTATTGTTGTTCAGGTAAATCAGTCAATCTTGGGACTACAAGCAGCCCTGGGGAGGCACTTGTGGCCAATTTCCCCATAGGAAGGGGCTGTAGCTTGCTGACGTGTCTGACCAGTGTTTTGGTGGGTAACGTATTCTGGACCAGTCTGGAGGAACCAGCATTGCTCAAGTCTGGGAAGGGTCTGCTCTGACAATGTAGTCTGTCTCATCTTCCCCTGTGTGTCCTATTGTCCTGTTGGCCAGATCCAACCAAATTTATCAGAGCCACAGAAATGTCAAAAATAAACTTCTACAAGTTTTGAGGAATTCACTTCATCTGGGAGGCAAGATCTTACTGATGCTCTTACTGAGGGAAAGCCTGCAAAATGAGCTCATCTTTAATAGCAGGAAATCCTCATGGGAGAACAGCAATGGAAGTGTCCCAATCAGCAGAAACCTTCATTAAAATCACTAGCCCTTTTAGACGCTGGAGGGTCCAGCCAGAAGACACAAGGCACCAGGCTGCATTAGCTCCACTGCTGATAAGACTTTTTTTCTTTCACGTGAGTTTGGAATCGCCTAATTGCCACCAGCTAATGCTTTATTCTGCACAATCTTGTTCCTTCTACACATTTTAGAAAGCTGAAAAAAACGGGTGTCCCTTAGCCTTTTTATATTCTCAGGAGTTTTATTCTTCCCTGCTCTTCTCCTGAAAAGCTGAACTACTGTTTCACACCAATCACAGACACTGAACAAATTGACAGCAGACACTGAGAGAAGAGAAAAATAAACAATACTCGCACTTAAAAACTGTTTCTTCAATGACCTTTTCTTATCACACTGAGAAAAAGGTAGACAATATTATCATCATTGCTAGTGTATTTCCCCCAAATGTGCTGGCTAATCAGTAAGTATGAAGTTGAAGTGAACAGTTTTACCTACTAAGCATTGCCTCGTGCCTACCTTCATTAAAATTTATCTACCGTCATGTTGCCCAATCACCCACTTTGATTAGATCCTCCTGGAATTCCTCTCTGTTTCTCATTCCTTTTGTGTAACTTAAATAATTCTGTGTCCTCAGCAAATTCACCGCTTCGCATACTGTTTTCTCCTCAAGATTATAACTGAAGTTGTTCTGTTGCAGAGATATTGAGAGCACCTACATGTTCAGCTTGGCAATAAAACTATATACTCTTCCTTATCACTTCTTTTCTCTATTTAAAAACTCGTGCATTTCCCCATATGATGGCAAACCCCCATTGATATTCTCCCATGGGTGACTTTCCCAGTAGACTTGGGTAAAACTAAGTAAATGTGTGGCTTAGTAACTTTGTGCCTTCATAGAGCCAGGTTTATTGCAGATAATGTATTCTGACAGAAATTTTGCTGCTATTTCTCTGTTTATGTTTAACTATCTGAGTTATTTATGTCTTCAATGATCTTTTTTATGCTTAGATGAGCATTTGTATTTTACAGTGCAGAGTGAGAAAAAGTGTATTGCAAAACAGAGAAGAGATTCCTATATGTACCTTGCAATAGAAATATTAAAAAGACAAAAACACAGTGCTGGTGGTCCTCACCATTATTTCTGTAAATGAATGGGGCATATCCATGCATTGCTGAAAATCCAATTAGTAGAAGTCCCAGATACTGTCACTTAAAATACTGTCTTTGTGTCTTTGCTCTTTTCAAAGAGTATTTGCAGTTTGTCACCTAGCATTTATTAAGTTGTTTCCTTTGTGTTGTGATTAATGAGTATTGAGAGACTGCATATTTAGCTTATGTGCTATTAAAGGAAACTGGGCCAAAGCTGTCTGAGGATACCCAACAATGGCTGGATATGGTTTTCTCTCCACATATGTGGTTATTTTAGAAGCTGTACAAGTACTTTAGAATTAGAAAGTCAAATTATTTTCCTTCTTCTATAGCAATTATATTCATTTTAGGTGGAAGAGCTGTAGAAGCATGGATGGGCTAACTGCCAGTTGCATGAAAGGCAGATTAATACAGGTGGTTTTGTCCTGTGCTGGCTTTCAAAGCTGTTGGTGTGACCTGTTCTGCTGTGGGTGCATTTGCATTGTCTCATGAAGGGCATCAAAGGCACGTTTTGGGTCTCCAAAATGAAAAAGAAAATAATCTTGGCATCCTAAAGATGGAGCTGTCAGAGCAGCAGTTCACCAGTTGTTCCACAGCAGAAAGAAATCTTCAAATCCAAATTTGAGAGAATTCAAAAAGCTGCTTTAGGATAAGTTTCTGTATTTTCTTAGTTCTGTGGATCTCAGCTGCGAGAAATAAATGGCTAGTGAACCAAGTCACCCTGCTATCTAACGTGTATGGTGTTTGTGAGGGAAGTGTTCAGCCAGAAGAAAGCATCCTGTCCCCTGGCAATCTTTTAAAACATCACAACTCAGAAAGAATAATTTGGAGAAAGCACTGCCTCCCAACCCCTGCTTCGTCTTCCTCAAAAGCCGTAAGAGTACCCATACTTAAGATGATTCTGACTTCTTCTTTAGTAGTTTTTTTTTGCTGTTACATGAGCAAGTGAGCACTGTTCATCTCTGAGGAAATTACCTCTTGAAATTTGTTTACTGGACTATTTTTGAGATTTAGCCACAAATGATACCATGCTGGCTTGGGAATATGCCACTTCAGCGCAGTTCATACTCAACAGCAGCTCAAACAGCTACCATTTAAATGTAATGGCAAATAATGCCTTAACTGTCACGAAAAAGAATCACAATCTGAAATATTGCTACCTGCTTTGCTTGTAGACTAAGCATTTTGCACCTGCAAAAGAAAGAGTACCCAGCAAATGTATCTGTAATAGCAAATAAAGGGAGAGTTTGTGTTTATTGATCAATGCTTGTTTGTAATATTTGAATGTGGAAGGCCTCACATGTTTTTTTTTAAAAAAAAGCTGTAAAATTGGTTTGGGTTGGTACCAGTGTCCCAGTCTTTTCTGTGCAGTGTTTTGTGGGGTAGACTGCAACAGGATTTTAACATTGCCCTGATGTCTTAATAGATCAAAAGTAATTTTTCATTTCTGACTGGAGTGAGTTCTAATTGACTAACTGATTATGATAAATGATGGCATCCTTTGGAATAGTTTATTAGTGCTGTCAGGATTTGTTTAAATTAAATCTGCAACATTTCTACCTGTTCCCATACCAGGAACTGAATGTGTCTTAGAAATCACAATAACTGGACAAACAAGTTTAAACACTTGCCAAGGCATGCTTATAATGCCAATAAGGTCAAGCTGTTTAAAAATGAATGGGAGACATGTATGGACCTCCTCCTACAATTTCACAGTACTTGAGAAAGTTGGGCTTTGAAAGTACTGCTTTATGTCCTAAGACTGAGGCACATCTTGTTTTTTAACTGCTCAGCTGTTCATCTAAGAGGAACTCTAGTGTTGCTTTCCACTCAGCAGAGTATTTCCCAGCTTCCAAGCAGCTATTATGATAAAAAAGCTTCCCAGTAACTCCTCCAGTATACGATAGAAGCATAATATATTCCCATGAGTTTGCTCTACACATATGCTGAGGAACAACAGTGTTTGTGTCTGCTTGTGTATTAGGGTCTGAAAGCTGATGTATTCTTCAGATCTTTTTGGCTTCTGAACTCCTGATCCTTCACTGTTGTCTTTGGCACATGTCCCATCAGTACCTAAGCCTTGGCCTTTCTGGGGCATCTGGTGATTTATTTGGTTTTATTCTTGGATTGTCCTTCTTCCCGACATGTTCACTCCTGTCAGTCCTCAGCCTTACTCTATTTTATTGACTTTTTAGTCATTGTGATTCTGTGACCTGTAGACTTTCACTCGGGGGCTACACTCAGAACAGCTTTTTTAAAACAGTGGTACTTGTTTATTCATGGGAGTAGAGCAACTGCAGAGAAAAGAGTTAAAATAACAAAAGGCCCGTCAACCTTACCAGACAAATCCAGCTTAACACAGGTTTTCCCACCAGCTGACCCACCACAGACTCTCTATTTGTTATATCCCCCAAAAGAGGACCCTGTCTTTTGGAAGCCAAGCAGGTGTGAGCGCCTTCTGCACCCGGAGGATGGGACCAAGCACATTTGATAAGCGCATGGAAGGTGGAGACGCAGCAGTGTGTCTCAGGTCCTCCAGGCATAAAGCTCTCCTTGAAGTTCCAGCTTTCAGCACATCACACTAACCAGGCAAGTGGAAGTACCTGTGTTACATACACATGTACAAAAGAAAGAAACAGATATCCCTGAGGTCTTCTGTCCTGGTTTCAGCTGGAATAAAGTTAATTTTCTTCTTAGTAGCTGGCATAGTGCTGTGTTTTGGATTTAGGATGAGAATAATGTTGATAACACACTGATGTTTTAGTTGTTGCTAAGCAGTGTTTATACTAAGTCAAGGACTCTTCAGCTTCTCATACTGCCCTGCCAGTGGAGGCTGGGAGTGCACAAGAAACTGGGAGGGGACACAGCCAGGACAGCTGACCCAAATGATCCAAAGGGATATTCCATACCATATTACATCATGCCTAGTATACAAACTGGGGGGAGCTGGCTGGGGGAGCACCGCAGCTCACGGGTTGGCTGGGCATCGGTCGGTGAGTGATGAGCAATTGTATTGTGCATCACTTGTTGTGTATATTCTCATAGTAGTAGTAGTAGTAGTATTTTTTCTTCCTTTTCTGTCCTATTAAACTGTCTTTATCTCAACCCATGAGTTTTCTCACTTTTACCCTTCTGATTCTCTCTGCCATCCCACTGTGGGGGGAGTGAGCGAGCAGCTGTCTGGTGCTTAATTGCTGGCTGGGGTTAAACCATGACATCTCCATGCTTGGGAGCTGTAAACCTTAGAAATCTTATTTTAAATGTCAGCAGGCTCATGTTCTAGCTTTTATAATCTGAAGGTAAGAATTACTTCAATTTCCTTAACGTCTTGTGAGGCAAGCAACTAATTATCATCCTGTCTTTAATTTTTTCTTTATCTATTGATTAATAGAAGTAAGGAAATTCTGCAAGGTACTTTCCACTGATTTTTCTCTCGTTATCTGAACATCCCCTTTGCCCATCCATGCCTTCTTTGTGCATTCACTTGCAGGAGCAATTCTACCATAATACTTTTAATTATTCTTGGTATTGTAGAACTCAATCTGATTATTCTGTATCTTGCATGCTCTCAGTTATAAATCAACATTATTGTTATGAGAATCACTGGGTACTCTGTACGTTCAACTGCAAATATTAATATGAAAGTATAATCAGATTCTCTTCAAAAGTGGTTGTAGATAAATTCTCAGTAAAGCAAGGTATGGCAAAAAGAACTCTTTCCTTCCTGACATTAGCTGTTGAAAGAAAACTAGAAGAGGTTTAATTTCCTTGTAGTTGTCATAGTGGGAAACGGTTGGAAACTTTGTAATCTTAACTTCAACAATTTGTATGTCCTGGTTTATTTAGGTAGGCTGTATTACACCCACTATTGGAACCAAATGGAGTAACTTTTATATTAAGAGGAGGAAAAAGATGCTGTAGCTTGTACACATAATGGTCTAGCTAGGGTATTTAGATCTGGATACATCTGTCTTCATAAAGATGGAGCAGCTCGAGGCCCCAGGAGCTCTAATGCCTGGACCATTATTTTTAAAGACCAGAAACTGAAGAGTTTTCAACTCTGCCAAGCAATCAAAGATTGCTCTTTGCAAGATGTTCAATAGCTCAAGATGAGTAAAAAAGATACAGAGAAACAAAATGAAGTCCAAACCTGACCGTTTTCTCCCACTTCCTCCTAGATATAGTTTGCACCCATTAAAGAACTCTGCATGTTGTATTTCAGTTGATTAATAACTAAGGCACTGTTTTTGAAAGACTGCCATGTCCACTGCAATTATTTTCATTTATATTCTTTTTCTGAAGGGATTAATTTCCCCCAAAATGTTACAGTTCTTTTGGGCTTCCTGTAGTGATTGTAGGAAACCACAGGAGTGCTATAACCATTAGCTTAATTTCAGAGCTGCAAAAGTTGATCAGCTCATAGTTATGCAGAAACTATGCTGATAGTTTGCTTTTAATGTGTATTCGGTCTACATATAGGTCAAAATATTAAGTAGAACTTCATAAAATTTTGACATATAATGCTCATCCATCTTTCCAACCATCCCTCGTTCCTGTGCAGTGTATGTAATTAGGAAAGTCCAAAGACAAGTCCGTGGTGATGAAGCAGGTCTGAGCTCAAGGCAGGAACGCACATCCAGGAACGCTCAGGATCAGGTCTGGAAACAATAACCAGGGCCAGGCCCAGCTCAGGGATCACCAGGCAAGCCCCTAGTGTCCGGGTCAAGCCCTAAGTTAGCCTGTTGGCCAGGGTCCTGGTCTGAACCAGCCAGGTCCATGACCAGGGATGCTCATGGCTGTGATGCCACTGTGATGGAGCTCAGGTGGGGACCAAGGGCAAGAGCCTCAGCCCAAAGACAGCTCCCAAGAGAGGGAGGGCAGCCCTTGCGCAGGCTTCCTCCAGCCCTTTCTTCATAGCAGCCCTCACCGGCTGTAAGTCCAGAGGAACAGGCAGAAAAATAGGACTGGAAGGTGAATTTGTAGTATATCAGAGGATTAAACTAAACGTTTGTAGTTGGATGATGTGAAAACAAAATCAAAGGACATGAAAAAAGAATGAAGTACTGTGTCAGGACAGCACAAAGACATATGTAACTTCACTAAGGGATGTAAGCAACATTACGGAAAGAAAAATAAAGGTGGCAGTCAGAGGAGATAAAATATCCAAGAGTGACATATGTATGGCCACATAGTTGTCTGTGAAGGAGGTGCTGAAAGTCTGTGGCTCAGAACATTTTTAAAATGGCCTCGCTGAAGCTTTCTACTTCATCTTCAAAGGAGTCGTCCATGAATGACTGTAGTCTCTCACCATTTGCTCCTTTGCTAGAGCTCTGGACAATGATTTCTGATTTCCTGTCAGACAATTCAAACCTTTTTTTTTAGCATTGAAGCACTGTGAGAAGGATCCTTATGAAATATTGCTGGGGCTTGAAAAATGTTTCCGCTGTGTACAGCCTCCTATTAGTTTCCAGAGTCAGTAGCTAATGGAAGCTAACTCAAAGCAGGAATCATTCTTATGTCTGCTATTTGAGAACATCTTCAAATAGATATTTTTATCTCTTCTTCTCCCAGTTACATTAAATTTAGTAACATAATTTCTTGTATTTTGTTATATGTACAGCCATAAATTCCACAGATAAGAAAGTAACAATAGGGAGTCTTATTTAGTTAAATGAGCCTGCAGGCGTATGGATGAGTGCTCTTCATAAGTTTCAGATTGGCATAAAGAGATCCTGCAAGTGAGTCCAACTTGAAACTTGTGTAGAAGAGTCATTGAGTGAAGCTAATTAACACCAATTTTTTTTTTTTTTTTTTTTTACTCTCAAGTCTCAAAGGCTAGTATTGGAGCCTGATTAAGCAGTACCACAGTACTGTATAACTCCATCTTAATAAAAGATGTAGCCTGGTGGCAATGTGCTGGTAGGACAAATATTATGTTTTCGGTTCAACCCTTCCATTTTTTCCCTTATTCATTGCCAACATCACTATTAGCTAATTTTAAACTCGTCCTTTGCATCTGACCAGCAATCAAATAGATATCGCGACCTTCCTCCTGCTGATACAGAAGGACTCTTTATTGACTGATGACACTTCTTGTGATAAGGTAGGAACACTGAGGTGCACTGGGTAGCAAATACATTGGGAATCAAGGCACCTGGTGGCTCATTTTTTAAGGAAGTAAAAATAAACTTTCTGTGCCCTAGTTTCTCATCCATAAAGTTAAATTAGTGGTGTATCTTTGCTTTATTGAGATGCTTCCAATGAGAAAACATGAGTGCTTTGATGAGAAGGTCTTGAACTGTGACTGCACAGAAAGAAGAGGAAGGATTCTTCACTTATTCTCACAGTATTGTCCAGGGAGCCTGTTCTCACTGCTTATACTAGCTTCTGACTGTGAATCATTGCTGTGCTCCTTTGGGGATAAAAATCTCTCACATCTGACTGATCTTTCTGCTGTGGTGGAGACAAACACTATCCTAGATACCGAGTTTTCTCATCTTGAGCTCCAGCATCCATGTAAAGCAAAAAAACAAGCGTTGGAGCTACGTAGTTCAAAGTCAGATCAAAGAAATAAAACTGCACTGATTGCATTGGGTGATGATATCTTCCTAGTGAAAAATGAAGTTCAAGTGTCTGTGATGACCACTTTATATCTGCCTGACACTGTTGATGCTGTTGATCCAGGATCTTTTTATTAACAGAACTGTAAACTCCAGTGGAAATCTGCAGAGATTGTTTTGAGAGGTTCTTCTCTTCCCTTTCAGGGACACTGCCAGAGGTGGTTAGGCAACTATGCACTCATACTTGCAGAGCTTTTCTGTGAATTACTTTAGGCATCTGTCTTGTCACTTTGCCCCTACTGTGTATTTTGCCTCTGCACCTGTTATTTTCTGTGCAAAGGAATAAGCTAAGCAGTAGGTATTCCTAATAAAATCAGAATTAGGAAAATTTCCATCTCCCTCCTAGCTGAGACTCTATGGCTGTGTGCTTGTAAGGTATAGTGAGATAGAAAAATTTTAACCCTGAAAGCTTTAAATGTTTATTCAGCCTTAATCATTCTCCGTGTCCTTGATGATTTAACTCAGAATGTCATTGACAGATACATTGTTCCTGCTTTGTCTTAGCAATTCTTTAAAACTGCTTTGTAAGTGAGAAGGACAAGCAGGCTGGGTGATATATCACAGTATATGTAATGCATTTCTTTCCCTTTTCATGGGAGAATTTACAATTCAGAGTGACACTTCATGAGCTTTTTCGGTGGAGAAAGAAAATGCTGATAATATACTACAGTGAATGAAGGGATGATGCAGCATTTGAACATGCTTAAGCAATGATTACTTCATCTTAAAAGCAAACCCTTTCATAGACTCAACAACACCATGCAGATCATGGCTTACAACTAGCTCTTAAATGCATGTGGCTCATAAGCTGTACAGGTGTGAGTCTTGCAGCTGAGGCCCTGGTGTTTGGTCACCAGGCAGTCAGCATCTCTGGCTGTAGATTTAGTGAGCTGCAGGGGTCTGGGAGTTTGACAGAATTGTAAGTAAAATAGAGGCAGGGACCGATTTCTGTCTCGGAAGTCAAGTAGTGTGATTGGCAAAGTACTACTGGGGACTAGCTCCCTCTGTAGCAGGTCTGTGTTGAAGAGAACTCATTGGGATAGCCAAAAAACAGAGTTAGTAATTGAGCTAATCATTAAAGACAGCCAGGGGCTCAGTGCTTGAGCTTGGTCCTTAGTACTCTTTTATTTAACTGTATAAAGACATTGCCTAGGTATGGCCCCTAGGCCAGGTCTGTCCCACGGTGAAGTGAGAGGACCTTTAAGAAAACACTGCTACCTCCTGTATCTGGGCTACTCCTGGAGCTTGCTCTCTTCTTCCTTCTTTGAAGTATGAGATCTCATCCACCAGGGTGTATTAGTATGCCCCTCATACAGTCAGAACAGTGATTCAGTTCAGATTTATGCAGATTTTATGCCTCTCTGCGGAACAACTCAGGGCAGCATGAAGTCTGACCATCCTTGGGAGAGCTCCAACTCCAGACACTGCTCTCCCAAGTCCTGGTGCAAAACAACAACATTCAGAGGATCAGGGCAAAAGCAAGCCCTTTCTATATCAGCATGCACTATAATCAGAAGATGTCTCCTCTAACCAGTTAAAATAGGTGGTACAGGCAGCAAGCTGGGGATAGTCCAGAAAGCTGTTCAGCTGACCATATGTAGGTGTCTCGGAGACTGAGATGGATAGCCCAGTCGGTGCCTCCATCTGTGTTGTCTAGGTTGTCGATGATATAGTGGGAGCATACCCAGCTCATACAGAGACACCTGCATTGCCATACTTATGTGTAGGTGTCTCATCTGGAGCTGAATCCCACCCTTCTCTATCTTGCAGAATAAATCTTCAACATCACGTCAGGTCTGTTTCTGGGTTCACTTCCAATTGATGGTCGAGGACACTGGCATTTTCCTAAAGAAGGTCATACTACTTGCTTGTGATTCCAGCTATACTATGATCAGATGTGTGGTTGCCACACAGATTGATATGCTCAGGCTACCTGGATAATCATCACCTTGGCACTGCTATTAGATTAAATCTCTCTTGAACATGCAGATCAGCCGCATCTCCCAGCTGCAGCACAGACATTTATCCATCCACAAGAGCCTGGAGGTAGAACGTGGGGTCTTAACTGGAGTATTATTGAAATGAGCTCTCCTCCATCAAGCCACTTTCACGCTTAGTGTCACAGCTTTTGTTCTCAGGCACTGGTCTGCTGGCACAGGTCTGCGCTGGGGAGCTGGCAGCCACTGCTGCTGTCACTGCGCTCGCTGACTTTGTAGTGTGTGTTAATTTTGAGGGAAATCTGGGCACACACACGTCTGTCTTGTCTTTGTTTTGTTCCCCAGTAGTCACTTCATTGTCTCCATTTTTGGAAGACGAGCTTCACTGAGTCCAGATGTTTTCCTGCATCCTTTTAATCACGAGAAGCGTGCACCATTTACTTTGCATAACACGTTTGGTTTTTCCCATACAGCATGTTGGGGTGCATGCTTCTCTTGCATTTTCTTTACCTTTGAGATTATTGGAAACCAATTTACTGACAACAAAAGGAGAAGGGCCCAATTGTAGTTTGCATATTTCTACCTTTGAGAAATCCTTCACACGCTTTAAGCAGTAGTGTTCAAAAAAATCAGTGAGCTATCAAAAATAGAGCAGCAAGTAGTGCGCTCCATTTATTTTTGTCTCCCAACTCTCCATGTTGGATTAGGAAACATTAAATATTTTAAACTGAGGAGGCAAAGGATGAATTCTGAGCTTGATGCTAAATCCTGACTGCAAAAGATAAATCAAACTTGTATACTATTTGGTGATGCATAAATACTCAGAGTTGTTTAAAAATGCATAATTTGACATTGTTTTGGACTCCCTTGCCATTAAATGAACTCAGCCTTGAGGAAATAATTTAATACCTGCTTCAAACAGAGAATCCAAAATACTCTAAAATTTCCAGTGCATGATCCAAGCCACTCACAAACCCGTTCCTGTTCTCTCTTCCCCCCTCTCTCACATCAGTAAAATGTTACATATATTTGAGAGTGTTTTCTATTTTCTTTTCAAGTAAATGAACTGTTGAACGTTTTGTGAAACTAAGTTGACATCTTAAAAGCTATTATTTAAAAAATAAAATGTCTTGGAGGCTACACAATATCTTCTTGTCCCTTAAAGTTGATTCTTGTTGATGTTTATCATTGTCTGTGTTTTTCTCAGCCCTTACTCTGGCTATTAGCTATTGCAGTGCAAATTGTTCATGCCTTCATGCCGTTCTTCTGGCACACATTGCAGTCGCTGTGCAGTGTCGTCAGGGTTCGAGTCTGCCTACATCTTTCACATGGAGAGAAGTAAAATTTAAATAAATGGTATTAATGAGCAGCTCTACAGAATGCAGGCTTAATTCATTTAATTGCTTGTATGGACTAACTGCAGTTGTTATACCTCACTGCTTAAATGAAAACATTTATTTCTGCTCAAAAATATTGTCAGCTCCAACACAGCAAAATACTGACAATAACAATAAGCACAGCAATAACTTGTAGCCAATGTGTAATCTGTGCTTGATGTGTGTGTAATTGATAAAAATTGCTTTCAGTTGGTAACAATAAAAGAATACACCATGCTCCATATATCTGTCACGATGGCTTTGTACTGGTTTTTGATGATCTTTGGAAGCATTGCAATAAGACAGAAGGTCAGTGCACTTCATTCCTTTTAAATGAGTTTCCATATGGTCTTTAGTGTGTAATATAAGAGTTGAAGGCACTCCAGGCTTTCTGAGGAAGCAACATTTAGGTTAAGCTAATGCTAGCATGTAGGGACTGTTGTGATCCTCTAGTTTGGCTCCTTGTATAAAGAAGGCTATCAGCCGGTACTCAAAATGATTCTTGTTTGAATAAATCTTCTCTGTCAGAGAAAAAATAACCATGAATTAAAGATGAAAGAGCCAGAATGAGTGAGCGTGCATATGGTGGCAGAGAGCTCTGTCTTACTGGCAAGAAAAAAAGAGAGGAATCGAGGGATTGGGGTCTTTTACAAGGGTGAGCAGAGAAAATATCCCTTAGGGAGTCATTTAGGCACAGCAAGCAAGGGGTAAGAGTTATATTCCCATCTCCTGTTCAAGGCCCTGTCTCCCAAGCAAACAGCAGCTCCGACCTCCCTTCCTGCACACATCCTTTTGATGGGAGCAGGATGAGCTGCAGCTATCTGCTAGGGGCACTGTGCTGGTTGCTTTCTTTGACGTCTGCAAAAAGTTATTCCCCTTGCTTCCACACTGACTAAGACAGGTTGATATTTCTCTACGTGTTTCACAGGACAGGAGCACAGTTGGATGTCCAGGAGAGTCAAGTTTTGGTTCCGGGCGCTTCCTTTCAAAGGGATCAGTTGGCTTTTTGATAAGACAACAGGGTCTATGGGCACAGGAGGTGCCAGCTCCCTGGACAGCAGTAATTTGCTAATACAATATCACTGAGGAAAGTGTTGCTTTATCTGGAGAAAGTGGGATTAGTATAGGAATTGCATTATTGGTGAGGAACTGGCCAGAGGAAAGACAAGATCAGGTGCTACTGAAAAGGGAAGTGTTAAGCTAAGTTGAAGATATTAATAGAGTCCCTCCAAAACTGATTTGGGGGCTAATCTTATTTAGTATTTTAATTTCTGACCTTGGTAGGAGTGTGCTAATGAAATTTGCTGACAATCTCAAGTGTGAAAGCTGCATCAATAAGGAAGAGATTTGGTTATCACACAAAGAGAGCCAGATGACCTTGAAGTCTCTAGTAATAGAAGTGGGATGAAATTCAATTGTACAAAGATACAAGTTCCTGCACTCAGAAACTAATAAGAGAAATTTTTACTACAGGCTAAGAGGTCATCAGCTGAAAAAAACTCAACAGGAAGATCTGGTTGTATTTACTACCCTGTGACCATTAATATAATCAAAGGCACGTGACCCTGAAAATATCAGAAACAATCCCAGAAAGTACTAGAAGAGACTGTTTCAGCAGAGGAATATGAACTCCATCTCATACGACTTTGGCGAGACCTCCTTTAGAATTGCATCTTAATCAAAAGAGATTAACTCCAGCCGGGACACAGGCAGAAAGTGCTGCCAGTGTGGTTAGGGGAGGAAACAGCCCATTGCAGCAAGTGAGGTGAAATTCCCTTGTCTCATCTAGTTTGGCAAAGTGAAAGCCCAGAGGAGATGTAGCCTATAAATACGTACAGGTGGCCATTTATGGATCAGTGATGGATTCTTCATTATAATGCATCTATTTCATTTCACAATCATTTGTGTGAGGACTGTTAGCAAATACTGTAAGGGAACATTGCAGTTACAGCTGAGCATGTGAGCTGGTGGCTGGAGAGAAGTGTCCACCAGTCCTCTCGGGGCTTGCTTTTCTTTCCCCTGGCTTCCAGCATGAATGCGTGCTTCACCCCAAAGATGCAGACAAAGGGCTACTAACGTGATCAGGGGAATGAAAAGCCTGATATACAAGATGAGACTTAAAAGATTCGGCTTGTTTAGCATTACAAAGTGCTCTGTGTAAATATTGTGGTGGGGGGATACAAGTGAGGAAGAAGAATAACTTAAATGAAAGGACTGTGGTGGTGTGAAAACATCTGGGTACATATGGCTATGAAGAAATTTAGACTTGAAATTTTAATAAATTTCGAAATCAGAAGGTTATTACTATAGGAGGAGAAAGGCTTAGGAAGAACTTCTATGTAGAAGTAGCTAAAAAAGCCCCACAACTTTTAAGAAGGGGGTTGTTCAGCCTGTGAACAGCACTCTGTGATGCGGTTGCTCACCGTATCAGGACAGTGAATTTCAGTACACACATTCTCCAGTCAGTCCCTGTATTCTCCTGTAGGTTCCTACTAAGGTACAAGACACATAGTCAGGCTAGAATATTTTTAAGCATCGTAGAAACATCTCAGCAGAGTGCGTGAACAGAGATTCTCCTGCTTTGATTTTTACACATATATAATAGCCAAGATTATTTCATCAGTGCTTTCATTCATCTCAGCTTGTTCAAGTATAATGGAAGCTGCCTACACTTACACAATTTTCTTTTCAGAATTACAAATGTGTCATCATAATTGTAGCTGTATTCCCTGTCTTATTTTTGCACTGAGTAGAAATAGTAGCACATTCATAACAATTTTTTAAGATGCTGCTGTATATGTCTAACTTGTGCGTTAAGATGGCAGAAATATACTGCTGTTTTTTTCCCAGAAAATCTGAAAATAACTGTAGTTTCACATTTTCAAGGGAAAAAAATTGAATTATTTTTGGCAGAAGTTTTCAGCCTTTTTCTTTTAGGCTTTTGACTTTTGGATTCCTTGTGTTTTTTCTTCATCCCTATTATTTTCACTGAAAGAGAAGGTAAAAGGAAAAAAGGAGATAGGCAGAAGGAGGAAAAAACCAAGAACGTCGGTGCAATAGCTGGAATAACAAAAGTTGTGTTGTGCAGAAAAAGGGGGAGGAGAAAGGCAGAAAAAAGCCATTCCTTATAATGAAATATTGCTGCCAGTTTGACAAGAGTGGGGTTCTTCAGCCTAAGGAGAAAAAGTCAGATACAGTAAGTCTTCAAATCATAAAAAGGTGTTGCAAAAAGTAATAGTCTGTTCTCAATGCCCAGAGTGGATAAAACAAGTAGTAATAGGTGAAAATTGCAGAATCACTCAAGGGAGACATTAGAAAACCTCTTTTTAAATAATGCATGTTGTAAGCAGGGGCGGTCATGTGGGAGGTTGTGGGAGCGTTGGCGTCCAAGGGAGCTCCTGAGGAGTGACGCAGCTGCAGCTGGTTCTGTCTTTCCGTGGGGAGATGGACCGGGTGACCTTGCCAGGTCCTTCCCATTTCCATGTTTTGATTATTCTATTTGCAAATATCAAGGCATTTTAAAAAAGGATTTAAACTTGTCTTTGAATTTATTAATGTTCTGTACCTAATCGCAGGGAATCAAGGCATTTAAGGAAGATCAGCCTTTATCCTTCAGACATTAATCTACATGTTTAACTTTGCTACCAGCAGGGCTACTCGTAATAGCAAAATTAAGCACATAACTCAGTTTTCCCAAACTTGCAAAGACATCTCACATGACACGTAAAGGCTTGGGGATTCTTCTTTGTAAACACTGACCTTGTCAGTAGAGCTGCTGAATGCTTAACGCAAGTACTGAGTTTCAGATCCCTGTTATTAACTGGTTCCTAGAGACACTGTGGAGGTAAAAGATACAAGAACTATCAAAATATTTCATTTGCTTATAATGATATGTTTAGATTTAGGCCTATTGAAGCCAGAAGGGTATATTTCTGCTTTACTCTTAAGGGTTTATGCATAATAGCGCTGTGTGGCACTGATTAACACCATGCAGTCATGTAAATCCTTTAAAGACAGGCAAAAGATCTGAGCATCTGAAGTCGTTGTGGGGTGAAGAAGTTTGGGGAGTGTTAACACACTGCTTCCCAGACATTTATTTCAGAACCCGGAAATAATAACACGTAGCCATTGCATAAGGCTTCCATTCATCCTGTGGAGTGGTTAGTCCTATGCCACGGGTGAAATTCATATTATTTGAATGGTTTTTGCTTCCCAGAGCATTCATTTCTGACACAATTGCTCCAGTCAAACAGTACCTTAGTCCTTTAATCATTCCAGTAAAGTCAATGGGTGAAGTGCTTCATTGTCGGAGCAAAGATAAAAGGATCTGGTCCATAAGGAAAAGAAATCCCAGTCTGCTGCAATTCACAATCCAGTATTTTTCTTTCATAGAATCACAGAATAGTTTGGGTTGGAAGGGACCTTTAAAGGTCACTTAGTCCAACCCCCCTGCAGTGAGCAGGGACATCTTCAACTCGATCAGGTTGCTCAAAGCCTGGTCCAACCTGACCTTCAATGTTTCCAGGGATGAGGCATTACCACCTCTCCGGGCAGCCTGTTCCAGTGTTTCACCACCCTGCCGCATCTTGTCAGGCCCCATAGAATTCTGTATGTTCAGGTTCCTCAGGTGGTCACAAACCTGATCTTCTCTTCCTTGTTCATTTTCTGATATATTACAATTTTTCAGCAGTGAGCTATTCCTTGTGTAATTGTATTGGAATACCTCAGGCTCATTTTTCTAATAATGCTGCATTTTGTGGGGAGATTAAATTTCATGGATAGTTACAGCATATCCATGTACTGAGAGAATAGAACAGTTAGAAATTAAGCTGGAATACTGATGGCTGCTATGAATTCAGTATGTCATATTTTGAATTACTACCTTATTCCCAGGTAAAAATTTGCCCTGGCCAAACATTTGAAGTCACACCAAGAGCTCTTCAACAATTGCTGATGGTTGTAATGCTGTCAACAGGAGATACCAGTTTAGAAGTACACTGTGATTATTGTTGGTACAAGGTAAATAGAAACTGAATGCATCTTCAAAATTAGTTGATGTTTTCCACTTCTTCCCTGTTTGGTATTACCTGCAGCATCAACAGTTTGCAGACCACTTTTAATAATTGCTACATTAGACAGAGCTGTAGAGGTGCCTGACGAAGGCTGAGACTCATGCTTGGACAAACACATCTACTTTTTGTTACAGTCCAGGGAAATTAGTCAAGAGCTGCTAATGATGTGCACTGCTGCAGAGAGCAGTCTGCAAAGCAGAGATGTGTGTTGTCCTTGGGTTGCTGCTACGAATTGGGCTACGGTGTGCCATTCAGCCATGGTAAATAAATATAGGAGTGCTTAAAATCACCCAGAATAACAAGAGGGACACTGCGATGTGGAGAAACATGTTTAGCTATCCCGGTGAGGTTTCTAGTGCTGTGGGTGGAGAGCTTATGACAGCGAAGACCCTAATGATCTCTCCCAGCCACCCAGCATGGTCCATCAAGCTCACCCAGTGCTCTGCACTCCTCATCAAACACCCACCTCTCTCTCACCCAGCTTTAAAGACCTGTCATAGTTTGTCCATGTCCCACCTCAGCAGTATAAGTGTGTCGTTTGCCTCCAGAGCACCCATGGTCAGCTCTTCTCACCCATGTGGCTGCATCTGCCATGGGCAGCTCTGGTTTGGGTTTGTGCCCTGTTTGTGCCTGGAGCAGAGGCTGGAAACGAAAAACACCCAATAACCCATAAAATCATTGCCTCCTTAGAGCCTCTCCTTGATGGGTACTAGTCTTGCTGCTACAAAGGACCAAGAAGTCACTCTACATGTATACATACACACATATGCGCATATATATATATATACACACATATGCGCATATATATATATATATATATTCCCCCACCTCCATGTCAATAAATACTGTGAAATTGGAGAGATGCGAACCAAATAAATTCATCCTTCCACATCCTTTCTTCTTATTATTTAATCTCCTATATATTTTGGTCATTTATTTTTAATGGCAGGATTTTTTATATTTATCATTTCTTTATTTTACGATGTCCACAAGTTGGTGTGCAATTTGCTTCGATCACCCCGGAAACATCTCTTTGCCAAGTTCTCCAGCTGTATGGCTCGGAAGCCTAAAGGGAGGTCTGAAGTTATGAACTTTTCCTATTTCATGGGCAGATATATTTAACAGTGCATTGCAGACTTGGGCAACCAAAGTCTCCACAGGACCTCTGGCTGAAAGTGACACAAAGAAATGATAGACGAGATTATATTTTTTTCTTTAATGTAGAGAAATACATTAATTTCTCCTGCAGTTAATGTTTCAGGAGATAGCTTTTAGGAGTAATTTATAATAAACGCTGTCTTCTGGTCATATTGGCCTGTAAAACATCTGGTGGATGTTACGACGTTATTGTAAATAATATTAGCTCAGCACATTAGGCATAAACTGATTATGTTAGGGTCTTTGAAAAAGAAAGGAATGCTCTTCACTACAACTGAAGAGCAAGTTATCACTACAGAGTACAATGAGGGAAACAACCATCCCCTTTTAAAACAACCCCTTTGAAGCAACATGCAAAGCAGATCAGGCAATTCTGAGCTCCTCTTTGGTAGTAGTTGTTCTTCTCCCTCTCTCTCTCTCTCTCAAATGGTAAGTAAGTGTGGTAGAATTCAAAGCAGTACAAATAGAAACATAAAAGGGTTGACAGGGAATGACTTAAGGAGGGAGATTGACGGAGTTTAACACAGACGCATCTTCTGAAGCAAAGACACAAGGCAATGTAATTGCAGCCTGAAACTGCATGAGCAGTAATAGTTAAGATCGATCAAAATGGTCACACAGGAACTAGTGGGCTGAACTGAAAGGAATTTGGTATTAGGAAACTTTATTAGCGGTGACTTTGTACAGGCAATGAAATTATTAGGCAAAAGAGGTTGTTACAATGTGTCAAAGCTTCCCAGATAAAAGAAAAAAAAAAAAGAGTGGCATGTGAGCCAAAATTTTATACAGATAGCCAGATGACTTATGGGAGGAGTTGGTTTCTAGCCCTGGAATTTTTTATATAAATATCTCTAAATTTGGTATATACACAGACTTACAGAATTTATGGTACTAAATAGTTACAATTCCTCTGGTAGACATATTTCAACTCACTACAGGATCTAGCATAGACAGGGCCAGCAAAAAAACAACTTCTAATGAGGGTAAAAATCATACTGCACATCTTCTGCCCATTTTCCTCCATGTAGCTTGTGCTCTTCTTTCTGCCAGGGCGGCTGGTGACCTCCTCTTTGTGTGTTCGCCTTAACGTACCATTGCACTGATGGCAGCCCTTGCCCTGCTCCGTGCCAGCTGTGCCCACTTCTTGCCCGTCTTCTCCCCGGGCAGTGGGATGGGATAGGATGGTGGTGAGCCTCCAGGTTCTCCCTCCACCCACCTCGGCCCACACCATGAAGCCCTTGGGCTAAAGAAAATCGTGTTCATAACATGGCTGCTTTTAAGGTAAAGGATCATCAGGCTGTGTCTGGAAACTCTGTTTAGTATTTGCTTTTTCCAATGCAAATTTGGGTCAAAAAATAGGTATTTCTTCCCGGAATAAGGTTATGTATCTGGATTTGGCCTAAGGAGATTATTTTAGGCCTGAGTTGTACCTACATTTCTCAAATTTGCTTTATTATGGAAATATTTAGAGAGACACAATGATATCAACACACACATGGAGAAAAGTGTTAGACAAAGCAAAGAATATTCTTTACTTCTTCTTTAATTACATTCAGGTTTTGGGATTACATATAAATATTTTTAATGGTGACTAACTAGTTGCTGGTGATTTTTCATTGCTTTCTCCTCAACTGAAAATCTGTGTAAAGGGAAAGCTAAATAATTTACATGTGTTTAATATTGGAGTGGTGAGTTATTCCTTGAAGGACAGCATTTCCTGGCTGCTTTTTCATGCTCAAATAGGTTCCTCTGCAAACACCGAGAAGCCTTCATGAAGCACGCAACCAGTGATCTCACTTAGCTCTGGTACTTTTTAAAACAACAGAGAAGGAGATCTTTCCCACAACCTCAGCACACATTTCCTCACTCTCCTCTTTCTTTCTCATTCAGATATGGTAACTGGTCACACCAGTCATATTCATCACTGTTCGATTATCAGTCACACTGTATAAAACAAGCAGAAAGCAGGGTTGCACTTCCTAATGGTTCCCAAGTTGTTTTACTCCAAAGCATAATTACTAATTTCTTTTAGACATCATAACATTTCATTGTGTTGGTTCAATGTGAAGAGATCTTCTGGACAGTCTTATCGGAAAGCTCTTTCAGCTGTTCTCAACCATTCCGATAGCAAGGCAAATAGAAATAGTTCTTCCACTCACTGTATTTGTGATTTTTATTAGCAAATAACTTTTAATACCTGCAACAAGAACTACTGAAAATGTGTGGCACGTTATTTGGATCATAAATATGAATCTGACGAAGGGCTATAAAGAACGTAAATTGTATGCTGTTATGTGCACATCGATTTTCAGCACAGAGCCACCAGCTAAGGCACATGCGTGTCTGTATGGAGTCATGGACACATGAAATGATATCCCAGGATATCTTAAATGGCCCAAAGGAAAAAAAAAAATTACATCCATCTGACAGCTGTTTTTGCTGCCCCAAGCTGGTGTTTATGACTTTTTAGTGTCCTGGCTTAGTAAAGCAGATAGGTTTATATGACAAACAATTCTGTAGAATGGTTAGGAAACTCTTGCTGTACACCTTTTAAGTAGGCATAATCCTGATTTACAGAGAGCATGTTTTGGTCTGCACCATCTTAATGTAGCAATACTAGTGTCTAATTTCTCCTGGGTATAATGTTCATTGATTATAGGAAAGAAGTAAATGCACAAAGGAATGAATGAATCCACTCAACAAAAATGCATTGCAGATGAATACTTCTACTGGCTGAAGATTTTTGTGTTACATCTAATTGGCCATGATGTATTGTTTTACAAATTTCCTTGATTTCAGCAGTTTTCATGGTTCTGTGAATCTCTATTTGCTTGAAGATTTTTCTCTTTTTTCTCTACTACTTCTTTTCAAAGTAGTTTTCCCTCTTGGCTTTTAGTTATAACTTGTCTTCTAGTAACATTCAAATTGTAGTGCTTATTTATATGCACACACCTCTAATTGCTAAATATTGGGTACACACATACACATGCAACTCATGTGCATGCGCACACAGAAATGCAGAAATTATTCTGCAGAAACTTACACCCTGAAAAGTTAAGAGGGATTGTCAAAAAGTGCTAGTTGTCTGCAAAGCTCTTCTGTATTGGTAACTGATTAAAATTCAGCGGATCTGCATCAGCTATATATATACCCAACTGTGCCTCAATTATTAATTACCTGTTTGGCTGAGAGTCTTAGCAAATCTTCCTGTTACCTTCCTGCTAATGACTTTCCTAGATGTGTACTTAGACATTGGACAAGATTGGCTGTGCTTGTAGAGCTCTTAGAGAAAGCACTGACTGGCTTCATTCATATCACAAATAAATTATCTGACATCTACTCAGGGTATTTCCTTGTTTATTCTTGCCATTGATCTTCAGTTTAATTATTTCTGTTGAACTGACTCTAGTTACATCCCAGAGAAATTACTTACATATTATACTTGTCCCTTCTAGCTATTCCTTGTCTTTCTTGTGCAGATTCCCAGTCCCTAATGAGATATTGCCGCCTTCTTGTGCAAACACTCCTGTAAATTCACAGTCTGCATTACCCATATGTGTATTTTCTTAATTCTCTAAATTGCTGGATTAAGGGTTTCCAACTCCAGACACTTGTGCAGCAGTCTTTCTGCACAGTACTCTGCATAACCCACTTCTCATCAATCCAACTGAGAAAAATCAGAAGGCAAATTTCTGAGAGTTCTCCATAAACTTTGGACACTCCAGTTTTCTTTTTCTACCAGCTCTCTCTCTTTAAAGGCTGAAACATTAAACCGTGAACTCCCCAGCATCAGTGCCTGCCGGTATGAGCTAACAGGCTGGCTGTTCCAGAAACCTTTACAGGCACTCCTGGTCATTCGGTTGATGGCTTACAGGTGGTCCTATGAACAGAAGGAACCGGGTATAACAAGGCACAGTATTTTTAGGTGAGCAGCATATAAAAGGATATCTCTGTAACACTTTATGCTTGTTATCATTTAGTGGGCAGCCTGCATTACGACTGCTGTGTGAGGCAGGAGATGAATTGCTACTGAGCCCTCACTGCTCAGTGAGCACCCCTCCAGGATTGTTTCTGGCACACTTTTGAAACTGGGATCTGAAAGGAGCAGTGGAAAACCAGGATGTGGCTGTGTAATTAAAGATTGTGCCATAATGCATGTGCACTGGAGGATAGAGTTAATATTTCCTTGGCAACCTTTTCTGCAATGTTCTCCATTTTGCAAACCTAAACAGTTTGTTGACTCTGATGTTGCAGTTACTTTCTGCAAATACATTCCTTTTTCTGAAGTCTTCTTTTTGTACTTAAAAAATGTATGAACATTTTAGAATGAACCTTTCTTTAATATATCTTTATAATATATAATATACCCCAAAATGGGATTTTGAACTAAACCACAATATTTTCATGGCATTTGCAAGCTATTGGAATGGGAAAGCAAATAAATGTTTGTCTTCAACAAAATATTTCTGGTGAAAAACAGAAAAAAATATTTTTTTTTTCAGAAAGAATTCAGTGGAGATTCATGTTGAGACTTCAGAAACCTGGCTGAAAATGGGCTGTGCCTTCCTAAGGTAGAAAGAAGCTGAGGTCACAGATAAAAACTAAGTAATGAGAAAAAATATTGCTCACTATATGCAGTCCATTGTTGTGAAAGAATACTCATGGTCTTTCTAAGGAAACTGGTGTTAGAAAATTAAAATATACTTAATATAGGGGTTTAGCTGCACGTCAACCTGTAATAAGCTGAAAATAGGAGGGAATTGTCTGTCTCCTCATTGTTAGGAAGCCTTTCTTTCTGTTTATGAGAAGCAGTCAGTTCTGGGGTGACTACAGAGGGCAGATCGTGTTTAGTACCCCATTCTAATGGAGGCACGAAAGATTAGCCGACCTCTAGGTCATGTCTGATATTCTTAAAACACTGGAGAAAGAAGCACTGGCCATGTAAAATAATATTATTTATTTACATCTTAATCCATTGGTTTTGGGGAGGTTGGCATTCAAATAAAAGAAAGTGGCTGATGAGAATCAGAGTGAAACAGTATTGTGCAAAACATCATTTTCCAATCACTAAAGCATGTTTTGTATTTGTGAACCCCATCCCTGAAGTTGTGGCCAAGGAAGCAATTGTATGATTGCCTCTTTTTATCAGGCAGCTTGCTTTCTAGCATGGGCAATTTTCCATAGCAATCCATCACACTGAAACACTGCTCCTCTGAGCCCCACAACACCATGGATAACTATGGCAGCAGGGAACCCATATGTAATTACTACAATGATATCCTCTACCAAATTGCATGAACTGGTCGCAAAGCAAAGTCACAAAATATGTGTTGTTCCTGCTGCCACACTAAAAGGAGCTCCAACATCAGACACATTTTGTAACCTGCTTCTTTAGCTCTGCAGGTCCCTCTCAATCTTTTTTTTTTTTTTTAATCTTCCAAATTAGACTAGTATTTTAACTATAAGGCTTTGAAATCAAGATTTTATTTATCGCCTTTGAAAATATTCATGTACTTAAATGAGAAAAACACTGAGAGGTACAAGATCTGTCTGTTCCTGTACACACAAAAATACATGAAAGCCTTTCACACAATTAACTAGATTTATTGTTGTTGTTGGGTGCTTTTTTCTGTATAACAAAGAAAAGAGCAATCTAATAAGGGAATCAAACAAACAAGATGTTCTTTATGAAGTGGAGCTGATAATGAGTATTTGAAGACTTCTGTTTTCCTCTGCATTGATATGAAACAGCAGGTGATTTCCTTTAACTATGAAGGGTACAGTAAATTAATATTGCCAAAAGGCATTGAGGAAGACACATTCCACTACTAATAAAATATTGATAAAGATGTGAAATTTTTGTCACATTAAATATGCTTCATATTTGGTACTCTAGAAGAAAAACTGAGAGTGCAGTGTTTAATCCAGCCACCATCTGTTAATGAAAATCTCATTTCAAGAGATGAAAACAGTTTGGAGTTGTCATGATTTAACCCCAGCCAGCAACTAAGCACCACACAAAACCAGCACAGGAGGAGAGGCAATTTTTAAAAGATGCATATCTTTCTTCAGTTTTTATGCAGACTACATACCTGCTTGCTCAGATGTGTGACTATATCAACACACAAATTACACATATAAGAATACTTGTAGCTCTGCACAAAACCCCCCAACACTTCAGTAAAAACAACTTAAAGCTTCAAAGACAAAACAGTTCTTCACCGTTCTATGGCAATTTCCTTGTATAAGGTGTGGCCTCAGTCCTTATTTACTGTCTGCTCTCCAACCCTGTTATGGAAACATAATTAATAGCTGTAGTCAGCTCCAAACACAAAAGCAGGAGAACTTTTTACAACCGATCTTCTCATTATTTGCTGGAAGGACATTTCTCACTGACCCCTTCGCTGAGACTGAGCAACCCTTCCAGAAATCACATGAGGAGGTCTTGGGTCGGATGCTCAGAGGAGGAGGAAAGTGCAAATTGCAACCACCTGTAAAACATTTGGTTTTGGGTGATGTACCACCTTCCCATTGGGATTCGGTCTTGGAGGCCAGGTCACTCTCCAGCGTGGCAGTGAGTCGCCTTAACCATAAAACTGTTTTCATTTCTCATCCTTTAACGCCCTGCCATGCTGACTGCCAGCTTCCCAATAGCATTGATCAACCCTCTCATCCTGCTGAGTTGCAGTAGAAACATGTTTTCTGGCATCTGCAGCAAAACCTTGGGGTTCTGCACAGAACAACATGCTGCAAAGAGCTGTTTCTTGCTGCCCAGCCTGGATTTATTTCCTGAGCATAATCCAGCGTGTGGGCTGAGGGAGGCAGCACTGCTGAGATAAAGAAAAACACTGAACCCTTTTAGCTTCAAATAAACAAAGAAATCTAATAAAGCAGTGGGAAAAAATATTCTAAGTTATTAAAGCTTATTTAAGTGATAGATTTTTGAAAATGAGCGTTTTCAATAGAAGCTGTCTGCTCATCCTCAGCAGCGCTGCCGTCTCAGCCTATATATACACTTTTCTAGTTGAGGGGCAGCTGGGGGGCGAGATGGCTGTCCCTGTGACAGACTGGCCCCCGGTATGGACATAACCATGCCTAGACACACACAATTAGCTATGGTGGTGTCTCATAACCTCCTCCCATCAATCCAAGATATGTGGGAGTTAGACTAGCATCACATCCTCTGGAGAGCTTCAAATGACTACAGGGACAAAAAGAAAATAACAGTCGAGAAAATGTGTTTTCCTCCCCAGATTGTGCTGGGCTTTGAGCAGGACAGCCTCTCTCTCTCATTTTGGGGGTCGAAGGGGGCCTGTGTACTTTGTAACCCACTGTATCTGCTGCCTTGAAATGCAGACCACCTCTAACACACATTGCACTAGCCTTGCTTTGTGGTTCAACCCAGATTACTTTTCTCTGTTTCTCTCCCTGGTTTTAAACTCAGAAGAACAGCTCACAGGGGACCCAGTTCGATTTCTGGGTATAGTTTACGTGTGGCACCTGGGACAAGTAGGCTTTCAAAGCCCGGCTGTTGTAGCGCAAGCGCAGTACACTGAGTACCCTACCAAGAGTTCCATGTGTTGAACTGGGATGTTTTTCTCCCTATAGAAAATAGAAGAGGGATTTCGGGGGATAATGAAACATTTGAGAGCTGAAAAACCACAGCTGTTAAAAGAACACCTTTTCCTAGTAGTCCCTGGACTGTGAGTACTGTAAAACCTGATGAGTTTGAAATCCCTACTTGGGAAATGTCATTTCTCTTGTCATACATTCCCTATCTGTACATCTTAGAGATCCCATTTTGATTTTGTCACACGTGAGTTATTTCTGTGCTCAAAAATTTTTTAAGAGATTTGTTCAAGATTATGTAGTAAATAATTGATTTGTCCTTGATACTGTATTTTTCATTTAGCTGTGTTTTGTGTGCTTTGGAGCACATAGAATAAATGCTTCAAAAAAGCAGCAGTCTTTTTAACCTACTGCTGAAAGCTAGAATGAGTCTCACAATTTTTGTGAACTGTATTTTCACTATTTTCAAAGCAACACAGTGTTACATTCCCATAACGACCAGTCTCCTGTAAGGCATTTCAGAAGAAAAAAGTCAAGGGCAACAAAACCCAGTATTTATTCCCAAAGTCTAGGCATGATACATCCAGTCACTCTCACTGCCCACAGACCTCTTCTGTTACCCTTCTGCTCTTTAAGGCCTGTTTTTCCCTGGCGGTTTGGGTTGGGTTTTGTTATTGCTGCCTACAAGGCTCCCACTTGCTGGTGTTTTTCAGGGAATACTCCACAGATCCTTTACTGGTAGCAACAGAGGGAATGAGAGTTTATTGATGGTACCCTTTTAAAGAAACTGTGAGGGAAAAGAAGAAAAAGTCTATTGTTTCTTAAAAAAAAACAATTTAACTTTTGCCTGGTTTTTTAAGATAAAAATTATTTTCTGTTGTAAACAGAGAAAGCAAAGTGGACCCAGTGGTATTGTACTTGGAGATATTCCCTATCAGATTTCACATAATACTAAAACTATAAACCTGTCTTTGCTTTAATTAAACTACTAAAGCAGTTAATCTTTTAACCAGAAGAATTATTGCTCTGAACTGAAAGAATGGAAGGGAATGGGCAAAAACCCCATCATAAATTAAATCTCTCATCTTTAATTATTTAGTATGCCATAATATTTATGTGAAGCTTCTAATTTTTACATGTCTAGATGTCACAGAGCTTGTAATCTATGCCGGTGTGCTGGGGGCTCAAGAGCAGGGCACAGCTCTCATCTCCCTGGTGTCTTGACTTGCAGTCTCTGCGTTGCTGCATCCTTCTTCCAGAAGGACTCCCCTCCCTCAGTGGTATGGAATAAAAAGGTAGCTCAGGTTGCCGTGGAAACCTTAATTTTGACTTCAGCAGCTTGTTTGCTGTTTAAGATTTCCATCTTTAAAATTGCATTAATTTTTCAAAGTGTAATTATTTATATAAACATTTTTCTTTTGCAGTGTTTGAATGGTTCACAGTGGACATTGTGGGAATCTAATTTAGAGTAGGGGTTTCATGCTGTTGGGAGTAACCATTAAAGAGAAACTACAGAAGTGACCTCTATACCTTTTTATCCTTGATAATTTGCAGGGCTACATCTTGGTTGCTCAATATATTTTCATAACACAGTGGACACTCATGGATTTTCCTTCAGAAGAATTGATGTCATCCCTTAGGGATGTGCATATTGTCTTTGGAAATTATGACTCGTATCCTGTTGGTGAGCGAACAATAAAAATCTAGAGAATTTAGCCTGTGATTTATTTTATATTTGTTACAGTTTTCAGCAACTGTTTTGAAAATCAAGCAGGTTTATAGTTTCTCAACCACAAGCCCCAAACAGAATATTTTTCACAGTCTCAAGAGATGCAGAAATGTGACTTACGGTGATTTCTCAATGTAATACTTTGCATGTTAGTAGCATGACCCATCTACAAGTCACTGGGAGTTACAGTAACAAAATGACTGTAGCACTTTGGAAATGCAAGGATCAGACCTGAAGAGACACAAAGTTCTGGTTTAAGTTCAAAGGAGAACTAGTAAAAATTGCAATTATTTTAGATTCCTTGGCTTTTATGAAAACAAAATTTCATCTCTTCAGCTTGAGAGAGGAAAGAAACAAAAACTCAGCATCCATCAAAAATAAGACTGACTTGCTAAATATCAGCAGTTTGTAATTTATAAGAGGTTTCATGCATACCTCCCGTATCACCCATCTAGGTGATACCCACTGTTGTGGTTTCAGCCCAGCTGGTAACAAAGCACCATGCAGCCCCTCGCTCACTCCCCCGCCCCGGCCACAGTGGGATGAGGAGAAAATAAAAAGAAAAGCTCGTGGGTCGAGATAAGGACTGGGAGAGTTCGCTCTCCACTTATGGTCATGGGAAAAAGACAGGTTCAACTTGGGGAAGAAACAAAATCAATTTAATTTACTACCAGTAAAAACAAAACAAGGATATTGGGAGGTAAAACCCAACCTGAGAACACCTTCCCCCCAGCCCTCCTGCCTTCCCACCTCAGCCCCACTCCCGGTTCTCTCCACCTCCTCCCCACCAGCGGCACAGGGGGACGGGGAATGGCGGCCGGGGTCGGTTCCTCACACGTCATCTGTGCCGCTCCTTCCTCCTCAGGGGGAGGAAGACTCCTCACTCGTCCCCTGCTCCAGCGTGGGGTCCCTCCCACGGGAGACAGTCCTCCATGAGCTTCTCCAGCGTGAGTCCTTTCCGCGGGCTGCGGTTCCTCACAAACTTCCCTGGCATGAGTCCTTTCCGCAGGCCGGTCTCCAGTCACAGCCTGCTCCAGCGCGGGCTTTCCCATGGAGTCACCGCCATCTTGGGGGGCCTCCGCTCCCCTCCACGGGCTGGGGGGGGACAGCCTGCCGCCTCACCACGGGCTGCAGGGGCATCCCCTCCTCTGGCACACCTTCTCCCCTCCTTCCTCACTGACCTCAGCATCTGCACAGGGGTTTCTGTCACATTCTAATGTCCTCCCCTGCTGCAGGTTTCCCTTAAATACATTCTCCCAGAAGCACTACCCCGTCACTGAGGGGCTCGGCCTGGGCCAGAGACGGGTCCGACTTGGAGCCGGGGAAGCTTCCAGCAGCTTCTCGCAGGAGCTGACCCTGCGGCCCCTTCCCTACTCCCCAAAAAACCCACACCACACAAACCCATAACACTCTCCCATCTAGCAATACCCACCTTCCTTAGAAACAGAAGAACCAGGAATCAGAAAAAAGCATGGAGGGAAAAAAATCATGGGTGCAGGGAAAAGGGGAACAGAGCTGAGAGGTGTGAGAGGTGGAAACCAGAGTTGCAAAGGTATCTGTAAGGTTAATTCTGTGTGGGCACTCAAATCTTGTTCAACACACGATTAAAGGGTGTGAACCGTATCAGTACAAAGTGGCTTTGCAAGCCTCTGCCGTGGGTTTGTTTGAACTCTGGTCTGGAAGGCCATGTCACTGAAGGTATGCAAAAAATGAACTCCTTCTGCAACACACCAAGTTGAGAATGAGACATTTCAGCCCATAATAACCACTATTCTCTAGTACTGTGAGACTAATGATACCTAAGTGCATGTATAATGGGTTAGTGTACTCTGGTGTTATCGTCCTTCCCCTCTCCCTGGTTTGCATAACTTTGGAAGAGCTGCTACGGGTGGCCTGGGACATCGGCATCCAAAGGAACAGTCTCTGTCACTCTGGTTTGACAGAGTTTCACAGAAATCCAAATTTTTCTTAAGTTTCATGATGACTCCTGACATCTCCCTTTCATCCCAGCAGCAATGATTTATTTCTTTTAGAACTGAGGAGTGTACATGCTCATTGGTACCACTTGCCTCTTTTTTTCTGGTTGGGTATATCCTGCAGCGTGGGATATTTCTGTGATCCATGCATCTACGTAGCTGGCATCGTGTCTTGTTTGTGTGCCCTCACCGGCTTTACGTGCGTCCTCCCAGCTTGCAACCCGGCTCTGTGCATCCTCAGGGAATGCGTGAGTGCATGATCTGTGTTTGCTGTATTTCTAATGCTCCCTGACTGCTTCTCACGTTAACCTAATGTAAAGCAAATACCGTGTGTCAACCCCAAACCAGTGACTTCTATTTCAAAAATCCATAAGGACAACATATAATCTCCAAATTCTGTTCTGGACTATAGATTGTGCTGTGAAAATCAGAGTGCTTATATGAAGTTTATTGAAGAGTAAGTGGCTCAAAATCTCTGGTAATATCCACAAACCGTTATTGATACTAAGTGAAGTGGCAGACGCGCTTTATTAACTTCTGCATAACAACAGTGCAATCTTTCAGTCTTACCTTCTGCTCTGTCATCACGTGTTTATGAAATTGCCACTGCCATTCTTCCCCTGAATCATATCACGAGCCATCAGCTGAAAGATTATTTCAGGAAAGATGGATCTTGAATAGTTTGTTTGAGCCATGGACATCACTGATAGCATTTGTTTATATCAAAAATAAATTGTCTTTATCTTCTGGAAGCCGTAGTAAAATAGACTCAAAATGATTGTGCTGTTTTGGTTTAGTTAAGCAGGTAATATTTTTTAAAAGCATAATGGTATAATGGGTCTTACATTGGATTTCATTGTAAGTGATCAAAAGCCTGTAAAAATGAAATACTATTTTCTGATGGACTGAAACTTATTTAAATTTCAGAGCATTCTATTCAACCTTTTTCCTCCACTTTGTAAGCATTGCATTTGGCTGTAAAATAAGTGACTTGTTGAATCAACGGCGATCTGAGGAGCTAGGCAATTACTCCTTCTCTTGTTCATGGCTTTGGATTCACTAGTCCGTGTATACTTAGTTGCAAGAAGCGATTCATTTGGAATTGATAATTAAGTAAATGCTTTAAAATCTTAGAGCAGATATGTCTGGTGGGACAGACTCTGCGCTTCTCTGACAACTGGTACCTACGTTGGTAAGCACTGCCGACATGTGCGGCTTGAATAAGTCTTGTGCTTCCTAGGTTTCAACATCTCCATGAGATTAATTTGATGCTCATGGCTGCTGTAGGTGAGCATAAGTGACCTCACTGCAAGCGTCTACAGATCGCTTGGTTGTTGGGGTTTTTTTAGCAAAACTGCAAAATATTGAAAGGATAGCTGGAAGAATAGTGGTAATATAACAAACAGTCCTACATATAAAACGTACAAGAGTGGCTATGTGAGGTGGAAAGATTTCTGAATAATATTGTGGCATGCCAGACCTATGCCCACATAACAGAGCTAGTCCTGGACAGTGAGTTTTCAAGAGGTTTTCAGAGCCTGGCAGGGACTGAGAAGACTGAATTTGCTCTTAAATATTGAAGGGTCAGAGCTAGGGATTTGCTGTGGTTAAGTTGTGGTATTTTCTTGAATTATATTAAATTCAGAAAACTAAATGAGGCTTTCTCAGCAATGTACTAATATCAGATTGTGTATTTTTTCCTAATTACATTGCTTATATGAGAAGAATATTTAATTAAAAGTATGTATTCTTGAGAGAATCCCCTGAGGCAGCCACTAGCAGGGACCTCCTCTGAACACACCCAGTGTGCACAGTGCCACAGGAAAGCAGACAAATCTGTTCAATCACTGTGGTTTGTTGAGGAATATTTAATAATTTTTCACAAAATTACTAGCTTATTTAGATGTACAGGAAAATCAGTGTAAATGGAGTCTTTTCACACAAGATTGCAAAGACAGTAAATAGAAAGAATTGTGTTACAGTGAGGAAAAATAATTGTCAAAGCTAAGACAGAAAATGACATTATATTTGGCAAAATGAGCAGCAGTTAATTATTGGGCTCATAGGCTGCAATGCCTCTGCCAACATCATTTTGTAAAACCATTTTCATTCTCTATTGTCTACTTTCACTTGATGTGAAAGATGATACAGATGCAGCATGAAAAATGGTGGAGTAAGAATCTAGCTTCTGATCTTGAACATCTATCTGATTCAACTCAGAAAGAAAAATTATGTTATTTATTTATTTACTGCCCTAGCTACATTGCTCAGCTTTATACCAATGTTACTACCTGGTGTCAGCAACTGCCAGAGCTTTCCCGTGTCCTCTGCGCTCCTCGAGGCTCTGTGGGCAGCTCCCTCTCCTTCCCCTTTTCTGCTCTCCACTGTGTCCTGAAAGCCATCAAATGCTATTCAGTCAGAGGTCTTGGAGGCCTTGGCAAGAAATGCAATTTAAAGGCAAAAAAGAAAATCCTGGAGATATCCTCTGGCTACATCATCCCAGTTATATCATGAAAGAGCCCAAGTTCTTTTGGGAGACGCTTGGGTGGTACCTGCTCCATCCAGCTGCGCCTGCGCAGGAGGCACTGAGCCCCTGGCAGTGATGAGAGCAGTATACAAGCAAAAATAACCCCTGGAGATTTTGGGGGAGGATGAAGAACTGTGCAGGCGCCAGGACCTATGAAAGGATGCAGGTCACCAAGCTGATGGCTACGAGGACCTGTCCCAACAAGTCAGGAGGGCCCGTCAGACTCCTCCGCAGGTATTTTCCCACAGCTGCTGCTTCTCAACTGGTTTATGGTGATGCACTGGGAGGGCACTGATTGCAGCCTGAGGGAGTGTGGTAGCCCTGCACAAGACAGGTTAAACAGCTGGGGTTTAAGAAGCCACCAGCCACATTATTTTCTGAAACGTATGAAGTAAGTCCAGGGTCTGAGCTGTCGCTGAAGTGCTTATACGCAACACCTCCAAATGCAGCTCCCATGTTAGGAGCGTTGAAATCCCCCCAGGATGAAAACGAAAGGGGAGTGACACATGGCAGGTCACAGCTCGGACTGGGGAGGCAAGGACAAACTTGGATAGTCTCAGACCTTGTAGTCCTGTCACCTGTAAGACTTCCCTGTGTTTGCATGGAGGCAAAGTGCTCTTATCTTTAACTTCAGCCAGGAGTTGCATGTTTTGCTTCAGATAAGTAGACTACTGTAAAACAAATCCAGCTTTGAAGAGTTAAGTGCTGCCTGCACCGAGGTTTACAGGTTCTCAACTTTAAGCAGTCATAGCATGTGTTCCCTAGGCTTTACCAGATGCGAGCAGATCTAAAATCGTTCTCATTTGCATGATTCTATGTTTTGTAAATACAGATGCTAAAAAGCATTGGTGTTTCTTAAAATCCAAGTGAATATTGTTTTGGAAACACAGGATTTGATGTTTTTATAAGCTGTAATATTTGTGTAGCTGTGTTCTTATAGCCAGGGTGGTATGAGGATATAAAAAGGCAAAATATTTACAGGGAAAGGTAATATTATTTGGTAGATTATCTGACAGAATTGGGAAAAAAATAAGCAAGGTTTCAAGCACATGAGGTCCTCCTTGGGTCTGATACAGATGTCATAAGCTTTAAACTATGTTTAAACTACTTTGAGTTTAAGTTGATTATGTTAATATTAGATGATTGTCCTGGTTTTGGCTGGGATAGGGTCAGTTTTCTTTCTAGTAGCTGGTAGAGTGTCATGGTTTGGATTTAGTATGAGAAGAATGTTGATAACACACTGATGTTTTCAATTGTTGTTAAGTAGTGTTTATACTAAGTCAAGGTTTTTTCAGCTTCTCCTGCCCAGCCAGCAAGAAGGCTGGAGGGCACAAGAAGTTGGGAGGGGACACAGCCAGCTGACCCAAACTAGCCAAAGGCATATTCCATACCATGTGATGTCATGCCCAGTATATAAACTGGGGATAGCTGGCCTGAGGGGTGGATCACTGCTCGGGAACTAACTGGGCATTGGTCAGCAAGGGGTGAGCAATTGCATTGTGCATCACTTGTTTTGTATATTCCAATCCTTTTATTATTATCGTTGTCATTTTATTATTGTTATTATTATCATTATTAGTTTCTTCCTTTCTGTTCTATTTAACTGTTTTTATATCAACCTATGAGTTTTACTTTTTTTTTCCAGTTCTGTCCCCCATCCCACTGGGTGGGGGAAAGTGAGTGAGCAGCTGTGTAGTGCTTAGCTGCTGGCTGGGGTTAAACCACGACAATGATTTAAAAGGAGAAAGTACTTGGTACTTGAGGACTAGAGGTGGATATTAGAAAAGGGAGAGGTGAAAAAGGCATTAGTTCTTCTAGGACAAAGAAAGAAAAGTAATAACCAGCTGTGAAATAGCAAGGGTCTAGCTGGGAGGGAGAAAAATTGTCATGTGCCATAAAGCCACCTTCCCGTCTGAGTCCATAATTTTAAGTGTCCACTTGAGTTATGAATTTCAGTTCCCAGACTCAGCTTTTGAAGATATTTTTAAGACTTTCGTGGGGCCAAGGGCTGAGAAGTCAGAGATGGAGTGGCTGTTCTGTGAAAACAGATTTCCCACTGACAACTGCATATTTCTGTCCTCTGTTGATTATCTGAAGCGTCCTTGTTCTGGTGTAGAGTGGCTCATTTTTTGGGGGGTATCCAGTGATGGATTTGTGGAGGTTGGATTGCTGCTCTTGTGGGGGTTGAAAATGTTTAAGCATTTGACACTGTGGTAAAACTGACGCAGATGCAAAATCATATCCGTAGCTGGGTTAGAAAGGAGCAGAAAGTGAATTTGGCACAGCTGCCTCACCTACAGTAAAGGACAACGTAAGAAAGCCTGAGAAACAGCTGGAAAAGAAGAGACTTGTTCTACTGTATATTAGTGGAGACAAAAAAAAGCAAATAAAGTTATGTTGAGGTTTGGGAGTGCAATATTGGTCAAATCACACCTGAAGATTTTCTTAAGTCATATACCTCTTTGCCTCCTTTATAAAAAGCTATGTTTGGTTTTTAACCCATCCTTACAGTTCAGTCACTTTTTTTTCATCTTGGGAACAGCTTTATTCTCCGTGAGAGCTGTTTTCTCTGGTGGTTTCTTCACGAAGTGAAAACCAGAGTGAAGTGGATAAAGTTGTGAAGAACATAGGTGTCACTTCAGATTACAGCTTTCAGCTCCACCTGTAAGGTTGCACAAAGTACAAAATGGAAGTTAAAAATGTTTGAAGATGGAATTGAGGGACCTGTTTTGGCAGGGTCACATTTCAGGAGAAATGTTGGAGAAAGAGCATGTCCTGGATTTCGGCAATTTCTCATCTGCAGTGATACGGGGCCAGACCTTCCACTGGCGCCATCCCATCAGAGGCTGCAGTGGAACTGCAGTGATTTACCCCACGGGTGTCTGCCTACCCCCTTATTTGCAGCACAGCCTCCACTGTCTCAGTGTTTCTGAGCATTTCCATTGTATTTTTTCTGGAATACATTTACTTCTTGCTTTCTCCAACCACTCACTGTCTGCTACGTGAGCCTGTGACAGCTCAGGAGAGGCACTGCAGGTCCTGCTTCTGGGTGGAGATTATCCAAAGCCAGTGGTGTCCTAACCAAAATGTCTTCTAACTATGATTCATTTAAGCTTAAAGAGATAATAACTGAAAAGTAGGACATCATATTACCTTAAGTATCAATTGATGGAATCTTAGTAAGCCTGAGGTATGCCATTTGAGGACAACTTAAATGCGCCATAATTGGGAAAGATTTATTATTGAGGATAACCTCTGACTGAAATGAGCCAACTTCTCCCTGTATAGCATGCCCTGAAATTTAAATACATGTCAGAAGCAGTACTAAATATAGCTACTGGCATTATTGTTAGCATAAGCAGATATTTATAAAACCAATATCCTTTCTGCTATGGTGTACTAACAGCCTTTGCCTAATTACTAATATTTTCAGTTGAGGGAATTTTGATATGATGAATTGCCTGTTACTTGATGAGACATTTTGGACGCAATTTAAATTCAGTGTCAGTGTTCCAGTTCAGTAACATGCTGTATTTTCGCCGCTTTCTAATTTACCTTACTCAGTCCCACAGATTTACTTAAATTATGACAAGACCAATAAAAATCCAGAAGCCACTCACACCCTTGGCTAGTGGTGCTGACTAGAGCTGTGTTACTGGTCACAGACTGCATGGTATATATGGGAGCATCCAACAGCAGTGGTATTGCCAACAATTCTCTATTTAAAAAAAATATTTCTTTTGCAAGTCATTTATTTTACTCTGTAAAATGCTCCCTTCTGCCTTGTACCCAGATCATTCTACCTCACTGAGTCCATATTTTTGTGTAGATGCAGTATTCACTATTTATCCATTATTTTAACAAATATATTTGAAAGTGTACAAAACCCATGTGGTTCATATGGGTCCAGTGAATATGTCATGAACTTTTGCTTTGAACTTCTGTTTAATTTTGCTTTCCACCTCTGCAAGGGTTGTGATTTTTTTCCTTAAATGTGTGAATTTAAATAAAATTTGTGGGGTCTTTCACAGTTAAAATCAACTCATTTAAATGTAGTTCTACTAGGAGAGTGACTGAGGAGAAGGTCATGGAGTGGTTGTATGTCGTTGTTTTCCAAGATTGCAAATGGTGCTTATATTTTGGGGGGTAATAACGCAGTGGGGGGAGGAATGGGCTGGCTAAACAAATGCTGTGTCTTGGTCAGTGAGAGAGTTGTTTATTCTCTGTATAGCCTAAGCCAGAAAAAGATGAGGCCATGTACTAGTACAGGTTTCCATCATGTTTGAGTACTTGACTAGTCATACAGGGGCTGAAGACGTGCTGTAGCATGGGATGTGAGAGTCCTCAGGGATTGCCATGTTAACAATTGCGCTTGGCAGCCCAGGAAGAGGAGGAACTTCAGATAAAAGCTGCACTGTAAGGAAAAATAACTCCCTGTCTAATTTTGGAACATTTAGATTCTATTTTATTCTAATGCAATTGTAGATTGTGTTCTACCTGTGATTGCAAAAGTTTCCTGAAGAAAACAAGAACTGAGCCCCAGTGAAGGGAGGCTGCTTTTGGACTTCATTGCAAGTTGCAAACAGGAATAACCTGGTCCCGGGGGGCCAGCAGCACTGGTCAGCCTTGGAGCAGCACTGCCTTTGAAGGAAAGCCCTAGGAGGACGTGAGGGTTGAGCATTTAACCTCCCAGCCAGGAGGTTTTATTTGCATGATGTAATACCATCTGGTCACACAATTTGGGCAGGGTTCAGTTTGTCCTAAGGCAAAGGAAAGCTCTGGGGAAAGAGCCACCTTGAGGTATTGCAGTGGCATCAGCAGGAAAGTTTTGCTGTCCCAAGGGCCAGGACCAGCTGCAGGGGAGAGACAGACAGTGGACGTGGGCCAAAGTAGGCAGAGAACCAGGGAGAAGCCTTGTTGAACCTGGCTGGGGGGAGCAGGACGGAAAAAGAGCCCTTTCCTCCCTGCTCAGCATCTCCCTGGCCAGCTCGGGTCCGCTCCCCGTTCGCAGTGCAGGCCTTCTGGCTGTTTGTTGTCCCCAGCACTCTGCAGCCACAGACAAGTTTTGCATTGCATGTGCCTTGATCCTAAATGCTGTTTGAAACGAGCCTGCTGAAAGGTGGAGTTTTACCTTTGAGGTGTGGGTATCTGCCAGCCCAGGGTCAGCTCTGGTTCACTCACTCATCAGAGCATTGACTTTTTTAGCCCATTCTAGACTAATTGAACAAAAAACACGCTTTCTAAGCCTTAGGCTACTTTCCCCAGTAGAAGATGAATCACTGTCTTCTACTTTTAGGAGTAGAGTGCAGTCATGTTTTTGATGTAGCCTCAAGAGGAGTAGACTTTGGGACCGCATACCTTTCCCGTGTGCGTTGGACACGTGCCTGGCTTAATGAAGGATTATGACTTGAGCCTCATTTTAATTCCAAGGACTTTGCTCATAGATAAGTATACTTACTTGGCTGCATATTCTTTATTGTCCCTTTTTTAAATGCTTTTTCATAGAGAGATCACCTTCTTAGTAACACCCATGCTTTACAAACATGTATAGCTGGCACACTGAGAAGTACAGTGCTGGTATGAATCAAATGCAGTAGCTGAAGGTTTTATCAATTTCTGGAGAAGTATTATTGCACTGTGAAGGTCAATCCAACCTATTAGCGTATTGATAAGTGCAAGGCAGCAATCTTACTTCAACAGAGCCTGCAGCAAATTATGAATTTGTTCATGGTGCCCTCCCTGCATTGCTTCCCACACTTTTCTCCACTCATCGAGTTCACTGGCACTGCTCACTGTGAGCAAAAGCATCACAGCTGAGTCCTTCAGTTGGGCCAAGGAAAAAATGCAGGGATACTTGCCAGGGCCAAGGGATGTGCACTACTAGTATCATGGGCAGCAGCATGGGACAGTCAGTGACAGAGATGGCTGCCTGGGGCATACCCAGGAGGACAGGAAGGAAAACACAGGCAGGGAAACACTGGAAGTCCAGCTGGAGCAGCCGGCAGCATGCTACCCTGCAGAGGAGGCATAGATCCAGCCATAGTCCCCCTCCCCATTCCCTGCAAGTAGCTGGGGAGCACAGACATTCCTGCAAGAAGCAGATGATTGCATGGGCGTGCAGCTACAGGGCAGCCTGTGGTGGCACTGCGGTAGTGCCTGTGTTCTCCATGCCACTGGGCATTGCAGCAGGGCCCTCAGCCGCCCTCCTCCCCGCTCCAGCATCCGCTGCTCCGGTGAGACGTACTAGGCGATGGGTAAAGGTGGGGGCATTTAAGCCTGCAACCTTGCACTTCAACCCCATGGGTCAGGAGAAAGAACGGGATTTTTGAGGGGGTTGTCTAAGCAGCCGTTGCATCATTTTTTGCAGAAATGTATTGTATTCGCCTGTTCACGTGCACATACAGCCCCACAGCCTACAGTTGGGGGAACCGCAGGGCCGAGTCAGCGCAAGGGCACACTGTCAGGTGGTGACTCAGATAAGGTTATATCCGAAGACCCTTTTGGAAGTCCTGCTCTTGTCTTTGCTCTGAGCTTTCCAGCCTCCTTGAAAAATAAATGGATGATAGTTTTATGTTCCACTTCTGCTGTTAGAGCAACGCTGCAGTGCTGTGGCAGGGAATGGGTGCTGGATTCAAGTGTGCTGGTAGTAACTCCAGAGAAGATTTGCTTCATTTGTTTCTCCGTTGTTGCAACATTGGCTTTTGTCTGAAACCTGCTTGTTCTGAGGTTTTAGGTTGCTAAATATTGATGATGTCTACACAGATATTTACCCAGTTTCGAAGCCCCTGAGCTCCTGACTCCCTGCTCTGGAAAGATTGTCACTGCTTTGAACCTTGCACACAATTTAAGAAATCAAACAAGAGCAAAAGAGTCATGGCAATGAATCACTAGACACAAAGGTGGTTTGATCAAAGAGGACGTCTCTTCTTCTTTCCTGCCTGCGACCTTCCATAAACACTTTGCTCTTAGATCCTGGCTGTGCAGATGTGTAAATTATTCAAACCAACAAACAAATTAGATACCGTACATGCCAGAAGAGGGAAACAGGTAACAACAAAAGTCTTAGCTGTGAGATTTGTTTTGGGCAATGGAAGAAAATGAAGGGAGTAAAATATACAGTAAAGATAAAATAGTGGCAGTGCAATGTATGTTTTGCATTGTTCTTGGATTTTGGGGGGCCATCTTTCAATGCCAAAGAGGACTCTCAAAGGTGACCTGTAAAATCCTTTGAAAATACAGTTCTTTTGAATGGAGAGGTTTTTTTGCTAAGGTATTTTTTTAAAAAGATAGGCAGAGAATTGTCCTGACTTCAGAGATATCAAACTAAGCTAATATATACAAGTAAAAAAACATGTAATTATGTCCATAAGGACCCAAAGGCTGTGACAGAATGAATCCCTCTTCCTACAGAAGTTGATGTTGAATTTTCCATCATAGGGTTTAATCCCAGGTATTTTGGATGCACTGGCTTGAGTGTCGTGTGTTGATCTGGAACAGAAGGGCCAATGGCATAGCTGTGGGAGACATGAGGGACGCTGGCATCAAGGAGAGGAAAACCTGCTGCTGGGAGCCTCCGAGGAGGTTGTGGGTAGTGCCTGTAGCTGTCACCTCCACATGGTGCCCTGCAGTCCCTGCACGCACAAGAGCACGTGTTAAGTGACAGGGCAGGGGAGGAGGAAAGAAGGAAAAGCAAAGGAAGGATGTGTCAAGACAATGGCACTTTATGGTGAGACTTCATCTCGTAAAGTTGCATGAAGAGTCATTATCATAACTTGAACAAAAACCAGAATCTGCTTTTGCTTAAGATCTCATATTGCAGAGCTGCAGGCCCACCAAATAGCTTCTAGAGATGTTGTCTTTGTGGCTGGGTTGCAGCTCTTCACAGCTCTGACAATTTGGAAAGGAGGATGAGGGAGTTTTAATGCTTACAACTCAAGGAAGTTTTGCAGAACGAGAGGCAAACATGAGGCATATCCACCTGAGTGTGAAGAAGAAACAAAGTGGTACATGCTAGGCCAAGGGGAGCATGAGGAGTTGTAGCAGGAGACGACACTATAGGTATAGACAGGCATTCGTAGGATTAAAGGGAGTTCCAAGAGCTGATTTCACCGCATAAAAGAGGAAAATGAAATTTAAGGCTTTAAGAAGATAAAAAAAATTATGTTTTAGTCCAAGAATTTTCACATGAAGGACCTACCTGTCAGGGCAGGATCATTTACAAAATTGAGTATCAGAGAAAGAGAGTCATTAAAAACCTTTGGGAAAGAGGACAGAGAATACTGTGTGGCAGGGCTCAGGTGAAAGGAAGGAGACACAACAGAGGGCAGCTAAAAACTATGAAGTAGCAGTAGCTGTAGAAATAATTCAAATGTGAGCGCAGATTAGGTAGAAGAATCTGGGCTCAATCATATTTATGTTGGTGATCTACCATTGTAAAACTAAACTTCAGGAAGAACACTGGGAGAGCTGGGAAAGCATCAGCCATTCTTCGATTTTGCTGAACTGCATTCCTTATCAGTTTGTATTTATGCAAAAATGAGTTTGGATCAGTCCTGATATTTAATTACTGGATTTTTTTCATTAAAAAACAGATTTTTACTTAATTTTTTCTGGGGTGCACATTTAGACACACCACAATGCTCAGAAAAGGAATCTGCATGCATCTTTTCCAAGAAGAATTTGTGAGATGTAATATTTTTCAGACAGTTCCCAGAAACTGTGACCAGTTCCCATTCTCTACTTGCTCCAACAGCTTTTCTGAGGCTGCTGACCAAGAGGTGCATGGAATTAGTTTAGATGACTATTTCAGGAACAGTATGGAGATGCTAGGGAGACTTCAGCTGAGGTGTTTCTTGGTGACGCAGAAGCTGGGAATCAAGCCTTACCCCGCAAAGCTTAAAGGGAATGATTTACATACTAGAAGATTGATTACTCCATATTGGTATATGTACTTACACATGGAGTAAGGATGTTATAATCAATCTTACAAGACTAAAGGGTAGCAAAGTGACATAGTTGTTGGATCCGGCCATCTTCAACTTGGACATGAGGTGTGATTTTCAATGCTTAGATGTAGTAAAGCAATGTAACAGCTCAGTAGAGGTAAAAGAAAATGTCAGAATAGCTAGATTGGGGAGGGGGCCAACTCACCATCACCTGAATAATTTAGTGTGAGATAAGGTATCTTTTTAATATAAGCATCTTTAAGTAAAGTATTTTAACCCATCCTCTGTGAGAAATTCTGGATCCTGTTAACAAGTGGGAATGTGTAGGGGAAAGAGGGAGCGGGAAGGGATGGCTTAGACTGGAGGCCTATAGGCATGCATTCTGTCCTGGTAAAGTCCTCTCCCTTCATAGATCACAAAAGCACGGTGTTTCTGCATTGCCAGCGGTAATCCCAAATTAACCACATTCTGCATTAGCCCCGTGACACACAAGGGTTTAACCCCTTGCCTGCAGCAGTCAAGCAGTTAGCAAGAACTCCCCCCTGCACCCTGCCAGCCATCACTGCCTTCAACGCACAGCTGGTTCTGGGCTTTCTGGGCATGTCCCTCAACCTCCCTCCTCTGAAGTGTTAAAGGTGTCAGTGCAGCTGAATTCACCGTGGATGGTGACCTGAAGTGGCACAGCAGTCCCGCCTTAGGTGACTGATCAGTCCCCAGGGTCCAAGTGATCATTAGAGGTGAGGATTTTCCCCCCACATCTAATTGGCAAGGACCCTGGGAACTACAGGCAGATTGCAGCTCCTTGCCATGGCTGCAGATATTTGATCGCACCGTGGCGTTGCCTGCTTTCCAGTTATGGTGAGCAGTCATTCAACCGAACGAAGAAATGTGTATGCCTGCCTGAAGTCCTGGGGCTCAATGTTGAGGTCTTGGGGGGGGGGGCGTATATAGGATCTGTAACATGCCTGGGGTCAACTTAGGTGGGCTAGAGGTCCCTTCTGACCTTAAACTTTTGCTCAGCAAATTGAATTTAAGTAAAATGGTATGTTAAAGGCCACGTAGTAAAGACTGAACTGCAAAGCAGCATCTCCTGTTCATTTTTTCTTCTGTCATTCTCTCATCTTTTGGTTTTAAAACTGGATGTGACATGGACTTTCATTCTTTGCCTTGCTGGACTTTCTGACTTTTGAGACAAGATCTGTGTCTCAGGCTTCATCAGAGACATTTTTAGGTGTAATATTGAACTGCAAGTTTGGAACAGTCTCTACTTTCTTCCATTCTAGTTCACAACGAATGCATTTAATGGCAATTTTTTCAGAACAATGTATTTCTGATTGCATGAAAAGTGAAAGTCAGTCATATACCTCAACTAACCTTTTAAATCATCTTGGGTTTCCTAATGCAGTGGTTTTTCACTGGTAATGGTTTTACATGTTGTCTGCCTTAAACAGTGCTTCTTGAATGGTGCTTAGTTTAAAATAATCCAAACTCACTTCAGTTGCAGTTTTCTAAAGGTGAAGCCTTTTTTTCCTGAAAATAGGGAGGTTGCTACTTTTTTGGGTTAAATTGAATACATACTGCCTGATATTCATGCTAGTGAGAATACCATCATTAATATTATGACTTTGCAAAGAATGCTTCCTTTTTGGAAGCATTCATTTGTTTATTAAATGAAACTATTTTTTTTTCTTTTCACAAAATGAGTGCCATTCACTGTAAGTTTTTTAAGACTTGTTTAGGTTCCTGTGCTTCAGAACATGTTATGCATTTCATGAATTCAGCATAAGTGACCTGAAATTTTCTTTTCTGTGTCACATCCATATTGCAACATTAGCTACTTATGCAGCATTTGGTACAATGTAAGCATAAGCCTATGCACTCATACAAACCCAAAGGATGATACCAGATGTCCTGGACCTTCCAGCAATTTATATTTTTAATAACATATTCTTAATCAGTGCTTAATCATGAACTTAGAAATGATAACCTTGAATTACTTCTATTTAAAAAAACAAATCCATATTTTATTAGAGTACATCAATCTCAATGAAATATAAAGCAAAATACTTAGTTGTTGGCTCAGATTTTTTGTGTGCGGCTAACAATATCTTGTTCATAGTTCATTTTGTGTATTTAATGATTTTTTTTCTCATTTGTATGAGTTCTCCATGCAGCTGGAAGGGAGGGACAGTTACTGTTTCTGCAGATCCACCTGAGATGGTAGAGGTGCTGAGGACAGAAGGAATACCTGAGGCCACATATATTCCCGCTGGCCTGGCTTCTTATGGAAATGTAGCTCAGGCAGTCGTGTGTGTCTGCAGTTCTGGTTCCTTTGAACTCTGAATTTGACAGGGGGTTAAGAACTATTAACTCCCTACAAGTTTCCTCAAAGTAAACATCTCTGTAGAGGGAGAGCTACCCTGTAAGTGTTTGGACAGAGAGAAAGGCAAAAGTATGAGTGCACATACTGTTAGGCACCAGAGGAGCTGCATGGGATAGGGCTCTTAATAAATATCCTAGCTGTGGGAGAACTTTTTGCTTTAGTCCATCATTTTGTAGAAAGAGAGATCCAGAAAAAAAACCAATCATCCTCTCCTTTGCCCACAAAATCGCATGTGTTGTAACTGTAATCACAGTTGTGATAGCTGTAGTTTCATCTTACATATAGAATCCTTCTTCTGATAAGCTAGAAGCTTTGCTTTTTATTAATACTTATTTATATATTTCTCATTTTGGGAGCAGAAAATACATATTCATTTCAGTGAGACTACTATAAGAAGGGAAATTACTTATTTCCTCTTTCAAAAATTAGATCCCCTCGATCAAACAGATTATTGCAAACACATGCTTATTGTTTATTTTTTACTCCCATAACATCCAATGAATTTAGTTTAATGTCTTAGATCTAATCTTGCAACGTATCTTCCTCACGGGTGGCAAGTAAATTGTGCTTTACCAAAATATGGAAATAAGTGGCTGGTCATTCCATTCTACCTTTTTTTTCCTAAAAAATTTGGTGCTTTTGATCAACAGCTGTGTATGTCCCAGTTAAGATACCAGTCAAACTGGTCAGTCACAAGTGGCTTGTTCCATATGTTGTGCCTATTTTCATAGCCTTCAGCTGAGACTTTCATAGCTTCAGTTTGGTTATTTAATATTTTATAGTTAAAAGAACAGACTTTAATGAAACTGCATGCTGTGATTTCACCTAATGGCTTCATGCTTTAAAAGAATTAATCCAAGAAATATCTTAGATTTAGGGAAGATTGTCTCTTTAGGGTAAAGCTCAACTCTTGCGAATTGCATTTGATAACAACAGGGACTTAGAAGTCTTGCTAAAACCTCTGCTTCAGAAGTTTTCTTGCATGGAGCAAGCAGGCTTTGCTTGGTCAGACAGAATAACTGATGAAAGATTTTTATTTTTACAGATAGTCAAGTTATGTTATGCCAATATCCTCTGAAGACGTGACATTTTCTCTCAATCTATAGTACACATGCATGAATAAAAGTTAATAAATCTACAATGCTAAAATTATCAGAAATCATCCAGAATAAATGGGTTCTCCATGTACTGTCACAGCACAATTCTCCTAATTCTTCTTACCCTGAAATTGTGCATTATTATAGTTGCACACAAACCCACCTGGAGCATTTATCTGACCCACTGTGACAGATCCTATGTTCTCATGGAAGTGTAGTAATTTGGATACCCAGAGCACTTAAGGCAATGCTTAGTTGTAAGCACTGGTACCCAAGAAGTCTCATTTCAATCAATAACTGATTTGGGCATTTATATCTAAGCATGTGCTAAAGAGCTAAGCATGTCCTCTGTTGAAGAAGGGCCTTCTGATGGTAAGTGGTACTTAGCATTAGTCAACTCAGCTTCAAATAGCTGTATCAACAGCACGTATTTATTTTCTTTTACTGGCACTTGACTGCCTTTTAGTTTCTTTGTTGCTTAGCAAAACAAAGAAATCAAATATTATAATACTTCATGCATTGCTGGATCATATGGTATTTTACAGTTGAATAGAGAGCTAAGTTTTGTCATCTCTGCATTAATAACATCATTATCATTGTTTTTATTATTATGGCCCATTGTATTATTTTGCAAATGAGAAATTAAAGGCCCAAGCAGATTAGGTTTGGGATTCATCCACGCTAATTAGATATCTCGAAGTTAGACTTCCTCAGTCTGCAGTACTCACCATAGGCTTCTTTTCTAATCAGCGAAGAGGAATAGGCACCTCTTGAAAGTGGTTCAGGTCTTCCTGGAAGAGAGGCTCTGCAGATGTCTCTTCTTCTCTGCTCATTATAAAGAGATTGTGGAATCACTGGTTCAAATTTTTGCCATTTTTTTAGGGCAAATGAATCCCATTTTTGCCGAGTTAATTGTGGTCACAAAAGCGTCAGTGGCGAACGTGAAAACTGAATGCAAGTTTGGCTTTTTTTTCCATGTTTTAGATCAATGCTTTGGTCCCCCCACTTGTCACAGGGCTTCAGGGTATTTAATTTCAGGACCTGGTCCTGTTTTGCTAATTTAGATTGGACATGAGTGTCCAATACCACAAAAGACCACAAACTGTTACGAGGTTTCAGAGACCAGTACTTTAACTGTAGGCACATTTAGATATATTTGTAAGCCATTGAATATAAATACTACTGGAGAATCTTGCACTGTTTGATGTACATCCACTCTAGATGACTACAGTTGGGTATATTGATATCAAATGCCTGTGAATTTGTAATCCCTACTAAAAACGTAATTGTGCAACCTATTATTGTGAGAAGAGGTTTGCTGCTCTGGTGCTTTGTTTTGCCCTTGTTTGTGTTTCGTCTTTGTTAAACTTCATTTTTCTGATGTGTAGAACCAGAAAGCAACCTTCAGTGCCTCCCTTGTCCCCAGTGAAGGAGACACTGATGCATCCAGTGGAGTTGCTAAAATGGGTTTTCCCGCATGGCAAAGTGATGGTGAAGAAGCCGAGTTTGGGGTTACGGATTTCTCCTACTGGACTGTGAGACAACCATTGTCGCCAAAAGCCCCTTTACATCATAACACAGCTTTGCAATGTTTAAAACTGTTGATCCTAATAGTTGGCATCATATTTAGGGCTAGTCACTTATGCCTTAGTATGGAGTCCCATCATGTCATTACTTACAGAGGTGACATCATGACTGTGTCTCCTGGCTCTTGGCTCCTGTCAGAGCAGATTTTTTAAATCATCACTTTTTCCTTATTCCAGTAGGGGCTGGAGAGAGGGAAATCAGTGGATGTCACCTCTTTTGTCTTCTGTTCTTCTCCCTCCTGCTTCCAGGATCATGGGGAAATGCTCCTTTTAGATGTAATATGATGCCAAGAGAAAAGAAGGTCTCTGCATTTTGCTCAGATCCTCCCACGATGTGGGACGAGTGGAGGGAAATGTTGCTTGGCCGCTGACCTGCGCAGGGGCAAGGGCAGCAATGAAGCAGTTACAGATGTACGGGGCAAGAAAAGGCCCAGCGTCCTCATCACAACCTCACTCCAGGCATTGCTGCACTTCCCACCAACTACATTATAGGTCACATTTGTGTTTTATGGTGTCGCTACGCATGTTGTTGTTCTAGTCTAAGGCTTTGATGATTGTGCAGCAGGGAAATAAAACATGTAGCTTCATGACAGTATTGATTTCCAAAAATAAAAGCCAGTCACTGACCCGTGGCAACATACTTTTTCCTTCGCCACAGTGTGCTGCGCTGGGCTGTGGTCTCAGTTCTCACAGGAGCATTTCGTGCTGGAGCACAGAGAAGGAGCCCTGCACAAATCAGCAAAGCTGGGTCAGGCTGATAATTTCCTGGATCGGTGGATCAGAGAGGTTGAACAGATGAATGCATTTTAGTTTTTTTTCCACAGAAAGGATTTTCTTTTAACCCTATTGTTCATATCAGGCAGCTGATACCAGTTCATTAAATGACTCCTGTTTTCTTCACAAAATTATGAATTTACAGTGTACTTTGTAACTAAAGAACCATTTTGAGCATACTTGCAGGACTCTCCTGCTTCATCAAATGCTGAATTCAACTTCACTGAAAACAGTTTACTCTCTAGCAGTTTTGCCATGTTTATTCTTTTCTTATCCCATTATCTAGGCAAGCAGACTAGCTAGTCTGAATTTTCATCTAAATGTTTTCCGAATGTTATTAATAATTAATTTAACAGAATTACAGATATACAGACAGAAGAAAGTAGTAAAAACAGGATTTGACTACCCAGCAGGAAAACAAATAATCCCGTGTTTGTTCCTAGGCCGAGCTTCACCTCGGGTAAACTAAGATCTCAAGCCTTTTCTTAGGCTTGATTTGGTTTATAGGAAGATGTAAATCTCGGGAGGATGTAACCATGGGTTTTACCCGGCCTTTACGCTATGTTGTCAGGTTAGTGGCTGACCTCTAGTGGCAATAGCAGTAAATTGCTAATGGATTCCGTCGGGTTCATCTGAGAACCAAGCGATTTGCAAACATACAGTATGCCTTATTGTTGAAAAATGAAAATCAATTAATGTAATGGAAAATGTATTAAAAAGGAATATGAGGCCGAGCCTGAATTCAATTGCCTTTACAAACAATTTTTCTTGGAGGCAGAGGCTTGCAATAAAACTTTCAGAGTCAATTGCTGATGAACGATCATGCGTACAAGTCAATAAGGAACTCGGGACCTGCAAGAAATACGTACGGACTCTGTATATCCAGATGATTTGTGTGGTTCTGCTCAGGCTGGTTGGTTCCCAAGCCATTTCCGATGCAAAAGTCTGTTTTTCTTCTCTGTGACTGAAATCTGCACGGAACAGGGCTCAGCAAGGAAGGCGAATGACTCATCCCTTACACTCAGCACCCCTCCATGACACACATATGCCTTCACACCAAGAGAGCCGAAGAAGAGAAAGGAAAAAAGAAAGTCGGGCGAGACCACCCACCTTCTCTCCATCCAAAGGCTTTCCTGGTTATTAAGGCTTGGTCTTTATATTGGACTTGCTCCAACTGACTGGGAGCCAAGCATCTTTTCTCGGAGAAGAGAAGAAACAGTCCATGGGGATCAAAATGTAAGTAGGAGCTGACTGTATAAATCAAATACTTCTGCATCATGTGTGCACTGACTGTACACTTTGGCGGAGATCTTTGGAAATGCCTACATGCAGTTTAGCTACTCAGTTGGGGTACTGCTCAATGATTTGTTTTCCAAAGTTGGCTTAATACTCTCTGAGGAACCAACCCCATCATGTGCTCCAAACTGAGGCATTTGGGTCAACCTCAAAGTCAGAAAAATAGATCCAGTGCTGAAAGGTGGGAAGCAAGAAGGTGGGGAAGCAGCAGGGCCGGGGAAGGACAAGCTCTGGGGCTGGGCGGTGGTGGGCAGGGTGGCAGGAGAAGCGGCACCACGCTCGTGCAGTTGGCAGCCGGGGCAGAGCACAGTGGCACTGGCAGCAGAACTGCCTGGGTGGGCTTGCGCAGTGGCTGCCAGCCTGCCTCCACTTTCAGCTCTCTTTTGTTGAACCCTATCATGTGTGTTTGCCTAGTCGGAGCCATGCTGATTGTACACTGGAACAGCAAGATCTTCCGAAATGCAAAAACGTGGGTACGGAGCGAAAAATAAAGGAGGGGTTAAAGTGTGGCACTGCTGTGGTGGGTGCTAAAAGGTTGCTTGGGCACAAGCAAAGACTGGAGAAGTCCATAGAGGAGAAAGCCACTGAGGGCTACTTTGCACACAGAAAGCACCTGGGGCTCAGAAGCCCCCAAACCACCCTGCTTTTGAGGCTGGAAAAGCCATGGGAGGAGGAGAGGTTTCTCTCTATTTTGCTCTTTTTCTGTGCTTTTTCCTCTGCCTCTGCTGCTTATCACCAGTGAAAACAGAAAACTGAGTGAGCTGGATGTGTTGTCTGACAATAGGGCTGATGTTTTGTTCTTAAGTGACCTCCCCAAAGCCGGGGCTCGATGTTCTAAAAAGATTCAATTATCTGTTATTGCCTTGCACCCATACTGCAGTGGTGAAAAAGGAGCACAACCAGGTTCAGCCTTATTGTGCTAAGGGCTGTACAAACTCAAGAGCTCTCACGGTTCAGCTTTGTTTCTTACTGAGGGGTTTGCTACCTTTGAGCACTCCCATTTAAATCTATGACATAGATACACCTACGCCCAGTTTTCAAAGAATTGCCATTGTCATAGTTGTTGCTAGATAGCAGATATCTTTGTAATTGTGACTATTTTCTATCTCTGTTTCATATTGTGGCTCGGAATTGTTTCCAGGCATCCTGAATTGATTCTAAGCCCTGCTAGAGGAGACCTTTTATAAATACTTAAAAGACCTTATATAGACTGTTGTATTTTCAGAATTGCTTGATGTGCAAGCAATTAAATGTTTACAGAAAGGGAAGCACTAAATAAAGAGAACTTCTCTCTTGAAGGCTAGTAGCAGGCATCAGATGCCGAGTTTCTGTTAAATATAGTCTGATAGTACCTGTTCATATAATTAATAGGTGACATACTGTCTTATCTGACATGGACCTTTGGAAGGATAGCATTCATGAACCAGCGAGTCTCTGCCATTGTGATTGCTTGGCTAAGCCATGGCCATGGTGCACTCCACAGTAACCAGCTTGTGGCTCGAACTTTGCCAGTTGACAAGGGTCCACATGGGATTATCTACCCCCTGGGGCAGCCCTGTAATGCTTTGTGCTGTAGATGCCCACCTACTGCCATCCAGGCTGCAGACGTTAGCTTGCTATGCTGTAAACCCAGCGGTGATTTCCCCAATACCAGGGGACCCAAATGCTCTCCATCCACTTGGCACTTTGGAAGGGCCCAGGAAGGAGAATCCTTCAGCAGATCTTCCCCATCCCTTAAGGGACTGTTTTCTGCTTCTGGGTAGCACATGGAAAACATGACTGTATGACTTCTTTGTATGCAAGTGTGTGTTTGTTTATGTGTAATGTGGGATGCTGGGTGGTCCTGGTTTTGTGGAGCGAGCCCCTGGGGAGTCCAGGCCTCGAGGCTCAAGTAATCCGAGAAGGAGACTCGTGTACTTACCTTTTGAAAAACAGTCAGGCTTTCAGAAGTGATTGTTCCACCACATAAAGAGTCTAACAACAACTTTGACAAACACAATGGAGGTTGATTTCGGGTCATAATCACATTGAAGGCAATCATGAAGCTTTAAATTAATAAGACATGTATTAAGCATAGCCTGAAAGCACTCCCACTTCAGTAATCCACTCAGAGTCTTAGCTTTTGAAGGATTCATGTAGTGTTTAAGTTAATGTATGTCTTAAAAATAGTTCTCTTTTAGTAGCAAATGTATGACAGCTGAATTTATTGTCAAACCTCCTAATTTAGGACTGTACTCCTGCTTAAATTGGAGTGTCTGTATAGCATTAGAGAGGCTTCCCACAGCTCACCAGTTGGAAAGCCCAGACCCAGGCGTCCTTTCCACTAGTGATACTGGGTACTGCAGTCATTTTGACAGAGACAGCAAAGGGCTTTTCTTCCTTCCCTTGGGTCCCAAAAGCCATGCTTGTTGTTCCAGGAGATGTTCCATTTTTAAATGTTACCATAATGCATTAAGTGTTTGGGTTTTCTCTCTCTCTCAATTTTTTTTTTCATGATTTCCCAAGGAAACAGAATTTGTGTAATCCAGTGGGATTAGTCCTGTATTAATAAACTGCAGTTTCTCCATCTCTCCTGCATTTTGAACTGCTCTGAGGGGAGGAGCCACTCCAGATCATACAGGTTTCATAAGAATTAGCAGCTTGCTAAAGGTCGAAGATCCGAATTAGTGCTTTCCCCTAAGAAAAATCCTATCTTGTCAGTGCAGTGGTGCAGAACCTGTTTGGCCTGCTGGCACAAAACCTGCCACACCACCAGAGCCTGTATAGTATTTAGAGGGTGTGGAAGAGCAATGAAGGTCCTCTGTGTTATTTATTAAGCCTTTTCAGGAAGGGAGCACTGAGGCTGCAAACATGAGGAGCATCTAAGGGTACCGTGGTAGGGGCTCATGCTGTATCTGATGGGGAGCCGGGAGCATTGGGGTGGGAATGACTGGTACTTGGGTGTGCTGTCATCATCATTGCAGTTGAGATGTATAAAGCACACAGCACACAAATTCAAAGGAGACCAGATTTCAGTAGTCCTTCTATTCATGAAACAGCTAGCTGAAAAAATAAATAGATGGGCAGAAGTTGGCGATGATACCGACATTGTTAAAAGGAAACGATCTTCCAGATCTCCCAAAGAGCAAAAAATTCTTTGATTTGTTGCAATTCCCTGCATTCTGCTAACAAGAACCACGCGAAATACTCATGAAGAACTGCCCCCCTCCTCCCCCAATTAATCTGATTTAGAGGTTTTTCAGCAGAATCTGTTACGTTTCCAAACTCACAGGAACCCTTTGTTAACACTCTTCTTGTTTTCTCAATTCCAGAGAATACAAAGAGGATAAAAACCCTGTCTGGGGTATAACAGTTAAAATTTCATTATGAATTTGAACAAAATCACAAACCTTCCAGAAAACCAGCAGTATCTGGTGTGTTGACTAATCTGAAAAAGTCAGTAAGTTTTTCAAGCTTTCCATTGTCTTTTCATTGTATAAACAAGAAAACAAGACCCAAAACAAACTCCAAAGGAAGTTCATGAAACTGTGTCATGTAAATCCAGAAGAAAAATTTGTTACCACTTATAAAAGTTGTAGCTGTTTGTTTTTTCCCAGCTACTGACAAGCCACTGACTATTTTTGAGCTTGGGATTCTGGTGGAGTGGATCTTAATTTCTAATCGTGGCTATACTTTGCTTAGGACACATATGGTCTGAAATATAAAATATTATCTCCATGTGCGTCCTGCAGGGCTAATAGTGTTTCTTGCTCTCAGACAAAATTCTTTGTAATTCCCAGTCATGAAAAAACCAATATATCTGAAGTTGTGTTGCTGACCACCAAGTATTGAATCTCTTTAAATGCTTGTTCACAGCATTAGATTAAACACAGAATATCTCAGGTTGGTATGGTGATCCATGCATTGTATTCTACTAGCTCATTCTTCGTCTTGGGTTTGGCAGGTTCTTGGTGAATTCAGGTCACACTGAAGGAGCTGGCAGTGCCCAACAAGGCCATTGGTTTGACACTGTGCTGCCCACAACTTTTGTCAGAATGAGCCGTTTGAAGGGTGTTGGATCATTAAATTAGGTTTGGTAGAACACAGACTAGGAGCAATGCCATTTGAGAGAGGTTTAAACAACAAGGCATGAATAGATAGATCCCCTTGTCCACTGGTCCTTGCAGATGGGTCCTTGACTCCAGTCTTGCTTGGTCCAGCTGGTTTTGGTGACTTTCTGAGCTCTGCCAGCCGCTGGCAGCCTGGGGACATTGTCATCTCTGAGGCCTGGCAGTGTTGCTCCCCCCTGATTTCCTCGGGAGTCTGCCGGTGTCTCCAAGGACAGGTTGTCACTCTTCTTTTCCTGCCTCTCCATAAAGATGACCTGTCTTTCACAGGAGGATCACTTCTCCCTCTCCCAGGTCAGCAGCAGCCACCTTCTTTGCTTACCCAACCACACCTTATTACCATGCATGAAGTGCACAATAAACTGTGAGCAGATAAAGCAAATGCTGTCCATCACAGGGAGTATCAGAAGTATTCCCAAAGGGTGGGCCTTATTTTCCTCCCTCTTCCACTATTATTTCATTGTTCATTAACTGCACAAGACTGTGAGGCTGTGTGTAGGGAAGGACACCAGGCACAGTGGCTTTTCACTGCGTGCTATGAGACGTGAGTGTTCAGGCACAGTCCAGTCTGAAACCAGCATCGCCAACAAAATCTGTCCTTTGGCAACAGCCTGGACAGTTGGTAGTGGGTAACTGTTAGCCCATGTTGTATTTGGACAAGAGTAGTTTCTCATGCCATGGGAATGTAATCATGATCCTTTTAGCCTGCAAAGTTTCGGAGAGGATATAACACCGAATTACTTTTTGCTTTTAAAGAAGAGAGAAGAGAGTGAACTCTCCAATTAGCAGTGCTAGCAGACCCATTAGCCCAAATTCAGCTCAGCCCTGGCAGAGGAGGGTTGCTCTTGATTACTTTCACACCCAACCTTTTGCAAGGAACTGCTCTGCTGCAGTAACGTGAATGTTCGTGCTTACCATATCAGAGGTCATTTGTATGTCAAGCATTTGCTTTTTGTAATGTGAAGAACATCCCATGTGTGGTGTAAATGCCCCCCACCCACTGGGAGCCCAGTAGCAGCTTCTCTTTCAGGGAAACAGCACGTGGTTTGGGAAATACAGGTCAGGAAACAGGGATTTCATAGCGTGGGTTCTAGATGGATTACTCAAAAGAAATGCAGGCTTCACTGTTACTCTGCCAGGTGTCTCAGGTCTCAAATTGCCCCTGAAAACCTACTCTGGCAGATCCCACGTTCTCTCTCTTAATATCTTCCTGCTAAAATAATACTGGAATAAGCTTGGGATTGCTTATTAGAGGAATAAGGATACGGAGCAGTACTGCTACCAGACCCAGTACTCCTGTTGTGTGTCATATATTTCTTCTTAAATACTTTACGCAAATAATTTTAGTTTTCAAAATTTCCCATTGTTTTGAAAAAGTAGTGTGTGTGTGGTTTATATGTATCTATGTGTGTGTGTGTGTATATATATATATATGTAATATAATTTATTTTTCCACCACTTTTAGTGTGAGTATAACTTCCTAGGTATTTTGCTCTGAAAATTCTTAATTGACCCTAGTAGCATTTTATAAATATTTTAAAGTGCAATTTATTCCCTTCATATTTACACCCATGAATTACTCATTACCTAGCACATCTTTCCTCCTGTAGGCAAACAGCAGTGGTTGCCACACTGTTTTAAAATGAAAGCTGGCAAGATAAAGGTGGGTTTCATTAATGAATGACTACTGTGATATTGCACAGCAGGCACTAGCAGCTTGGTTGGAGGTGGCTTTTAACAAAGATTTCTCACATTTACCAGAATTGCATGGGCGCAAATGATATCAGATAAACCTCACCTCATCTGCAGATAAACTTTTTTTTTTCATAACAGTATCTAATATTTACCTAATACCTTTCATCCCAAGCAATTTACAATTAATTCATCTTCATAGCTCTCTTGCTAAAATAAGAGCATTGACAAAATGATGCTGGAGAAGCTGGGCTGATTGCCCAGGATTTGCCTCTAACACAGACAAAGTGCTGTCTTACTCATCATTGAATACTTAATTCCATTTTCTAATGTGAAGAAAAATCCTGATAGCAAATAACCTGTAGTCTGAATCTCTGCAGAAGATACCTTGTAATGGTGACTGTAGGACACTGACTGCGGGATTGTACTGCAGGCTCTCTGCTCCCTTGGTAGGGTGAGAAACTGAATAGAGAGCACCAGTTGAAACTTGCAGCATCTTCAGTTATGTCAAATTTGTGATCTACTGTCATTTAGGTCACAAAGAAAAGAAGATGAAGGTGACAAAAGATGAAGAGAGGAGCTGTGGGTTCACCTTATTTTTGGGCAATAGTTATAGTTCAATCTTCCAGTGAGCCCTTGCTGTGAGCCTGCATCCTTCCCTCACTTCCAGGCAGGGTTAGGGATATGGGATGTAGGGCTGGGACAGTCTGGACCATTCTTCCTTGAAGGCTGTTTGAGGAATCCAGGTAGTGAACAGCAACACTTTCTCTCCCCCTTTTCTCCACCAGCATGTACAACACTTGTGCTCACTTGTGTGACTCTCTACTGACTACCGAAATTACAACAGGTAAAATAAGAGGGGCCTGTATTACGTCTCGGTCGTGGTGAAATCAGGTCTCATACATACATTTTCTAATGTTGATCCAGAAAAGAGTCATATCCTTTCTGCAAAGAGCCTCAGCAATATATTCCACTCCCTCCTGCATCCATGGGCGCTAGGAAGTTTGGAGGGAGACACAGACAGGCTTGGTGCATATTCTTGTCTCCCTGATCCTAAGGAGTTTACAAAGAAAATACATGGAGTTTTAACCAGTATTGGCCTTTCTGCAGTAGGAAACCTGGTCTGTCTCCTCTAAGAGCCCTGTTCTTTGTCTTCAGTATCATTCAGGATATTTCTTTAAAAGAAAGATCTCAGAGATGCTCTCAGGCTACGTTTCTGTGCTGAAGAAGGGAAAAAAAGAGGAGTAGAAGTTTCTTTTACAATAATAGCAGCTGAGATTTTCACGTAACCACCTGCCTTCAGGGCCCAGGAATGTAAGAGAAACACCAAGGGCGTGTGGTAGGCCTGTCAGATTGTGCCACCGCAGAGAAGGAAACTCTGCAGAGCCAGCAAAGCAACGCGGGAGAGTCTCCAAGGCAGATCTGCCACTTACACTCTCCTGAGGTCTCTGCCATTTGTTAGCAGTGCTAAGAGCTATCCAGTTCCTCGTCAAGAGCATGGAGGCTCTGGAGACCTTTTTCTGCAACTGAAGTACTATGGAAATCGCTTGAATTACAATTTTCCAGTAGACAATGCTCTGGTTTAGTATTTCTGCACTTGTACAATAGACACACAGTTAATTAAAAGTGCCTGCAATACAAAAGAACATTATTCGTGTTGGCATAAAACACTACAGATCATACTTCTGGCTGTACTTTATGCCTCCTTGAAATAATTCTACCCCTTCACCCTCACTCACCCCCCACCCCACTCCCCCCATACACATACCCTTTCTTGATCCTGTTAATAATTTCATATGTCTTAAAAAAATTTACTGGGATTTAAAATTGTACAAAATGAGTAGCTCTCCTACTTCAATAACCCAGGTACTAAATGTATGATTAAAAAGCTTTCATTTAAGTAGTCCCTTACAGGTCTTAACTACAGGATGATTCATCCAGAGGTGAAATTAATAGGATATTTCTGGTTAATCCTGCAGTTCAGTTTTCACATGCCAGAGATGGGCAAGTAAATTTATCTTCAAAGGTCCTAATTAAGAAAAAGAGCAATGGCAAGGGTCCAGGTAATTACACCTCTTTGTAACATCATAACCTTGCTTTTTAAAAATGATGGATTTAGAAACATGATTTTATAAGTAGAGACTTTTTGCAAAATGAAGTAACCTCTTCCCCAATCTAAGCCCAAAATCCAACCAAGTACCCAAAACCTTAAAAGACCATGGCCTGGAAGCACTGAATGGTCCCAGTGGGTCCTCATGGATTTGGCTGTGACAGAACATGTGAAGAGTCACAATTCACAACCATGATTTAAGTTCTACTTTCTATTCATTGCCTAATTTGAAATTACCTGAATCCTTCACATCCTGGCCATGGGCTCTGAAGGCAGGGACCCTCAGGGTTTCCAAATCTGCTGGGGGTTGCTGAAACCAAGCAAAACCATAGGAGGACTTCACGCTTGTTTTTAAATAGCATTGCTTGGGTGCTCTATGGCTAACTAAGTATTGTTCATGGCAAAGCTTCAACACTTTGGGTATTTAGATTTGTGTAAAGCCTGGCAGTTACTTTTAAACAGCCAGCTCCAAGGGGCATTGCACGTCCTCTTGATGGAGCTGGAATGGCCTTGCAGGAACATGGGGCCAGTCCAACCAGTGTCAGATGTCCCAGCCAGGCCAGGTGCAAGACAGCCCAATCTACACAGCCATGTTCTCCTTTTGTGAAGCTGATCCCTTCAGAGAGAATGCTGTGTTACCCCCTGCTCATGGGGCTGTTTGTTAGCAGATATTGTAAGCAGAGGCTGTTGGAAAGGACATGGAAAGGAGATCTGTCCTTGGCTCAGCTACGGGCCTTCAGGGGTGTCCGAGTGGTACGTGCTCACCCTTCCCCTCGCCTCCTGGCTCGACACACAGTTGTAGTGTGGCAGGGGCAAACACACAGCAGCAGAATGTGTCTTTAGAACTACTGAATGCTTTTCTTGGGCACCTACAATGAATCAAACTTTGTATTATCTGTAGGATGTGTGCAGCCTTCAAACCATACATAGCTCATAGTTTTGTTTGTCTAAGTGGGACATGCATCTTCCATTGGCAGCACTGGAAGGCCTTGCTTGAGGGCAGTTTGGTACATCCAATGGAATAGCATTTCCTTGTGCTTCTTTACAGTGGTTCCCTGAATGCCGTTGGAAAAGCACGGTGATATACAGCCTAATTTCATAGCAAACCATGAGCCTGCTCTCCTACTGAATCTGAAGTTTTGAAAAATAGAATGTATTTTCCCAAATAAGAGATCCTTTAATTTGTGTGAATGGTGATTGCTTGTCTGCGCCTGACAATGTCCTAACAAGTTAACTCACTGTTGTGACTAAAGCACCATCCAAGTTATTTTCAGAGAGGCCTTTAAGTATTGTTCTGACCTAAAAGAGTAATGATGCTCCACTTAGGAGTGTTGACAGGGGGTGGATTTGCTGGCTTAATAAAGAAGAATCATAAAATTGCTGGGACTGAATGCTTGTTGGAATAGACCAGAGGGGTATTTTATGTACAGACAGGGCCTTCTAGAATGTCATTTCCTTTATCAAGTTTACCTGCCACTTTAGTAACAGTGTCCGTGTCCAATCCTAAAAAAGTTTTTACCTGCATGTCACAGTATCATGTCAAAAGGATGTTGCAGTCGTGTGTCCAGCCTGGCAGCAATTTGCCCACTGATGCAGAAGACCAGAAACAGATTAATGGCCTTTTTATAACTCATGTAATTTCAATCCAAGCAACCAGCGCTAGTCCAGGAAATTGTGATGTTATTGCCAGTGCCCCTGGATGTATTCATTAGCCTCGTGAAGTAAGAATTCTACCCACAAATCGCCTCTAGCACCTTAAAGTATTTTTAATACAGCAGCCTTTGATTTAAGAGTAACTATAAGATCAGTATAAAAGTAGCAGATACCATGGTGTAACGTGCTGACATGGCATAACACAGCTCCCGCCCACAAAAGCCACTTGCTCCAAGAAGACTCCCCGATGCCAGGGCATGTGGCAAGAGTGCTGGGGCACTGCGGTTGGATGAGGAATTTCACGCCTGGCTGCCCAGGCTGTCTTTGCTCTCTGAAGTGTAAATTTCCATCTTCTGAGTAATCAGACTGGTATCTTTCACATTTACAAACCCAGCAAGATATATGTCTAGAGCATAAATGGTTTTATAATACCATCATTTATATTACAACTGTCTGAGCAAGTAGTGGTGTATAGGCCTTATTTTAAGCCTGGCATTGGAAATTGGGATACTCCATTTATTATTCCCCTTTCATAGAATCATAGACTAGCCCAGGCTGGAAGGAACCTTGAAAGATCATCTGGTCCAAACTTTTGTGGGAAGGGGAGCCTAGATGAGATCATCTAGCATCCTGAACAATTACACCTTGAAAAACTGCAGCGATGGGGACTCTACCACATCGCTAGGGAGGTTGTTCCAATGATTGATTGTTCTTACTGTAAAAAATTTCCTCTTTATGTTGAGATGAACCCCCTCCCAGTGTGTCTTGTACCCATTACCCCTGGTCTTCTCCATGTGGCTCCTTGTGAAGAGAGAGCCTCTGTCCTCTTTGTAGGAGCCCTTTAAGTACCGGAATACTGTGACGGGGTCCTCTCCTGAGCCTTCTCTTCTCCAGAGAGAAAAGACCTAACTCCTTCAGTCTTTCCTCATAGTGCAGGTTCTCCAGCCCTTTGATCATCTTCATGGCCCTTGTGTGGACCATCTCTAGTCTGTCCATGTCTTTTTTGTATTGTGGGGACCAGAATTGGAGACGGTACTCCATAGCTCACCTCTATACACTCAAATTTCTCTTATACATAAAGTGCAACTCCACTTCCTCTTCTTGCCTTCCTATCTTTCCGAAAGAGTTTGTAGCCATCCATTGCGGTCTTCTAGTCATGTGAATTTTCCCACCAAGTTTCTGTAATTCCTATGACATCGTAATTCTCAGACTGGGCACAGAGTTCCGGTTCTGCCTGTTTGTTGCCCAGACTATGTGTGTACTTGCCTTTGGAAAGGGTTGGGGAGCGTTCCTCACTACTCTGGTAGGTGCGCTTATCCACCCTGTTGCTTATGGATATACAGGTGTCGCAGCTGTGGACCCTACCGGCCAAGTTCATTAGTTTAAAGCATGATTCACTAAGTAAGCCAACCTGCTACCAAAGAGGTACTGCCTCTTCTAGATTGGTGGGTCCCATCTCTCCCCAGTAGGCTGCATCCGTCAAAGAACATCCCATGATCGTAGAAACCAAAGCCCTGGTGACAATACCGGCCACAAAGCCAGGTGTTGATCAGTATGATGCGTCAACTTCTGCCTTCACCCCTATCCCTGACTGGCAATGCAGAGAAGATCTCTTGGGCCCCTGTTCCTTTCACTTGGGCCCCCAGGGCTCTGAAGTCCTGCTTGATCTTGCCCAGTTTTTGCTTAACTGTGTCATTGGTGCCCACATGACCAAGAAGCAGGGATAGTAGTCTGCTTTCAACCAGTTGTGGCAGTGTCCCTGTGACATCCCAGGTGGTGGCTCCTGGCAAGCAGCAAACTTCCCTTAACCATATATCAGGCCAGCAGATGGGTGCCTCGGTGCCTCTCAGCAAAGAGTCACCCACTACTAGCACTCACCGCTTCCTTTTGCAGCTTTTAGTACGTGGTGCTGCTGCGGTTTCTCCCTGTGAATCTTGCTCCTTGGTTTTGTCTGCTGCCAGATGCCCCAGGGGTGTTTGCACGCCCTGCTCGTGGTGTTGTGCGGTGTTATGTGCGCCTACACCGTACCCTGCCGGTTATTGTGCCCCTTCACCCTTCCACTCTGGGCTTTGCCATTATAACCCTGTGGAAATCACTTCTGCATGCTCCAATTAAATGGCCTTACATTTTATTATTGTCAGTAGCATCTATTGTAATGAAGAGAAGCTACTCACTTGAATACTGCTACTGCCAGTCAGCTAAATTCAAATACGAAGGGGGAAAAAGCTGTAAAAGGATCAAATTGACAAAATGTTTGATACTTTATCAAGTAGAAAAGTTAAATAATTTGTTCTATAAAGGCACTTTCAGTTTTTAAGAACCCGCCTCTTCTATTTAACCTCTGTGGGTTTCAACAGAATCTTGATTTTATATACTTCTAAGAGCCTTCATTTTGTGAAATAAATGCAATTAAACATCTGATCCCTGAAAAATATTGTGGGCCAACCCATTTAGATTATTTCATTTCATAGAAATATAGCTAAAACACTTCGTAAAACTTAGTTCACTGGGTCACAGCATTTAGTATTGTAAAGTTAGCTTATTGTAAAATAGATGCATTTTGCTCAAAATCATCTAGTAAAGGCACTGTTTTTAGCAAACATGAGATGAGGAAAATTTTTAACAGGTCACATTGAAAATTTATGCTTACTCTCCATACATAATGCCATTTATAATAGACACCTGTTTTGCTTGTGGGTTTCGCTCTCCAGGTGTTTTTGAATTGCAGTTTTCCTTCTAGGCTCCTTGTAACTGACAATGTTTATTAAAAGAAAACTTGGTTTGATCAAACTGGTTAAGATGTATTGTGAGGAAAACATCATTTAATCAGCAGAATTCTACAAGTCAAGCTTATTTTTGGAGCCTTAAAAGACAGTATACCCAGTGCATGTGGAAAAATAAAACTTTCCACTGAAACATGTTTCCTGACTGTTGAAACTGTGAACTACACAAAAAAATTTATCAGATTTTTATTTTGCTATAGATTTTTTTTTTCTGTATTATATCTAAAATAGCCACAAAAGACAAATCTAGACAGGAGCCAGCACAGAGCAGCACAGTGCACGTTGCACATTGCTTACAAAGGAGTTCATGAAAGTTCACTGGGAAAAGCAGGTTCTTTTTTGCTATACAGATGTAAATACGTGACAATTCTCCACAGGTCCATACCACCAGTAGGAAAATTTCCAGTAGGAAAATTCAAACAGATAAAAAAAGTTGGAAACCTGTAATGGTCCTGCAACTCTAATTTGCATTTATCCTCACTGTAGGAGATAAGTTGCGGAGGAAGGGGCAGGAATACGTGCCCGCTATGGAAACTCTTGCTGTTCTAGGCATGGGGAGTGGTAAACATTGTGTTTTACACATCGTTTTCTAAAAGATGCAGGAGTGACTCCGTGAGATTTAGGCAGTTTCTTGGACATGAGTGACGAGGGCACCCCTGCCTCCTTCCTTGTCAGCTGGTGCACAAGGGCTCAACTCCAGCAGGACAGACAGTTGTACCTGCTGGGTCTGACGTCCTCCAGGGGTGTGAGAGAAGGAAGCTCAGATGATGCCCCAGTCATCCAGGCTAACCCAAGCTATTCTATAAAAGATGGGCAAAATTTTTTCTTGAACAGCATGGTGTCCAAGAGGACGAACATGACCTGAGCACAGCGAATGGCTGCTCTGAACAGCTTAGATGCCTCCCTACCTGTTTCCAAAGCACAGTGCAGGTTTGGTGCCTGTCACCACCTTTCTCCTCCAACCAAAACATTGCTCAGCATTCATGGGAAGTTCTGCTCAGCTGCTTGCATCCTTCATACTCTGAAATGGAGACATCTGTTGGTTTGAAACTCCTTCAGGGCTGGGATGGTGATTAAGAATAAGTAGTGTGAGTTGAATTTGAATGTGAAATGAAATAGGAGTTAAGTTCCTAAGCAGCTTTGAGAATCTGGGCCTGAGCTCATAAAATGCAATTAATTAGTGACTAGCTGGAGACTCTCTAGGGCTCTTCCATCTTTGAGATTTCAGCATGACCTCTCCCCTCCCTAGCCCATATTGCATGCTCTGAAGTCATCATTGTGCCAAGGAAGAAGGCAGACACATTTACTAGCTCTTTGATCTAGCATAATTCCACGTAAACTGTAGCACACATGTTATTGTGGCTTGGCAAGAAAGAGCAGGACTGAATGCTACCAGACCTTAAGCACTGACAATTGTAAGGGCATTGCTTAACCTCTCCCGGTCTGGTGAGCTGTGGCATCCTGTATGGATTGCTAAAGCTGATGGAAATTCATTAACACCATTCGACTGTCATTAACACTTTTACCAAGGATTATATCCCTTTAAGTGTCCAAATATGGCAATCCAAGCCAGTGCTCAAGCAAATTAGAAGCAGCAATTCCAGGAAAGAGGCATTTGTCGATGATATAATGCTGTAAGTGTCAACAGATGTCATTCCTTTATAATAAGGCATGTGGCTCTAATTTGGCACTTCTTGCCATCAGGAGGAACTTCTTGCAGAGCAGATGTCACTTCTAATCCTATCTTTCATGGGTGCCTGTGCCCTGTTAAAACTGGCATGCCAGTTCAGAAGTAGGCATGGTGCCATTAGAGCAGATGGTCATGAGCACAAGCCGTGTTACAAAACTGGTGTTTCTAGAAATGTGGATGCTGGGACTGAAGTATTACCCAGGAACATCGAAACCTTCCTACCCAGGAAAATTCCCCCCAAAGTAGGTTGATACATGCCATTAGTGCTTTAGTACTGGTAGAAAATGGATGTTATCTGTATCTTCTTTCTGGTTATTCTAACTTTTGGGCAACCACTGGGGATCCCAGGGGCCATTCTGGCAGCTGAGGGCATTGGAACATAGATGTGTCCTTGGCAAAAATGCCATCAATGCTTGGTGTTGCTTTGACAGCTCTACAGTGCCTGGGAATTGTTGTGGTTGTGGAAGACCACTCTGCTGGGCAACAAGGAGGAGAAGTGGCCCTTGGACCTGTATTCATCCATCTCTTCTGTAAGACAGTGTATGACTCTGCCAGACAATACCTGAAGCAAAACTGTGCTCCTGTTTTACTTCATGTGCTTTTTGCTTAGTGTAGAGAGTAGCATTTTTCCTAAAAGTGCTCATCCTAAGTCAAACTTGGCTTGCATTGAAGACAACACTTCAGTTGCCCTCACTGGGATCAAATACAGTATTTCTTACAAATTCAACTGTCAATAACAGTTCATTTCAGTAAATTTACTGAACATGGGATTTTAAAAAATCTGTTGCTTAGATATAGCTACTTATTTTCTCTCTGGAAATGAACCTGCTGAGAGGAATTCTAATGTTTAACTGATCTGTAATCTGTTCTTCATAACTTGTGTCAGCAAGTAGAGCTTCCAAAAGCACTGTGAGTACTTGCTTGCCTTCAAGTGTACCTCAGGTGTTAAGAACCAGCCCTTCCTACATTTAATTAACAGGCTTCAGTAATTATACAATAAGGTCAGGTTACTGTGACCTGATCTGTTAGAAATCTTAATCCGTATGTCTAGGAGAAGCTTACAGCAGATGTGTTTCTCTCTTCTCTGTTAGAGAAGCAAACCTTTCCCCAGTATGTAGTCCTACTGCCTCAGCTCCTCAGGGTACCACACAAGACACTTCAGCAGAGTATTCATGACGTGGGATGTTTCTTGTCACTGTGATCAGAGTCATATACTGAATGAGGAAAGTTTGCAGGGAAGATTTCATCATGAATGAATGACCTTTGACAGTTCAGCTCCAAGTAGTGCCAAGAGACGGCCCTTTCAGAAGGTGGATATGCAGTGATGTCTCAGGCCCATTTTAACATGTCTGCATAGTCCAGATATCTTTGGCAAGATTCCCATAACCTTATGTTATCCTTTTTGACAAACATTATGACTAATCAGCAAAATACTATGCTGTCTTCACTCTATACCCTATAGGGCTTTAATTAGGCAGCTATACAAACGAGCTCAGCTAGCTGAACAGCTGTACAATCTGCCAGTGGTAGGCAAAGCTACCACCAACACACGGTGAAATTTTATTACAAAATGAAATGCTTATCTTGCCTAGTAGAGGTGTAACATTTCACAGGAGCCCCCCAAAAATGTGTTATGTGATTCCAAAGTGTGGCATAGTCAGCCAGTTGTCTGCAGCTCCCACTAACATGTACAGAAATTTTACTTTGTGGTGAAATTTTCGCCTTGCCCAATGAGGCTTCTAATATTTCAGTAGGGAGTAGCACGTAACTCCACTCGAGTAAGAAATCCATTTAGATGGATCCTAAAATGTGTATTTTAATTGGTGAGGTGACAGGAATAAGTTATTCTTGTTACAAGGAGGTGCATGAGCAGAAAGCTGTATTTCTACTATCTGTTATGTATGAAGGACACTGAAGATGGGTCTGTACCGCAAAAATTAATCTAGATCTCAAAACCTCTAAGTCATCAAAACCAGTAAAACATGTAAAGAAAGGAGCTTCAGTTCTGCTTGGCAGGGGCAAAACACCTCCACTTCTCAAACCCACTTTGTTGCAGGTGAGGCTAAGCTGAATGACCTCCTCTGCCATGGGCTGGGAGCACACACAGCCCAGCTCGGTGGATGCTGCTTGGCTGCAAGTCCAGCTGTGCTGGTGAGCAGGGGAGAGCCTGGAAGCCAGGCTAAGCCCAGTCTCCTGATCCCACACCCTGTTCTTCACACTGTGCCTGTGGTTTGGGCTGCTCTAACTCAGTCGGGAAAAGCTGCTATAGTTAGCCTGAGTGGTGTCAGGTTGAGCCAGCCTATGCCACTTGGTCAGCTTTTATTTAGCAGCATAGATACAGCCTGATAGACCAAGCCTCAACTAAAGCCCATGTCTGCAAGGGCATCCTGCCATGAGTAGGGTTGCCAGTGCTGTCCTGGCAGTGCAGCTGCCAGTTGAGTTAGGAAAGCACAGACTGAAGAGGTGATGCTTCCCTCTGCCCTGCCAGAAACACCACCTCCGTGTTTTGTTTGCCTGGATCAGCTGGAAGTGCAGGATCCAGCCTCTGGCTGCAGAAGCAATCATGGGCAGCTGGAGGTGAAGGAGGAGCCTGCCAGTGCATCTGCACAGAGGTGCTTTTGCAGCTCTTCTGGAGACAGTCGACTTTGCAGAGTTCCCACCCTTCAGGTGCCCCAACAGCTATCTGCATGGACAGATCTGAGGGGCCAAAACTGTCTGAGAGCGGGTGTCACAGGAGAAAGGTGCTTGGCTTTAGGACTGGAGGGCACGGGCAAAAAGGGCGGACATGAAGCAATCTCTTACAGATGTAAGTGGTAGTGTACAAAAGCCATGACTGATCACATAGTTGTCATTAATCATCAGTGATGGCACCAAACTCCCTCCCTAGAAATGAAGGGGCTGTCTCAGAGGCAGTCATCTGCAGTGCAGAGCCCCAAAGCCATCTAAAACTCAGAGAGCTGGCTCCTGTGCTGACAGGCGCTGCAGATTTGGTGGTGCTCCTTATTTTGAAGGAAGTTTTTAAGCTCAAAAATCAAAATTCAGGTTTCAGTTTTGAATGCTAAGACTTCTGAAAAATCAGCTTTTATAAAGGCATGTGGGCGTGCACAAACCTCCTCTAAAATAAATATGTTAAAGGGGATTATTTCTCAGACACCTTTGTCTGAGCCAAAAAAAATGCAATGGGAAAAAATACTTCGAGGTAAGTAAGCTAGGTTTAAGCATCGTGTGAACATCAATCCTTAAGCTTCTTGTTCTGGATGGAATAGAAACCTGTCATCAGCTTGTCCATGATCTGTTGCACATTAGGCCTGTTGTATCAGGAAATACCAGGCACTGGCTTTCAGCAAAGACAAAAAACCAAATTAGCCGGCTAGTAATCTCGTCTACTATCATAACATCATAATAGCATGGTAACCCCTCAGGGCTAATGATCACACTGCACCGCTTGGTCAATAGCATTGTTTCAGCTTGAGCTACAGAGCTGTACATTCAGTCGTGTCTCTTGATAATTACACTGTGACATGTTATATTGAAATATGCAGTGTTGGACTTTAAAACAGTAACCCTTAAAACAGTTGAAATAAAAAGCTCAGCTGGCAGGCTGCATATCTTGTAATCAATCTATAAAAATTACTTACCACTTTACAAGTAAAAATCAGAAATAAAAAGTGGACATTAATTGAAGGATGGGCAAACATTCCAATTTAGTGAAAAGTGTGTCTTGCGGTTTTTTGTTTTAGACATTACCTAATTAGTGACAGTAGTTCAGGTATTTTCCTAATCAGACTATTGCCCATGGTAGTGATTTTAAGTTTCATTCTGTGCTTGTATTTCTGCTTGAAAACTGGGGCACAGAAGTGAAGCCTAGTAAAACCCAGAGGATTAATGCATCCCAATGTTCTGCAGATGAAAAAAAGTCATTCCAGCCTTACTCATCATCAGGTTTTCCTGCTCGCTTTTCCTGTCTGTCTCTGCTATTCCCTTGCTCTGTGAGTTTGGAAAGTGGCTCAACTCCTTCATTATTTGTAAAGCTCATTGAGTTCCGTGACTGAAAACTGCTTTAGAAATGCTAAGTGGGATCACTGCTGCAACAGTTAGACGTACCTTCATTGTCATTAAACTTGGTGTCAAGTAGTGTCTAAGGATCTTTAAGATGGAAAGGGCTTGCTGTTGCCCTGTGCCATGGTCTAACCCCAGCCAGCAATGAAGGACCACACAGCTGCTGGCTCACTCCTCCCCACTCCCAGTGGGATGGGGAGGAGAATCGGGGAAAAAAAAGTAAAACCTGTGGGTTGAGATAAGAAGGGTTTAATAACTAAACTAAAATAAAATATTATAATAAAAATAATAATAAACTATAATGAGAATGGTAATGAAAAGGAATACAACAAAAAGAGAGAAATAAAACCCAAGAAAAGACAAGTGATGCGCAATTCTATTGCTCACCACCCGCTGACCGATGCCCGAGCAGCGATCCGCCCCTCCTGGCCAGCTCCCCCCAGTTTATACACTGAGCATGACGTTCTATGTCTATGGTATGGAATATCCCTTTGGCTAGTTTGGCTCAGCTCTCCTGGCCATGCTCCCTCCCAGCTTCTTGTAGCCTGCTTGCTGGCAGAGCCTGGGAAACTGAACAGTCTTTAACCTAGGATAGGTACTACGTGGCAACAGCTAAAACATCAGTGTGTGGTCAACATTATTCTCACACTAAATCCAAACCACAGCACTGTACCAGCTGGGAAAAAAATTAACTCTATCCCAGCCCAAACCAGGACACTCTGGGCAAATGTTTGTGATTCAGTGAACATTCACAACGCCAGCACGTTCTCAGTGTCTTGGGTGTGATTACAGCTGTGGTGGAGAGCTAACAGCTCCAAGCCTGCTGCCAGTGCGGCAAATGCTTGACCTGCTATGAAGAGCTGGAAACTCAGTCCATCTCGATAGGCTTCACATGCAGCCCACAAGACAGGGAACTGCAGAAGCAGCTTCACTCATGCTTTAATACTCTTTTGGGGTCTGTTTCTCAGCAAAGCAGACCCATAGGCATTGTCAGATAAGCTGTTTTTCTAGAAAGGATGCAAGTTTTCCAACAGAAGGAGACTTTATTGCCCTTGAGTGCAGGCAGGGAAAACTGTGGTTGTCGGGCTTCCACATGGTGAAGAGAATGGTGGCAGATATGGAGAGAGGTGGCTCAAGCCATGTGGGAGCCAGTGAGATTTTGGTCATGGTTTTCTTTGAACATGTAGCCTACAATACATTGCCAGCCCTGACTTCTGCATGTCTTTACTGGCATAACAGTGTAAGGGGTGAGTGGGTGCAGCTGGGACTCTCCAAAGTATCTGCAAGTCTTCAAACACCTTTTCTTCTTCCCTGTATTTTTTTCACAAGCAGAAGAGTAGGATTCCTTGGGGCTCATAGTGAGGAGATGATAAAAGTGAGGCTGAAGGCCTTTAGCTCCAGCAGATAGTTAATAGTCTGTTAAACACTCTACTGCAAAGTCAGCAGTGCTGCTCCTCGTAGAGTACAGAGTCTGCAAAAATACAGGGCGTTTTATGTAGGAGCACCCAAATGACTTGCCAGGTGCTTCAAAGGCAAGCAAGGAGTCTCCCCTGGTTTAGACAGAATGCAAAAGTAGAGGAGCAGGAGGGAAGAGGTACAATACAACGGAGGATGAGATCACCTGGAAACTGTTCACGTACTGCACATCTGGTGTTTCTGTACAGGCTTTTACTGAAAAATAAGAACTGGTATTCTGGGAGGGCAGATGCTACTGACTCACTGGCTGCAGATAATGGTGGAAGGCATTATCTCATGATGGACTGACAAGTACCATCTGATGAATAATCTTTCTGATTTTCCTTCAAGAAGTGAATTCCTCTGAGTAAATGAAAACCTTTATTTTCTTCTTAGATCATGAGGAATATGCATTTTCCTGCATCTTTAATTTCATTTCTTCTTTGAATGCTATTTGAAAAGAAAAGTGGAATCCAGCACCATGTGTAGCAAGGTGGAGCTCACCTTGCACTGCTCCTGGGGAGCTAGGCACTGCCCTAGTGATGTCCATGGAAGCAGCAAACATTTGTTTTGGGGGGCATATTATACATGCATGTGTTGTTGTACCCCACTACCTCTTTCTGAACTCCATCTCTGATTGAAGAGCAAAGCGTGAGACATTGTCTCATGTTAAACATTGACCTTATCTCAAAAAATCCTGGATATATTAATATTGCTATTGTGGTGGGTTGACCTTGGCTGGCTGCCAGATGCCCACCCAGCCACTCTCTCACTACCCCTCCTCAACAGGATGGGGAAGAAAATAAGCTGAAAAAGCTCACGGGCAGAGATAAAGACAAGGAGATCACTTACAAGTTGCTGTCACAGACAAAACAGACTTGACTCGGGGAAAATTATTATATATATTTCCAATTAAAATAGAGTTGAATGGTGAAAAACAAAGACAAAAAACCTAAACCAGCTTCCCCCCTCACCCCCTTTTTCCCCAGGCTCAGCTTCACTTCTTCCTTCCCAACTCCTCTACCGCCTCCATCCCGCCTCCCCGTCGAGCAGCGTGGGGCAGGTGGGCAATGGGGGTTGCAGTCAGTCCATAATAGTTCCCCTCTGCCACTTCTTCCTTCCCACACTTTTCCCTGCTCCAGCGTGGGTCTTTATCACGGGCTGCAGTCCCTCAGGATAAACCTGCTCCGGCGTGGGGTCCTCCACGGGCTGCAGTGTGGATATCTGCTCCACCGTGGTCCTCTCCGCAAGCCGCAGGGCAATACCTGCTTCACCATGGTCTTCTCCAGGGGTGGCGGGGAACACCTCCTCCCCCTCCTTCTGCTCTGCCCCTGGTGCTCGCCGAGGCTGTTTCTCACACTTTTTCCTCACTGCAGGGCAATGTTTTGCCGTTTCTTAAAAACATTTTCCCAGAGGTGCCTCCAGCTTGGCTGCCAGGCCAGGCTGTGCCCTGTGGTGGGTCCATTGGAGCCTTGCCACGGACACCCAGTACAGCGATGCAGCTTGTCTCCCTGAGTCCGTTTCTTATTGAAAGATCAAAAGCTGAATTGCTTTTTTTCTTTGTTATTTTTGACTCCTGAGGGAGTTTGTCCAGCCACAGCACGAGGCGCACAGCTGGCTCTCTCCAGGCACCAGGCAGTTCCAGTTCAGGGGACCTGGTGAGGCCGTGTTTGTCAGCTTTCCCACCCACTCATTTCTATAATTAGCAGACCTCTTATGTTGTGTTTTAGACTATAAAAGTGTTTTCAGCTGGCGGCCCTTCTTCTTCAATACCTAGAAAAGCTTTTAAACTTTTTTTTTAATGAGAGGTTATGTAACTCCCCTGGACACCTTGTTCTTCAATGCGGGAATTGCTTCCATTCGGCCAGATTTGTGAGTTGAAACGTTCTCCATATAATACATTTCACAATAGAATAAAAGGTTTCCATTAAAGGGCACTTGAACGGCATTTCTCTGCAAATAGGAATAATTTCCTCTTCAAGATTAGTGTTTCTACAATTGAAACTTTTAAACAAATAGCCGAGGAAAGAAAAAATTTTATACGAGCAGCGCTACCCAAACCGACTGGGTGAGCACATAGCTGAGGCCACTTCAGGAGTAACTTCAGGAGGGTGATGCAAACAGACTGAGGTGGGCACACACACTATAACATCCCCCTGGCACCTGGTAGAGATGTCCTTGTGCACAGCCGCAGAGGAGACTGTGCCAGACTGGGCCAGATTTTCTGCTGACCTGACTTTACTGAAGTCAGCAGTGTTTTGTCAGCAGATAATTCAGCACGTAATCTTAAATGTTTGTTACACAGGTGAAAAATCTGTGTACTTTGGATATAAAACAACGACCTGACGTGCTGAGGGGTTGTTATGGGCACAGCAGTGTAAAGATTACAAATGCTTCAGGTTTTTCTGTTCTTGTGTAGAGAATAGTACACTGTTTTGTTTGAATTTTTAATGTGGCTTATTATTTGAACAAAGGTCAAATGTGTTTGTAGAAGTCCATGTATACTGCAGATATGCGCTTTAAACTAAGACTTATATGCAAGCAGCCTTAAAGACACAGCAAAACGTAAAGCTGTTTTGTCAGAGCCAAAAGGTATATTCTTCTTCTATCAGAAAAGAGGATTTTCTTTTCCAACCTGCACTTTTTTCCTAGTGGATTTTCAGTAAGAAAGGCAAAAAAAAAATCTCTCCTTCACTTGCACACATTTAAGAAGCCTACGTCTTAAAAATACTGGAGACTTGGACATGCCAATTATTAAAATAATGTTATCATTTTCCTGCAGGCAGTACCTAAATAGTATTGTATTATATCTTTTTAAAATAATGGAAATAAAAATTATAGCCCTTTTCTGAAATTCTATGTATTTCTTGCCACAATCTTCACTCATTTTTTCAAACAAAATGTTCATCCTTCTGCAAATGTTCAAGTCCAGATGTGCTGTAATCTTTTGCTCGTCTTAGGCTTTCTACAAAATAGATAAAGAAGACACTCCAACTTTGCCTTTTTCAAATGTTAAGAAAAGATTGATTTCCTTATGTCTACAAGGAGCCTAGGTTGTCATTATTCCCTAGATGTCAAACGCAGGAAGAAAGCAAACCCATTAGAGGTTTTGAAAGAGGTCAATATAAACTGGAAACTTTGGCAACCTAAGATTCATTATGAGAATATGATTGAAGTGGATGTGAAAGTTAAGGCAGATTTTTTTTTTTTTTTCCCACCTTATTATTCAAATGCCTGCGTGTGGTCTGAGAGACTGTCTGTGGGAAATCCCTCCTGAGCAGGAGAATTTGGTGCCTTGCACCACTGAGCCCTGCTATTCCCCTTTATTCTGACAACCAGCAATTCCCAAGTGTTAGGGTGAGTGTGTAGGGTGGCTCCTGTAGCAACTACGAAGCCAGAACCAACTCATCCACCCAGATATTTAGAATTGGTTTCTTTATGAGCCTTGCAGCCAGACACCTTTATGGAGCTAGACCAAAAGCAGGTGTTAAGTTCCTGTTGGACTCAGACTCCGACAGCTGCCAAGACTTAGCATTTAAGTAACTTGCTGGGAGCTCTTTATTTCTACATAACTGTTTGTATTGGCGAAAGTCCATGTAACTTAGCCCAAGTTGCAATGAGAATATGTCTTTGTAGATTATAATTGCTTATACAAGCTCAGTCTGTATGCCACAGTTCACATACATTTTTTATGAACTTATAATTAGAGCAATTTTGGTCTCGTGCAGGTTCCAGCTTTGGAAATGAAGAGCAAACCACTCCTAAGGTATCTGCACCTTCTAAAGATGTCCCCAAGGGGAGCAGCAAGAGCACGACGCAGGTATTGAGCAGCACAGCACCTTCACGCAGGAGCTTACTTCCAGCACCAAAAACTGCCACAGCACCTGCTGGTAAGTGCTCCAAACTTGAAACAACACCTGCATTCGGCCAAGAAATGCAGAAACTTTATTATGATGCTATTTTGCTGCTTACTCAATTAATTTTCATGCCATTCTTGGGCACATTGCCAATGTGCTGATTTGGACTCTGCTTGCTGTGGGCTCTTTGAAACACAGTCAGCAACACAGCTATAATCTCATTTTGTGAACTGTGTCTGGAGTTGAAGGCATTTAGTGTCCCTAACTACACATGACAGAGATTTATTGTATATATTATTGGTTCTCACCAGACACCTTTTTGAAAACATTGCATTGCTTTAGAGACCAGAGCATTCCATTGAGCAGATAATTCATTGCTAGGTATGCTTGCAGGGATGAGAATACTGCCCTCTAAGTTTAAGCGATTTGTGGTGTTTTCTCTCAGAGACGGAGAAGGAGGCAAGTAAATAAAGCAAAAAAAAAAGTATTGTTTCCTAACTTAAGCCCTCTTTCAGCTCAATCCAGCTATGTCTCAAGTCAGCCAGCAATAATTCGTAGTGTCTCAGGAAGGTTTACAGTTTTCTGCCAAATGCGTTTTTTGTTGAAAAATATGTGCATCTTTCTGCCATCTCCTGCTCACACTTGTTTCCTGCTGCCCCTTCCCTAGCCAGGCGCTTGGACATGGTGTTTGAACTCCAGGTTCCCTTTGGCAAGGATGTAGGGTTGTATCCTCCTGGGTAGGACTCACCACTTCTGAGAGAGCAAGGAGCAGCCCGTGCTGCCTGCCCTTGAGGACTGCTAACGCTGATCCCATCTGCCTGCCCACTCGGTAGGGAGAGATGAGGGGCAATGTGATGGTGAACATCTATTACACACTCAGCACTGGCAGCATAGAGAGTCAAGTTTGAGTGTGATGGATGAGTTAGGGCTGTTCCTTGTGACTTGCAGGCAGGGTCAATGTGATTATTGGTCATAATTATAAAATAAGTTTAAAAGAATGGCTGTAGACACCCTCTCCCCTGGTTACAGATGACATCTCCTCACCCCAGTTGGCTTCAAGCACTTTCCTACTCACTAGTGGACAAGGATCCCCTACTCTGTTCCAGCTCCTGTTTGTCCCATTGCCTTTCTGTCTAATGTGGCCCAGGCACTAACCTTTCTGCACTGCCATGGCCCCTGGGCATCCATTGGCCAAGATCTCAGAGTGCCCTGAGGAGCCTCATGAAGGGCACAGGGTTCCTCAGGGCCCAAGAGATATTGCTATAACCACAGCAAGCTCTTGCACACCACAGTCTCTGTGTGTCTCCTTGTTCATTCCTGCTTCCTCATGCCCTGGGAGATCCTCCAAACCTCTCAAAGGAAAGGAACATTAGCAATCATTTAAAAACAAAAGTCATTTGTAAAGCCGTAATTGGAAGAACTTACTGGTGAGAAGCCTGGGCCTGAACTGGTCATTGAACTCTTGCATGTGGCTACCGAGGTCAATATTGCATCTTCTAATGTGGAGGGGAAGGAATAATATGGTTTCAAGATTTATATTCCTGGAAGACACTTCATAGATCACTAAGATGACGGGGTGCATGAGGTGTAACATAGTACTTTAGTGAGTGAAACATACTCCGCTGTGTTTATATGACAGTAGTGAAATATGAATTTATGTGACTTAAGCAGTATCCAGATTTGTTCCACAGATGATCTGACACAAAGTTACTCTCCAAAGCCAGCATGTTTTTCAGAGGGCTTTTCTGTTGCTATTAGTAAGCTGGAACCTCGGAGCTGCGAGAACCTGGAAGTGCCTGAATGTTTCTTTACTCCTGCACTTTTCATGGCTCTACATACTTTCTTGTAGAAACAACCCCTAGTTCCACTTTCATGAATCTTTCCTTGCTTTTCCACTGCCTTATTGTTTTCCCACATCTATTGTCCCCTCTCTGCTAAGATGCTCTTTTAGGTTTGATTTTTAATTTTAAAATGCTTTTCTACTTCTGTCCCTAAAATATTGTAGCTTCATATCTGCCTGTTTAGAGAAAACATTATGCAGAAAGACAAGTCAGACTTTTTCCACTCAGCATTTTCCTTTAGAGAGACTGTTTGGATAGGCCACTTCATGGTCTTGAGTGAAGGGTTGTGTATGTCTGTACAGAATAGTAAGCATTAAAAAAAAGAGAGCGCTTCAGTAAGAGTATAGAAATTCTATCAAGTTCAGATTAGATCTAACAGTTTAGATTCCAAAATAAAGAATTTTGCATAAGTCACCAGTCTTCTCCAGTCTGGCATTTGTTCAACAGAGATTTTCTTCTCTATGTGAGTCCCACTGGGTTTGATAACACACACTGCAAATGAAGCCGGGAAGGAAAAATCAGTACAAAATATGAGACAAAGACTTTATGCAGTACTGGTTCTGGTCACCCAGTTTCCAGTTAGATTAACCTCCTGTGGTGGGTTGACCCTAGCTGGACGCCAGGTACCCACCAAAGCCCTCTATCACTTCCCTCCTCAACTGGACAGGTGGAGAAAAATACAATGAAGGGCTCATGGGTTGAGATAGGGACAGGGAGAGATCACTCACCAGTTACCATCACAGGCAAAACAGACTTGACTCAGGGAAATTAATTTAATTTATTACCAATCAAATCAGAGTACGGTATTGAGAAATAAAACCAAATCTTAAAAGACCTTCCCCCCACCCCTCCCTTCTTCCTGGTCTCGACTTCACTCCCGATTTCTCTACCTTCTCCCCCCAAGCGGCACGTGGCGGGTCAGGGAATGGGGATTGTGGTCAGTTCATCACACGTTGTCTTTGCCGCTCCTTCCTCCTCACTCTCCTCCCCTGCTCCAGTGTCGGTCCCACCCACAGGAGACAGTACTCCACAAACTTCTCCAACGTGAGTCCTTCCCATGGGACCGCAGGTCCTGCCAGGAGCCTTCTCCAGCATGGGCTTCCCACAGGGGCCCAGCCTCCTTTGGGCACCCACCTGCTCCAGCGTGGGGTCCTCCCCGGGCTGCAGGTGGAGATCTGCTCCCCCATGGCCCTCCCTGGGCTGCAGGGGGACAGCCTGCCTCACCGTGGTCTTCCCCACGGGCTGCAGGGGAATCTCTGCTCCGATGCCTGGAGCATCTCCTCCCCTCCTTCTGCACTGACCTGGGGGTCTGCGGGGCTGTTTCTCTCACATCTTCTCACTCCTCTCTCCGGCTGCAGTTGTGCAGGTTTTTCTTCCCCTTCTTAAATCTGTTGTCCCAGAGGCACTACCACCATCACTGATGGGCTCGGCCTCAGCCAGCGGTGGGTCTGTTTTGGAGCCGGCTGGCATTGGCTCTGTCGGACATAGGGGAATCTTCTAGCAGCTTCTCACAGAAGCCACCCCTGTAGCCCCCCCCGCTACCAAAACATGGCCACGCCAACCCAATATACCTGGTTAACTTCACATTTGCAGAAAAGGACTTACCTCTATAATCAGTGGCTTAGAGAATCTGGCAGGGAAGATGAAGCTGAAACCATTTGCCTTACGTAGTCCAGCTAAGTGAAAGTCAAGGGAGGAGCATGTTGTCTTTTGTCCAACACAGTCAGGAGTCACTGTTTCTTCCTGTCAGAAAACTGTTTACTTATATCCTCTGGACTTACTAACTGGGGAATGGGCCAATCTATGAACAGAAGATATGGATAAAAGGTGGTAAAATTCTTTTTGTTTGTTTCCTTTTCAAGTCTTCTTCCTTTTTTTTTTCTTTTCTTTTGAGCTTCCTTTCCTCCCCTCTGGTCCCTAGCTAAGTTATGTCATTTCAGGCTACAGCAGTATTTGATTAGTATCAGATTTCCCCCTAGACATCTCCAGCAAAAACCTTTCTTTTCCAGGTAGTGGCATTCGCATGATAAGCTTTCAAGGGCTATTTCAAGTTTCTGTAGAAAGGAGCTCTTCTGGCCTCCGGGCTTCTTTTGTCATAGGCAAGAAGACCCGAGTCTTTTACTCCTTGTGCAGCCTCACACGAGTGAGTACTTGCCAGGGAGGTTTCAGTATTGGGGCACTGCAATGAGCTGGAACAGTGGTGTTTGATTGGCAATCATGCTAATGTGGACACAAAAAATCTAGCATGGGCAGGACTAATTGAATAGTTCAGGCTGTCACCCCCAAATTTGCACAAGTTCCAAATCTCAGACCCACACAGGAGAGCAGAAATTACAACTTAATGCAAAACAATATTGATCAAGGAGTAGGTTTCCCAAAAGAGTAGTTGCTATCACATCAGGGCATAAACACTGAAGGGGAAAAGAATCACTGAGGCTGGCGGAAAGCTAAAGTTGACTTTTAATTTGGGTTTTTAATCTATGAAATTATTTAATCTGTGATTAATCTTTTTTGCTGGATTTTACTACCTCCAGAGACAAAGCTGAAAAGTAAAAAGCCATACAGAATTTGGATCATTGTGAGAGGTTCTCCAGTTTTCTTCCTTCCAAATAACCTTCATTTGCTCATTGTCCTGAGGTTGTCAATAGATGTTTTCTGTGTCATCACTTAGTCTTCGTGTAGTTTCCTTCAGAGCGTTTGTTATTGTCTTTGTATGACCCTCCAGTAACCATGTCTGCTTCCATGGGTGCGCACAAATGGGAACTCTGCCTGTGTTTCAAGTTGGCCAAAACTGAACTTGTGGGTCGAGAGCTGCAAAGTGCTGTTAATGTCATGCTGTGTCTGAGTTAATAGGCCCATCAGAGATAAAGCAGTGTAGCTTATGAATTGGATTTACTTCCCTCCAGGCTGTGTAGAGTGCGGTGTTCGGTCCTCGTGTCTGCGGGTGCGTGGGTCCGTATAGGTGTGCCCTATGCAGGACGTGCAGCGTTCAGGCTTGTGCTGAAGAGCAGTCGGGTTTGTTCCTCCAATTGCAAGGCCATTGGTCTGACTCTGTCATGTTTCCTAAGCTTTGTCTCAGCCAGGAAGCTGTCAGTGTGCAGAACAGGAGGCAGGGTTCAATCCAGCAGCCCACCATGGCCTTTCCATACCAGGGATGTGATGGGAATTGCCCACATGCTTGCTTATGCAAGCCACAGTAGCAGAGAGCCAGGAGGGATGCTGCCAGAACATGTTAGAGCCATGTATGAAATTACTCTCTCCCACTCTGGGGGTCAGGGGCTCCAGTCGCCTATCCAGCCTCATCCCAGCAAGGCACCTCTGTTTGCACCAGCAAAGACTCGATGCGGCCGTGTATGGAGCCCATTTCCACTACCTCACTGAATTTATAGTCCAGTCTTGATAGGGAGACTCAGTCAGGCGAGGTAAAACTTGCCTGTTTTATTCTGGAAGGAAACTAAACATGTAAAGTTGGGGTAGCTGGCTGTGTTATGGAAACCGTCAGACACAGACCTGAACAGGGACAGCTGGCAAATTTAGGAAGTTGCTGTTATTATACACAATAGACAGAAACAAAGCAAACTACGTTAGTCCAATGCTCTGGTTTAATTTTTATATGAGCCAAGGTAGCAGCAGCAGATATATCTGTGGTCAAGTCATGATTTTTTTTAATTAAAACGGTGTCACGGTTCCTCACAATGCTAAGTATCTGATGGAAGCAAAGGCTGAAATAAATCAAAGCAATGATAAAGACAAAGTTTTTCAGCAAGTCTAATCCTGCCTCTCTTGCAATACTATATGAACGCTGTCTGTAGATCCTAATGTGATAGGGAGCCCTATAGAATGTAAAATCTTCTGTTTAAGTATCCTTTGGACAGTTTTGCAAATCTTTTAAATGATGGAGCACAAAACCATCTTTTTAAAAATGAACTCTTTATTAAATCAGAAGGAAGATGCTACAGATCAAATGAAGCAAGCGGAGAAAGGGCAGTAAAGTGCTCATATTGCTTTGGGCTTTCTGATCCCAGGCAAACGATGGTGTCTAACAAAAGCCCTTTACAGTTGTGCCAGATACCATATTTTAAATATGGCAGAGAAAGTGCATGGGTGTGCTGAAAAGGCCAGTCTCCAAAAGGATGTCCTGCAGCAGACAGAGGATGTAAAGGTTGAAAGTCTGCATGTACAGACAGTGTGAAAGGTCTGCTTGGAGTGCTGTTGCAAAGTGGAAAGAACAATCACTGGCACAGGCTACCAGTTTACGCTGGGCAAGTCTGGCATTATTGCTGGACATCACAGGGCAGGAGATTGATAACAGTAAGGGAGCAGAGGGGTAAAATCAGTGTTTCAAAAATGTTTGAAGCTGTACTAAAAATTAATCCACACCCCCACACACCTTGGGTCACTGACACTGGCTTGTCATAAAGATGATGAATGTCATGCTTTGGGGAGGCAGCCAGCCTCATTGCTGCAACAGCAACACCAAAGGAACCTTCAGCAGTGCTGCAAGCTGAAGGGATGAACTATCTTGAAAACAGTGGAATGAATACATTTCTAACGTTCTTCTGAACTACCACATAAAGGCAACTGCATGCACAGACAATCCAAAGAACAGAAGAGCAACCATGATGTAGGAAGACAGAACAACAGAAAAGACAAATTACTTAAGATGTTCTTGAATGAATGAAACTACAGCTTATCTTATATCCAGTGACCATTTTGGATACCCTTATACTGAAGGTAGTCTTTGTTCTCAAACGGAATGCAGTTACAAGAGACCCAGATGCAAGTTTTGAGGAGGGTTGTAGAGCACAACCTTCCCAGTACATATGCTTTCATTTGTATGCTGTATTAAGGAGTATTTAAGGGAGGACTCAGTGTCAACAATACATCTCAGAAAGTCTTAGCTGGACATGGATTTATCCTAATCATATTTCATCATGTTCCTGGTTAGCAGCATCAACAGTTTTTTAATAAATGTATAAGATATCCAGCTCCAGGTTGCCGGGGTAGCCTTGGAAGAAAAAAGAAGAGGTGGCTCATCTGAGAAGGACAGCCCCAGCCTTGTGAGCCTGCTTCTTGCTTACCTCTTATTTGCAGCTGGATCATGAGAACAGCATCTGCAAAGGGATGATTGGTGGGGCACATGTTTATCTTCCATCTCAGCCCAGTTTCTCCATAGCTGAACTGGCAGTAGCCCAGACCCACCATGGAGTCATGGTTGGAAGGAACTAAACCACCGCAATTTCCTGTTCCTTTTTTGCCCTGCGGCAGGAGACAAGACACTGCACAGAGGCTGTGACCAAGGAGAGAGGGCTGGTCTCTGCCACGGATGGAAGTTTTTAGCTGGGAGTGAAACAACGTGTCTTCGTACCACATGCCCCTCTTTGTGGATGGGGGGACGTCCCTGTGTCCAGCAGTAAAGCCTTACAACACAAACCAACACTATGTGGAAAGTGAGCCGTATTTTCCCATAAGAAAAAGTGAATTGGTAACGTGACCTTAGGGGTGAATTTTGCATTTGAGGAAGAAGTCACCAGCCTTGTTCAGTCAAAGTCAGAAGGCCAGGCTGTCTCATGAGCAGTGCTACTGAAGTCAGCCATATAGTGAAGCTTTTGAAAAGTAGGGAAACCACAATAAATCCTTCTATAAGTTCTGTGTATTTGGAGAATGATATGATAGATATTCTATGTATAATGCTCCTAGCAATCACCTAGTAGTAATTGCTATAGGGCTTAATGTTACCTATATGTTTATAAACACATACTGCATCTGTCCAACCTCCTGGGCAAGACATTGCAGTTACTAAATTGAAGTGCTTAGAGCACTCCACAGTTACAGTTAAAGTGCAGACACTACCTGTATTGTGTACAGCATATTTTACGAAAGTAAAAGGGGGAGAAAGTAGTTCACAAAGAGGGTGGCAGTTATTTAAATATAAACTCTGAAAGAGTGCAGTATCAGGTGACAGAAGAATTAAATTTGTATTTCAGAGATTACATCATTTTAACTATGTATGAATAGTATGTTAATTCACAGAGGAGCATATCTACCAATATTAATGACTGGAAAATAACCAACAAAAGTCACATGAAAGCTTTCATGTGTTAGATGTTACCTGAGAAGACCACCTGTGCTGTAAATTCTCATTTAAAAAAAAAAGACGACTGCTCAAGAGAGATTATACTCCTGATATTTCACTAAAAGTGCTTGTCAAATAAATTGGACTACAGGGAATAAAACATGTTTAATTAATGAAAATGGACTATAGCTGCTGCTGTGCAGTGATTCAGATGATCAAAAAAAATTCTGGCATGGGACAATAGCAGTGGAAGATCATTGTCATGCAAATTGTTTTGAAGCCATGAACTGATTGCCTTTTGACTAGTTTATGAAAAGACTGCACTTAATTAGGTTTCAGTATGTTGCACAGCCCTTTTTTGTGTGTTATTAGACCCCTTTCATATTTACATGCCTGTGAACATACAGAAAATGAGAAAAGACATACTTGACTAGAAAAAGTGAGACAGGTCCTTTAATTTCACTTAAACACATTAGCTGCTTTGAGAAATACAGTGATAACCTAACTAATATTTACTGTTTCTATTATTGTTTCATATTTTGTTTAAAGACAGCTGCAAGTGGCTCTCCGTTGGGAACTTTGCAGCTAAGATCCACCTCTGAAAAGACATATAAGCTTCCTCTTTCCACAGATGTTGATAAAAATAGATAATTGAGGCACACATATACTGAATTTGCTGTTTTAAGTTTCTCTGAAAATGTGAGAATATCTGCAGAAGGCAATGTTCAGAGACAGCAGATTAACAACTTTCCACCTTCACAGGGGATTTGTTTTACAAACCCCTTAGATTAATATTCACCACGGGACATTTCAGATCCTAAATCAAACCAGGACCTAATTCTGTCATAACTTGGGCAAAACCTTTCAGTTTGACATGGTGCAGTTAGTGGTGTATCTGGTGAGCCCTTCAGGATGCATAACAAAACCTCAGCATAACACACCACAGCAGTTAGCAATCCAAGAAGAGCATGTCTGTGCTGTGCAATGGAAAGGCGATTCAGACAGGCAGCGATTCCTGAGCTGGTGCTGGCAGGTCTGGAGCATCACAAAGTACAGCACCACACAGGCATACCTGCTTAGATCTGGAAGCAGTCTAGTGCATTCACCCAGTGCTGCAATCAGTTGATTATAAATTGCTTTAGACCTCGGTTGTTTCTTGGCCACGAGCGTTTGTTTCATCTGCTCCAGGCTTCCAGTTGTGGAGGGGGTTCGCACAGATTGAGCCTGGAAGTGACGTATTTCCCACATAAAATCATGCTGGTAGTCACTCAACTGCATGAGTGTGGCCTGAAACCTCTTCCTGCGATTGCCTTCTCATACCCAGGTTCTTCTGTGATTGTGTGGGAAAAAGTCCTAGAGTATCTCAGCTTGCTGCAGACCTTGGATGGACAATGAGGTGGGTGGAAAACTGGCTAGACCATCGGTCTCGGGGTGTTGTGATCAGAGGTACAAAGCCCAGCTGGCAGACTATGGCATCCATTAGGGATTGATACCGGGTAAATACTTCTCACCATCTTCATTAAAAACCTGAAAAGTGGGATAGAGCACTCCCTCAGCAAGCTCCCAGATGACAGCAAATCAGGGAGAATTGGTCAATATGCTGGAGGGCAGGGCTGCAGTTCAGAGGGACCTTGCCAGGCTGGAGAAATGGGCCTGCAGGAACCTCCTGAAGTTCAAAAAGGCAAACGCAAAGTCTTGCCCCTTGAGGGAATAACGCCGTGCAACAGGAGAGGCTGGGGCCAGCTGGCTGGGAAGCAGCTCTGCCGAAAAGCCCTGTTTGGGGGTCCTGCTAGACAGCTAGTTGAACCTGAGCCTACAATGTGCCCTTGCAGCAAGAAAGTCTTGCTGCATAGTGGGCTACATTAGCAAGAGTGTGGCCTGCAGCATCAGTGGTCCTACCTCTTTATTCAGCACTTGTGTGGCTGCTCACAGTTGTGTCCAGTTTTTGGAATCCCAGGACAAGGACAGTGTGACATACTGGAATGACAGCAGCAAAGGGCCACCAGAATGGTGAAGGGATTGGGGCACACGACGGGACAGGTCAGGAGGAGAAGCTCGGAGAGCTGGGGTTGTTCAGAGAAGGCAAAGGGAGATCTTATCGCAGTCTTCAGTTAACTAATGGGAAGATGTAGAGAGAACAAAGTCAGATGCTTCTCAGAGGTGCACAGGGACAGGGTAAGAGACACCAAACACAAGTCGGAATGGAGGAAGTTCTCATTGTTTGACCACCTGTGAATGTGGTTATCATTTGATCGCCTGTGAAGGTGGTCAAACACTAGAGCAGATCGTTTAGAGAGGTGGCGAATCCTCCATCATTAGGGATACATATAACTTAGCTGGACAAAGCCCTGCGCAACCTGCTCTAATGCGACCCACTCTGAGCAGGAGGCTGGACCAGAGGGCTTCGGAGGTCTTTCTGACAAAGCTGATTGTGCAATTCCGTGTGCTACGAACATTTTAGGCCCACAGGTGAATAGATGTGCCACCATAGGCACAGCAACCAATGTGTTGTTTTGTAGAGCTGTGGCCTCTTTTGCACATCCAGGAGGAGTAGCTCATGAGCAGAAACATGTAGCTGAAGAGTAGGTCTGCACAGGGGAACTGGGTACACGGCTCCCACAAAGGCAACAGGACTTGCATGCGATTCAGGAAAAAAGAAAGTATGGCTCAATCATTGTGTGTAAGGATTTAAGAAGTGGTTTACATCTGACCAGCTCTGCGTAGTTTTTATTCTCTTCATGTAATACAGCTTCCTCTATGCTCTTGTTCAGCCACATCCTTCTCTCAGAACATAGAAACCCACACAAAAAATCCAGCTTGGTATCTCTAAACTCTGCTGTCTTTTGAAACTTTGGTTCACCTCCAGGATACTGATGCAGCTCTGGGCTCCCTTGTTTGTGCCTGAGCATCTCCAGACCTGCTGCTTGCTCCAGACCTCAGCTCTGTCCACCGGGCTGGACTTGCCACCCAACAGTCTATGAAATTAGAGAGCTGAAGGATTTTATATTTTCTTTGCCTTGTTGTGGTGTTTGGCGTGTGTGTGTTATGGCATACCTATTTCAGCTTGGTTATTATTCTTATTTAATGTTTATCTCACAGACAAGTGACTCTTATTCCCCATAAGAAATCTCATAATTTGAGTGCAATGACAGTAGCAATAAGGAATTCATTTGAGCAGCTTGTTTCTACTTAGCCCATTAAATTAAAGACAATCAAAAGCATTGTTCAAAAAACTAACCCAGTCAATTCCTGTGCTTTTACAAGTACCAGTAAATCATATGTAAGAGGGCAGGCTGCTAAATACAATCAGTCAAGATGAAAAATAGGCAGCCAGTATTATCACAGCTCTCACCAGCAAGCTTGCAGTGTAAAATGTGCTTCTTTTAATCAGCTTCTGCAAAATCAGACAACACAACCTCAGCAGGAGGGAGAGGGATGAGCTAAGGTCAGCTGAGGGCGGAAAAGTGAGCACCAGTAGTCTTGCAGGGATGAAGGGAAAGAGTCTGCTGCCGCTTTGTTCCCCTTTGCAAACGTTTTCCATTAAAAACTGAATAGTGAATACGTGTTGGGTTACATTCACGTTGTTCCTGTACTGAACATAGGGATATGCAGCACTACGCTGCAGGTGAAAGTGAGACGTTCAACTGCAAGTTTTCCAGCCTCTGTCCTGGGAGTCACTCTGAAACATGCCATGGCACAACTGTGTGAGGAAGCGACAATAAAATGCCATGAGATCCATGTAAAATGACAGGAAAAGAAGGAGTAGCTGTTTTAACTTTGCACCTAATGTTGGATGTTCTGAGTTACCCCGAGATTTTCTATTCAGTCCAAAGAATGGTTTGTTTTGTCAGGTTTATTTTTTCCTTTGTTTTTTTTTTAATACCAGCTGAAGAGACTTTTCTTTTTAATATAGAAAGAAAACAATCACTTTCAGATGAGTCAATGAAACAGTCCTTGTCCTTCTGTTTTTCTTATCAGATTGACTTTAAATTTGAAACAAACACAAAGGGAAAAGCACAAGCGTTAGCAGTTTCTACTTCAACAAATACGTAGTCTTTCTTCTACATCTACTTATTTATTCACAGTCTTTCAGTGTCTCATAGATCACAGGAAGCACAGAGTCTCTAGAGAGAATTAGACTGCTCTTATTCTACAGAATCCATCATATTTCCAGCTTTGCTCATTTTGTCTCAAACAATGTGTCCATGGATGTGTGTGTCATCACTCACCAAGGACATGACTAGTCGTGGGTATCAGGGGGAAAGGCAGAAAAAAGCTCGAAGTGGCTCTCTGTGTCTGTGAGTGACTGAAAACACTTCCTTGGGGTTTTTTAAACTTGCAGACTGGATTAGTTAACTTATAAAATACGCCTGAGAACAGCTGGAGTCCAACTGAATGCAGGCAGTCCCATTGAATTGTTAATGATGTCTACAGCATGTTAGGATTTGTTTTGAAATAAATACTCAAGGCCTAATTTATTAGCATGTTTTCAGTCTGAAGTGGAAAGCAAATTGAAGCCTATCCCACTGTACTGGCTTTTAAAGACTCAGAAAGGTACAGGCAAATACAGGCGCTGATTCTGCATCAGCTCTTGAGAAGATGTTTCAGATAAGGCGTATTTAGGTCTCGTTCCTAGGCTAGCATTCAGCAATGATGGGGGAATGGAGAAGCGGCTTTGTCTGCTGTTTTTCCAAGTGATTGCTGAATGATTTAATGTGTCTGGAGTGTTTCGCCTTGTATTTCTAATGATTTTGCCTTTGCTCCTTCAGTTTGGTTTGAAGCAAGCTGTGCGTGTTAATTAGGAAATGTAAATACCTTTACAGAACTGTGCATTTGGATGCATTTTTTGAAAGCAAATGCTGTAACCACACTAGTAGAAAACATGAGTGTCGCGGTAGAGACGGACACGACAAGTAATAAGTCATGCAAAATGGCTACTTTATTGTTCTAACACACCTTTTTATACCTTTCTTTAGAGTATGTGTTAGTATATGATTGGTTTGGTTAGTAACTAACAATTCATGATTGGTGAGTTCGTTAGGACGGTTCTTCTTATCACTATCTTGTTTTTGTACCGGTCTTCTCGGATCTTTCCAGACTCTTCAAGGATATACTACAAGCTGCTCAAGGTCGCGCTGTTCTCGAACTGTCAGGAATTCCGTAGACTCGTTGCATTCCCCGACACATGAGCAAGTATTTATGCTCACAGTTATCTCATGGCCTGAAATATTCATTTCTATATACAACTATATCTTTTAAAAGAGAGGAAACATTGGGAGATTTGTAACCTTAAATGGAATGTAAATTCATATAAAAATTAGTCATTCGTGGCTTTGATTCCTGGCTACCGGTAAGACAACTGCTCACTTCATGAGCTCCTGTAGTCGAGGGAGTTGGCAGAGCCTTGGAAGCTGTTCCTGGAAGCCTGGAAGTTAGTGGTGGTTCCTGCTCCGCCAGGAGCCTTTTGCTGGGAGGCTCAGTGCTAAGAGCCTTGATTATGCAGCCAGCAGGAATAAAGCTAATGTACGGGCATTTAGCACAGAGCTAATAGGAGTTCCGTATTTCCAGCCTGTGGACAATAACACTAAGAGTTTGAAGTAAATTTTGTTCTAAGTCAGACTTAATTTACGTTTTAAAAGACAAATTTAGAACAAAATTAAAACAGCGTGCAGATTCAAGAAATATATACTTGTGGCACTTCATTTCCTTTTGTAATTGTATTTTACATATTTTTTATTATGTTATGATTGTACACACCTTTTGACATTTCAAAATACATATGACAGTCAAAGTATTATTTGAAGTTTTGTATGCATTCAGGCCCCTAATAATGACTGAAATGTTTGTCTTGTTTCCTGACTTACAGTGGAGCACCAAACTTTTTATGTATATTATAACCTTTGAGTTACTTCTAGTACACTCAGAGGTAGAAAAGATCAAACTGTATAACCTCCTGCTGTGCCATACCCTGCAGTACAGCATTATGCCCGTCATCACACCAACTCTCTCCTACAGATTTTTATAAACCTGAAATTCTAGATTTCTGTGAAATGACAAATTTGGAGCCCAAACTCTTGTCATTTAAAAATAAATTTTCCCTGTGGCAACTTCTCTTGAAATCAACATGTTTTCTCAATGTTTCTCTTTTAACCAACTAACAGCTGTTGTTTCAAAAGAGAAGAGAAAGAACAAACCCCATTTTTAGAAAAACATTCAGCACAAGCTCTTATTTGAGGTCTGATGCCAGGGATGGCTCTTCCCCTCAGATTTCCCTGCGGGTGATGAGCTTAGCAGAACGGTAACGGTTTGGACCTCGGGACTGTCCTTTCTTTTGCTTTCTGCGCGCTTCCTAAATCCCTCTTCGCTGAGGAGGGCCACAGAGAGGCCACCAGGACCCTTCTACTTAAGAAGTTGAATAATCCCTAGCTCCGTGTGCCCCTCTCCCCAGCCCCTTCTCAGCAAAGCTGTGCTGTGCACCGGCTCTTCCCTTGCTACCCAACTCCTCCTCGCTTCCCCGGTTGCTGCATCGCCGCCCCTACCAGACCTTAGGACCTCTCCTAATCTTTTAAACTGAAGGAGGACAGTTATCTTTGTTTCCCCTCCTTGTTATTAACCCCACTCTTCTCTCCTTGCCGAGATATCTAGTTGCACCTTTGCTCGCAACCTGCTTCAGCCTCTGTTGATCTCCCACCTTCCGAGGACGACATCTCCGGTGCAGCCGTCCCCGACGGGCGACTCTCGCTGCTCTCCGCAGACCTCGCCTTGCCCTCTGCAGATCGATGGTGCTCGCTGGGCTTCTTTGCTTCTTTGCTCTGTTTTCATTCAACTGAGCTCTAACTGGGGAATTGTTCCTTGCTTTGTGCTTAAGGTTAAGAGGCTGAACTAATTTCCTAGGTGTTCCTCATTGAAAATGTCTCAAAAACAAAAGTAGTTAAGTATTTATATGCCCCTCGTTACTGCTGAAAGCATAAGGAAAACACACTTTCCCTACCATTGTTTGTGTTTGACATTTGCAATAGCGAAATTTACAGAGGAGCTTGGTATATGGCCCATTTGTGCATCATATTTTTATTTTGAAAACCACAGAAAAAACAAGGCCTCATTGCCATGAAAAAGTAATGCTTGAGTCTGTAACCATATAAACTATACTTTATGAAACAAGCTCTGGTTTTGTCTCACAGCTCCCATCTCAGGTTGCTTACGCTTGGTCCTTAGTAATGAAATGGCATCATAAACTTATTTTATGTCCTGCTCTGTAGTGAAGTACAGTGTAGTAAGTGGCAGACACAGGAAATTTATATCCTCAGTCACTTCACTGTGAAAAATATTGATCACAAAGGAGAATCGTAACCTCAGCATGTCCAATTTAGAAACAGCAGAGAAAATGGAGATGGACTAAAGTAAAGGTATGAAGAAGAGTTCGGTCTTTACCAGCCCCTGATGACTGATGGTGCGATTTGCCTATGAACAGTGGGAGGGAGTCAAAGAGGGTCTTAGACCTTCTCCTGTGCCATCCTTCTGCAAATATTTAGACACAGAGCTTGTGCATGTGCACGTGCTCTTCGCAGAAGCACTCTGCAAGCAAATGCTGAGAGTCGGTGCTAGAAAATATGAAGCTTGGCTTCTGGTGCGTGGCAAATGCTGCGTCCGCAGCTCGCTGCTTGCAAGTCCTGATGCAGACAGAAGTGGAAGGGTGAATGATGCATCAAAAATAAGCCTGATACTGCAGCTGTGGCTAGCTCTGGCTTGGGAGAGGGCAGAAAACTAGTCATCCAGTAAATGTCCCTGAAGGTTATGATCCCCACCTAAAATTATCACTTTTGTCCACTATTGAAATAGCCAGATCACATTTGCATTAAGCAAAATGGAAGGTAGTGTTAGCTTTTGGACTGCCGCTGTCTTTTAAGCACCGCCAAGAAAATACGGTTTTCTTTTCCTGCTTCAGATACTTCAGATTCTGTGGGACATTTTCCTACCAGACGTCCATAAACATACTTATGAGAGAAGTGAAAGTTAATAAGGCAAACATTGTTTTTACCTTTATGACAAGTGGTTTGCCTTAAATCTCTGGTTTTCCTGTGTATCCAGGGGCTGTGACACAGCCCTGCAGGCTAAAATACAACCCCCAACAAACACTAACAGTAAAAAAGGAAAGCAAACAGGAAAATACAGTTATGTCTCAGGGATTTGCTTTTTCTTGCTCTTCCTTCTTACTTCCTTGGTGAGCGTTTTCTGCATGAAATCCTGTGGCTGTGACTGTCACACCATGGGCAAACCAGCAGGGCAGGGCTTTCGTGTTACTGCACTCAGCATGGTCCCCACAGCTGTTTTGATGGGAGTTGTGGGTGGGCAGGAGGGGTGAGCTGAGCTTGGGTGGCCGCTCTGGCTTTCAGATGAAGTTGTATCTCCCTGGTACAAGAGGCAGTCCGTGACTGCAGAGCTTGGACAACTGACAGACCATCCTGAGCCCCTAACCAGGGAGCTCCAGTGGTGGAGGAATAATAACAGACACTGAGTTGCCTCCCACTGAAAAATTAAAGGAAGAGGAAAGGCTAGCACAGAGATTCTGGAGATCATAACCCAAGAGCTGTGGGGCATCATGCTGTCAGTGGGAACAAGTAGTGGCTGCAGAAAAAAGGATAGATGCAGAGGTCAGGAGTAATCTGGAGAGCTACGAACACAGAGAGGAGAGGAGGGAGGGCAGCCTGGCACATTCCTGGGTCATAGATGAGCATGAACAAGGTGTAAAGGCAATGGTATGGTCCTGTTGTGTCCTGTGTTGGCGCAGCGTGTTGTAGGTTCGTGCACTGAATGTGCCGCACCTCTCTGGCCCTGCCTGGCTTACTGCACAGGCAGGGACCCACTCTTCTGTCTGGGGTGCCACATCCAGCATGGCCCTGACACCCCCTGCCTGCTTCTGGTTCTGCAGAAACCTGTCTCTTGCCTGTATGGGACCCTCTCGGGAAAGCTGGTCACCAGAAAAGGCAGTTTCCTAACCTGGGGAAAAAGTTGATAGAGCAGGGCCCTGCAGGTAGCTCAAGTCAGCTTTGCACAGTCCTACTTAGCTTCTCCTCCAGCATCCTTGGCTGAGGATGCACAGCAAGTTAAAGAGAGAACATAGAGCTCAGAACAGATAGGATGGGCTACCTTTGTAGCTGTTTGTGCCTTAATGCATTTGTCACTGTGCAGATGGCTGGAGAACCAAGATACTGTGTAAGGCCTTCTTCTGACGTTCCTTAGTGCCGGGCATGTCAGCTCAGCCGCACGCACACAGTCACGCTTGCAGAATGGCAGGTTGACATCCAACACAGAAGGACTCTGTAGCATCGTTCTGTGCAAAGCCCGGGAGATGTATTGGTGAAATAGTTATATTTTGCCACTCTGGCACATAACTTAATGACATAGTTCTGCACAATTGCAAACAGAATTATAAAACTGGTTTCTTTCTACCTTTATTTTTTTTCTAAAACAGGCCTGAAGAAAGAAGTACAAAAAGATCAGGATGCTAACAGACCAGCTGTCTCATCCCCGAAGAGATCAGCGGTAACAGCCACCAAGCTCCATTCACCAGGTATTTATGAACCCAAAAGCACTGTTTCAGGGAGGATTTAAACTTGTCGATTTTGCATCTCTTGTTAACACATCAAAATCTGAGACCTACCATTGTTAAGTGAAGATTGATTATGTCGAAGGTTCATTAAACTGGCTGTGAGTACAGCAGACTTTGACACCAATGCATGAGCTGAATAGACTTATGGTTTTTTTGTTACAACCGTGCAATCATCTGTCCTTGAAAACAAATAGTTGTTGCTATTACATATTTAAGGGCACAGAAACTTTTTTTTATTGTTATAATTTTCTTATATAAAAAGAGAACAGATAGATATAGTAAAATAAAAGACACCTCAGACAATTACCTGGAGTGATAGTATATTACTCGGAACCTACTCTTGCTGTTGTGCAGAGGCACTAAATTTCATGGGCTATTTTTATGCATAATTGGAAAAGGGATTATCTATAGAAATAACCTTCAGAGTGCTAGGGGCATTGTCAACTTACCCCTCAACACTGGGCACAAACACATGGTTTTAGCATTTCTAAAGGATACCTTTGTTTATTTACTGAACTGAAAAGAACTTATTTCTATTTCTGTCTACTAAGCGTACACTAACAAATGTATAAGGTACCTAAAGACTTTTGTAAGGCTGGCCTTTGGCTGTTCTAAACGCTTCTGAAATGAATCCCACTGATTTCATTGTGCTTGCAGTTTTCTTCTGTTACCTCATTTTTCAGACTCTACTTAAATAATTTAAATGTCATCTCTACAGCTACATGATACTTGAGTTATAATTATGGGGGGTAGAACCCCATGTTTTTTCATTTGATGGTAAAGATAAAACATGTAGAACAGGTCTTCAGGTCCTATAACTTGCATCAAGAGTCTCTTCATGTTTACTAAACTCAATCCCTATTCTCCTCCTTCCCAACCAGCAAAATCAAGAAAATGGAAGGTTAAATTTAATCTTCCCAGGCACCAACAGGACTCAGAATTCTTCTGCTTACTAAGATACTAGGGTAAAAAGATGAACTTAACACTGTCCTTCGAATCCTATAATTTTCAGGCTATTTTGCACCTGGTGAAATCACCAGGAGAGATCCAAAGAAAAATGTGTTGCAGAGAGTGCCAGACCAGCAGCTCACCAGTGTTTATAATGGTGGGAGTCCAGTTTAAGCACCAGCACTGGTTGTGTTACAGCACAGCTGATTTGCTTCCACTGGAATTAGAAAGCAAAATGAAACAGAGGCATATTTGTACTGCGTATTTGTATTGTCTTAAGGAGACCTGCATTTCCATGGGTGACTTAATGATTTTCAAGGCTTAAATTTTTGGCATATCCAATTCAGGGGGCCTCAAAGGTTTCTTCATTCTCATGAGAGGTTGAGTTACTGCCCTCTCCCCATCAGGCTGATTTAGGATTTCTTAAACTTGGTTGTCTGAAATTATGGCAACCTAAAATTGTTTATCACTGTAAGGGTCAAGTAGGAAAATAAACCTCATCTTCATTTATTTTTTTAGAGTAGCCTGTAGCATTCTTTGAAATAACAACAGCAATAACAGAGCAATAAAGACAGACAATCTTTTCACCTATTTAACAATTTCACAAAATAATCCAAGCAGCCATTAAACAAGACAAGGAGTGAATGGAGCTGGGTCTAAGGGGCAGTAGCACAGCCTTTCCTCCATCAGGATCACAAACTCATGTGGCATTTACACTTTGTGATAAGAGAGCCTGTGTCCCCCAGGTAACTGCACCACAGCTATGCATGGCTATGGAACAGGCTCTAAACTTTCTGAGTGCCGTTTCTAGGTTGTTTTCCCTCTGTTACTGGCCTCCTCACATGCAGTTCCTTTTAATCAGCACTGGGTTTGAATTGTCATACAATTTTTTTTTGGCCTTGGATCTGATCTTTAGAATTTGGATCAGTCCTCCTGAAGACTTGCAAGGGAGTTTCGAGATGCAGAGTCTTGCAGGGAGTCTCAATTTTATCTATTGATGCAATAGCATTCCTGAAATCTCTGTATAGGAGTAGGTGTACATAGATGCAGGTGCTCTCCTTCCATCCCACTGCAGGACAGTACCATCTGTTTCTGACATGCATCACTCTACAGATTGCTTGTTATCAATCCTCTCAAAGTAATTTCCTCACTTTCCTTACCAAAGTATCAGAAACTGGACAGCTAAAAGGCAAATAAATTGCATTCCCCATCTAAATCCCCATGGGCTTTATTATGAGTATATACTTGGTATGTCTCCTTAGTTGAAACACTCAGGTAGATAAAAAAGGACCTGGGAGTTTTGAAGCGGATCAAAGGGGTTCAATGCTTTCAGCGTATAGCGGGTCTGCCCCCTGGTCCCACCATCAGCAAAAAGGACATTCAGAATCAGGGCCAGCATCATTAATATATACCCTGTTTTGTGCAGAGCAACAGAAGAGAGCCATCAATGACAGAATAAGCTTAGTAAGCTGCTTTTCAGACCCAAATGAACCAAGAAATTCAGATTTATCCCTGAGGAGAATAGCACAGTTTAATTTACAAGGACAGCTTATAATTACGGACAAGGACAACATAGAGATGTGCACGTCAAATGTTCCAGTGAACAGGAAGCTAGAAAGATATAAGACAAAACGACCTAATGGGCTTCTGTTTTAATTAAAACTGGACTGATTTCAAGGGCTTCCCCCTATACTTCTCCCTATGCCTCCTCTTGTAACATCACCATGCTGCCTAAACAACCCAAGATTTTTATACTAAAAAGACAGATATTTATGGCTGTTGCTTTTATGAATTTCTTATTTTGTGATAATACCTACTGCCCAGTTAAGAGCCCCGTTAAATGAATGAAAGAATCTGTAAGAAAATACCATTCCTGCACAAAAAGGTGTACAGGCTTTGACTGACATGAAAATGGATAGAGGGCAATAGCTATGCTGATCAAACTCTGAATGACAGAAAGTCGGCTCTAACATCCCATATTGTATTATTTAGGTCTTACAACATCATGAAGTTAGTCTTGATATCGTGTGAAACCTGGTATTCCTCTTTGCAAATGCACGTCATGGGGACAAAAAGTTTCAAAGCTGTTTTGCACTTGTGGCTCTTTGCAGTTGCAGCATGAGATACCTGGAGACATGAGGGAGCTTCTCTGCTGGAGCTGGCTCCCTGTAAGCTTAGCCTGGAGCCAGAACGTAGTGGAGCAAGTTGGAAGATATTCTCCCAGTGGCTCCACACAAACTAGGGATCTGAAAAAGTAGGAATACGCTCCTGGGTATTGCTCTGACAAAGCCACTTCTTCCCTGCCTGGTCTAGTAAAATTGCTGTAAGGATCCATTTGCACACCCAGGCCACAGTCTTAAAGATCTAGAATATCTAAAGCACATCTGCCAAAATTATCTCTGGAACAATGTTCTACTTCACAAATTGGCTCAAACTCATACCATCAGACTCATCTCTGTGGAAAGATTCTGCTGGTTTTTGGGAAAGGTCAGAATACTGTCCCCTGTTACATTCATTGCTGAGAACTGGTTGGAGACATTGTTTCTGTATTTTTTTTTCAGGAAGTGTATACTACAAGACTATAAAACTACAAGATACCCTTTTTTTCAGATTCTTGCATACCCAACCCTTTCTGCTAACACAGAAATGTTAGTTTTTCATCTGTATACAGACCAACGTCTGACTGTTTTCTCCCTCTTTCTTGCTGACTCTCACTCATAGACTAAAAGCTTGAGACTAGTGGGAGGAGCTGAGGAAGAATACCAGAGATTCCGGGCCAGTATTCAGGAATGAGCTAAAAAGCATCAGCCGAGGAGAGACTGAAGGTAGCAAAAAGAATCAGTAAGCTGTGCAAAGGTGTTGCCCAGCTGACCATAAACATTTGCAGAGGAGTTTTCTCAGAAAACTAAGACTATAAAGACAAAACAGATTGTCCAAGCAGTGGCTTGAGCAACCTGACACTACCAGAACACTACCCCTTCTTGCTTCATCCTTGTAACTGAGTACATCCAGAGAAATAGATAGTTGACTCAAGCAGGATATGAACTTAATTTAGGATGAAAACTTCTCTTCCCTGAAGTGGCTTATCATGAGTAAGCTCTAGTTCTCGTGCCATTCATGTGAATATGACACTGTATTTGAGCTGATATCCTAAAGACAAGCTTCACTAGTGGTTTCACATCTTTATACAGGATTAGGCTTGCTTCAAGCCAACTTGGAGCACATCAGAGGAGCCAGAGCCTGTCTGCACCCGTTTCTGCAGGCAGACCATATAGTGAATCTGGTGTGACCGATGGTGCAGAGGGAGAAGACATGCAGAGCCAGTGGTGTAACCAGTCAGCATTACTGGTGGCATTTCTATACATACCTGGTTTGTGCTGCAATGTTAGAAGTGTTATAAAGGGGAGAGCAAGGGGAACTAGCAAGGTAGACTGCAGTATTGTTGATAAAAAGAAATAGTGATATCCCAATAGCAAGCAACCCGTGCTGTGTTTGCATTCAGGGAAGGACAGCTCCAGCCCCACGTTGTCCCATTTGAAGGCAAAAGGAAATTTGCAAAGGCAAAGTAGATCTGGCACCTCTGTCAAGTCACCAAGCCTCAGATTCAAGTGGCCAAAGAAATCGTGTGTAGAGTGTAAATGTCATCCAACTGTTTTCCACATCCACAATGGGATAAGGTGAATCTCAACCTGGAAGTGCCCATTTCTCTCACTGCCATTCAGGAGAGTTCAGCATTACATGTCAAGATGCAGACCTCTGTTCTTGTAGGTGTGTAATATAGGTGAGATGAATCCTTCCTCTAACAACCTCAGTTCTCAGTAAGACACTCTTAGGAGAGCTCTCCAGAACTCATAGCAGACCTTCAGGCTCAGAGCCTGAGGTGAGATGACTGTTACAAAGCTTTGAGCTTTGGCCCCTAGGGAAACATATTTCGCTGTGCCCTTGCTTTTTTTGAAAGTCATTACAGATCTGTATGAATGCTGCAGACCTTTTTTCTTTTATGAGGCTGAGTCCCAAAGGCCTTAGAAACACATAAAAGTCTTGTGCACGTATCTGAAGTAAGTGACCCTGATGATCTTTTCTTCTCTCCTTTGTAGGACATACCAAGCAAAGGCCAGCCACCCCAAAGAATGGATTCTCCCCCAAACCAGGAGAGAGTCGAGACGCTGAAAAGCAGTTCGTTCAGAGGTTGAAGGAAAAGTGTGATGAGCAGTCCCAGCAATTAAGCAATATTCGAGATGAACTTAAAAGGGCCAGCTGTGGCTTTGATGTCTTTGCTATAACAACACAGCACTTTTTCAGGCAGGTAAGTACAATGGGTATTTTTTACCATTGGAAAGGTACTTTGCCTTTACACCAGTCATTTGCCCAAATTTATTGCACAGTCATTGAAACTTTGTTCTTGGGAACATGTAATTTATTTGCAACAGTTATTATGAGGAGGGAATTATTATTTGATGCCATGTATTTGAAAATCAAAGTTCAGGAACTTGGAAGAGGAAGAATTGTGACCGAAACATTTGTCAGAAGCACAGAGGGTTTTCAGGATGCCTTTAGGAGTGAAGCAGATGCAGAAACTTAGAAGTCACAGTCCCTGACCGCTACAGCTGGAATGGAAAGTGTAACTGAGATATTGATACTTGTGAACAAATGCAAAAACAATCCATGCATTTAGTCAGCCAAAGGTGCTGAATGAAGGAAAAGGTTTGCTTTCTCACAGCACTTATCTACTGTTCCTGTTCACCACAGATCAGGAAGAGTGGTCCCTGTTACAGAGGTGCCAATTCCTGAACATGTTAGAATAACATTATCTCAGCATTTAGCAGATTACATTGAGCAGGTATAGAGAACATAAAGAAAATGTCGTCAATAATTGGAGAAGCTTATTTATTCACTAAACCCAAGACAAAATGAGTAAAGTTTAAAAGACAGCCACAGTAACCATGAAGGACTTGTAGGTATTGCTTGTTTCAAAAGCCATTTAGTGATCTGGGAGATCTAGCTGGGCTCTGAGGTCCAGACCTGGTTCCCCTGATGCCCATGTATTTTGTACCATCGCAGGTTAAGCTGGTATCCCAACTACTTTGTAAAACAGGCAGATGATCATCAGCAGTAGGACCCAAGATTTGGCTAATATCCTTGATTGCTTGTTTGTCTCGTTTTGGAAGAGACAAGAGTAAACTTTCAGTATGAAATGGGAGAAAGAAAACAAAAAACCAAAACTCAGATTCAAACAGTCTTTACAAATTCTGAAATACTTTATTCAGTTATTTTTTCATATTGGTGGGAAAGGTTACCTTTGAACAAATACCGTAGTTCACACTTTTCCCTACATAGGAGCTGATCTTGCCAGGGGGAGCTTCACTGAACTGAAAAAACAGGGAATTTTTAAAAAGTACTAAATATTTTAAATATCCTCCCAGGGGATTTTTCCCCTCTTTTTCTTTAGTCTTGACATTTCTGGGCTTGATGGGCATTTGTGAAACTTTTTTTTTGCCTTTTTTTTTTGAGCTGACTGTGGAGTGTCCGTGATTAAAGCAGAGGGAAACAAAAAGGGGCAGAGCGGTGTCTGCTCAGCTTTGTCTATGCATTGTCCACTGGGGAGAGATTTTTCATCTCATGCCTCGTTCATAATTTGCTGAAGGAATTCTGGAAGCTTGGGCATATCTCCTTCATCTCCTCTGGATATGTTTTAAATGAGAACAGCTGCTGCAGCTGAGCTTTGAGATGACTTTCATCCTGTTAGTGCATGTTAGATCTGTCCTGAGAATGCCTCCTAAATGGAACACCTCAGGGACTTTATTTAATAGAGTCCTCTCCAAGTCCTGGCTGGGCATAACTGTGCCCCATGTTCCCAGCTCCTTTGCACTATCAGGCCAGCTGCCAGCTGGGGGGTTGCAGTAATACTCCTCTGAGTGCCTGGAGGGCTTGGAGGTAAAACATAATATACTAAGCACCTTCAGGCTTGGGCAGGATTACATGTAGATTTTTTTCAGATCCACTGCTGGACTCAGATACCTGTGTTCAGCCTGAGTGTCAGTCCCTTCTGGGCTCGCCTGGTCGCCCTGGAGTACATATATATATATATATATATATATATGCATATCACTGTCCAGTGCAGTGCAAGACACTTGTGTTTGCTGCTCGCTGCAGGGAGCCTTGTAACATGGCCCCCCCCCCCAGCAAAGACACCCCTAGCTTCCCTGGATGGTGATCTGCACAGTCAGCAAGAGCCCAGCAGTTATCCATTAGGCACTTAGATGTGGTACCTACATTCTGAGTACAGTTGCTTTAGGCTCCATGTTTAGTGAATGGAGGCAGGTAAGCACTTCCAGAAGACTATTTACAGCACCAAAGACCTGAATTTCTGCTTGAGGTACTTGCCTGTCTTGACTAAGGCCTCCAGGGAGGCCTAAGGCTACTGCACTTTTAAATTCGATGCTTAAATTGAGAGCCTACATGTAGTGGGATCATCTGGGACTACTCAAGCAATTGCATAACTGGACAGTCTGTTGTCTTGCAACATAGACACAGACTTCCAAGTTTTTGAGTGTCATTCGAAAATACAATCTGTAGATGTTTTCTGAGATGGCATTATTGTTTGAAAGCTTGAGCAAAATTGTGTTGGCTGGCTTTGAGTTAGGGCAGCATGGAAAAAGAAACTTCTCCCATTATAAAAATAATTGTGTGTGTTTGTTTCTGAGAAGCCTGCAGGCAAAATGGTTGAGGTCTGAGTAGAACTGCAGTTTGGCAAGGGGATAATACTCCTTCAGGAACAAGGTGGGGCCTTTATTCCAGAGACGTTTGGGGTTGATTTGTCCAGCTGGCAGTTCTGCTCTGCTTAGCAGAGGGCCCAGTCCTGCTTTGGTGCTAGGGACCCTCTTTGGGCTGATAGTCACTCATAGCCTTATTTTAGTATGTCTCTCTCTGTCCTTACACCACACCAAAGTAACGTCCAAAACATAGATTTTTCTCTGAATTGGAGCCGAATTCTGTTGGAGAATGTGTTCCCAGGCAGTGAGGACTGGACTGAGTCTTAAAAGCAACCAAAGGACCAGTGTTTTGCACACAGGTAGGAGTCTCCCCATGCCCATGGCTCTCTTGTCTTGCTCACACAGTTTCTGTTCTCTCTCCAACGTTGGGGAAAGCACCAATGCAAGTGGTCCACAGACATGTTTAGCTGAAGGAGAGTGTCAATATGTAATAAAGAGTGTTAGCCCACATCAACCATTTCTTTGAGTGCTTTCCAATTTTAAGCATTTGCTATAGCAACCTTGAGGTTGCATGACAATTTTCTTTGGGTGTTGTTGGATTTGTTTTCTGACTGTTCCAGACCAGTGCTGAATTGTATCCTGGAATCATCTCTCATTCTCAGCTGAAAATGCTCTTAATAGGCAAGATTCATTTAATAGGCATCAAGGAGTACACAACGTGTAGCAGTACTTAATACAGGCCCATTAAATGACAGCTAAACCAATTTGCTGTCTTGGGAAAAAGCCTAGGCAACTGAAGCAGGTGATGACTGAGGCAGTGGACAAAAAAATCTAAAGCAGTGGTTCTGACATAAGTATTTAGCTAGTTATGAAAAGTAATGATTGTAGTGACTGTGGACAGCATGGGTTCTCATTATTATTTAATTAGCAGATTAATTAGTTAAGGCCGTCAGATATGCACACACGACTCCTGTTGACTTTGGGAACCACTTCGAACTTTTTCTGAAAAGGAGTAGATTGTGTTTGTCCTTAGTGTTGGATGTTCATGATGTCAATACAACCTTTGTGCTGTGAGGGGGAATACTCCAAAGTGAAAAACCGACTAGCAGGACCTAGAGTGATACCTTGAAGAGGATACCATGAAGACTTTTTAGAGCAAATATCACCAACAGCTCCCCTTGGCTTGGGTCACTCCTGACCTGTTCTGGCCTGTTAGCCCAGTAATAATGACAGTCCTGGCCCAGTTTCAGCCCTGTTCAGCAAAGCGGCCAGCAGCAGTCCTCTTGGAAGTGGTAACAGTGCCATCTAAAGGAGAGTAGCCAAAAGTGACAAATTCTGGAGGGTAGATCCTTCTGGACATAAACAGGGAGGAAAAAAAATCATTTTCATATCTCTAGTACACTCAGAACAGATGTGTTTGTGCTGAGGACTGTTGTGGCCAAACTGCATCGAGGCCCTGGAAACTGGGCTAATGCCTTTCTACCAGTACCGCATGCCCAAACAGCTGAAAAGCGGAGTCCGGTTAGCAAGTTGTGCCTCTGAAATTTCCAATGAGGACTCCAGATCTACAGTGCGTGTGAGGGGAAGGGATCCTTTCTGGGCTGCAGACCCCAAAGGTGGGAGTGGGTAAGGGAAAGGGTTATGTTGGGATAGTCTGTCCTGGACTCTGCTTGGGCATGGATGGGTTTCCAGACTTGCAGCATGATCTCATGCTGAGGTCTTTGTCACAGGGGAAAAACTTCTCAGGACAGGTCCCAGCATGGGGGTGCCATCAGATCTGCTGGGAATAGGGAAGCCACACAGATGCCCTGAACAAAAGTTGGGGCAGCACTGCAGTACTTGATGGCATCCCAGTGCTTCGCGTCCACCAACGTTAGGAAAGACGTATCGCTAGTAACCATTGTGTGTGTGTTTGTCTCTACACCTGAGTGTGGGTGGGTTTTGGGTGTGTATACAATACACACCTTCCAGACAAGTAAACACATGTAGCAGTGTCCTGCAAAATCTAGGATGGACAAGGAAAACCTTTTCCCCTGTTCAAATAGCTGAGATATGTGTGTGCTTGTGTGTATTTTTCAGAGTAACTTTCTGTCCTGTGAATGGGCAATATGCCACCCAGTGTCATGTAGCTACCTTGTCCAAATGCTAATAACCTCTTGTGTTAGAGGCAAAATTGGTTGCACTGGTTATAAGTTGCTTGGCACTTCCCACCGTTGCCTCCAAAACAATAATTTAGGCTAACATTTCAAGTGCTTATCTCAGGCTGAGCTGAAATTTGTTTATTTTCACAACTGTCTCTGACAATGAGTTTAGGAGAAATATATCTATAGTTTGTGTGTGGTGGTGGCACAATTGTAAGAAGCTAGCACTCATCAGGAAGACTGACCTGGCTTTCAGGGGTACTACTTTCCCAACACTTGCAAACATGTTAGAATTTGGCCCAAGAATAGTCCTTAGAAAAGTGCGACTCCTCTTCTCCCTCATCATTATTACGGCTTGGCTAGATTTCCTGTATTTAGCAAGTTCAGTCTTTTCTTTGATCCTGCTGGAGACCAGAGCAGTCAGAACAACTCAATCTTTTCATTCTGTATCCTGGAAAAAAATCCATTTGGGGCTCATCAAACAGCTTTGTCATAATTTATGGCTTTCTAAACTGCTTTTTAAGTACAAATGCACAAGATTTGGTATTGGGGGCTACTTGTTACAGTAAAACAGCAGTAAGAATCAAAAAGTGCTCCTTTACTTGCAAGCGTTGCAATGAAGGCTCTATAATGCGGCTGCTATGGGACCCACAAGGCGCTCACACATGGTCCATCTGCCCAAGGAATGGATCAGGGTTTGTGAACCGAAAGAAATTGCCTTCTGCAGGCCCCCTGCTTATTTGCTGTGGATGCTAAAAGACAGGCAGTGAGAAGGTAAGGTGCTGTAGGAACAGAAACCTTAAAGCAGCTGAATATCCTTCCCCTCACCCTCTGGGTAACGGGATGTTACCAGACGATGCTACACAGGGCCTGTAGGAAGATGGTTTCATGCAAGCTCCCCACCTCTGTGCCGAGCATGTCCCTCATTTTCTGCTCACGCAGCACCTCTGGGTGCTCAGTGCTCTGCTGCTCTGACCCTTTGGGTCTGCCAGCAAAACCCACCTCTCACCCAGCACAGGATCTAAGGGATGTTTTTAATTTCCCTGTGCCTCAGTGCCCAGCTGTTAGATGGGGACACCAGGGAACTGCCATCACATGAGGGTGCTGTGGAGGAAAAAAAATTAATATTTGTGATGCACTCTGATATCGGGGTGTGATAAGGGGAGTAGGGGTGTGAGCTGGCTGGAGTGGAGATGATAGGGGATGTCAGATATTGCGAGAAAACAGAAATTGCCAGCTGATGGCTCCTGAGGCGGGCACTGTGTGAGGCAGGACTGGGGTCAGCCGGTGCAGTCTCCCACTCCGTACGTACATTTTAGCTGCGTGTTCCTGGGCAGTGCAAGTCCCACAGCAGGATTTACTCTGTGATCATAGAATTATAGAATCATAGAATCATAGAATCTTTTAGGTTGGAAAAGACCTTTAAGATCATCGAGTCCAACTGTCAACCCAACACCACCATGCCCACTAAACCATGTCCTGAAGTGTCACACCTACGTGGTTTTTGAACACCTTCAGGGATGGTGACTCCACTGCTTCCCTGGGCAGCCTGTTCCAATGCCCGACAACCCTTTCAGTAAAGAAATTTTTTCTAATATCCAACCTAAACCTCCCCTGGTGCAACTTGAGGCCATTTCCTCTCATCCTATCACTTGTTACCTGACAGAAGAGACCAGCACCCACCTCACTACACCCTCCTTTCAGGTGGTTGTAGAGAGCGATAAGGTCTCCCCTCAACCTCCTTTTCTCCAGACTAAACAACCCCAGTTCCCTCAGCCGCTCCTCATAAGACTTGTGCTCCAGACCCTTCAACAGTTTTGTTGCCCTTCTCTAGACACGCTCCAGCACCTCAGTGTCTTTCTTGTAGTGAGGGGCCCAAAACTGAACACAGGACTCAAGTGATGTGGACTCGCTTGCACAAGCTCCTTCCTCACTGCAAATGGGGCAATGAGATAACCTCTGCCTCTGAGGTGCATCCCTTCTCCTGGGTCTGGCCTGGGTCTCCCTACTCGGGGCTTGTACCCTACTGCCATATGGCTGAGGAGGAGAGAAGAACCAGGAAAGCAATAAAAAGAGGAGGCAGAAGCTTGCTGGGCTGACTCTGTCTCTAATACCATGGTTTTCTCAGACCCTGTCCTGCAGGGCAAGGAGTGGGAGTGAGTAACTCACCCCTGGGGCAGCAGGCAGTGAGCAGCAGGAGTAATGGCATTTGGAGGGGCAGAAAGGGAGCAGCAGCAAACTCCTCTCCCTGCCTGAAATCCTGAGGCTGCAGAGCAGGCACAAAGGCTCTGCAGAAGAGTTTTAAGGGGAAATCTAAAGGCTGATGTTTGAGCAAATTCAGGTGGGACCATAGCTGGGAAAATGGTAGGTGAAGAACTAGTTGCTTAGTAAAAAGGCTGCTTATTCCTTCTGCGTCAAGACGAGATGCCTCAAATGTGCTAATTGTACATGTTTTCAGTTGGAGTTAAAAGTAGAACAAGTGAAAAAAATACATATATATATATATATATACACACACACACATATATATATGTAAAAATGGTGTTAATCAAAGGCTAATTATCTCTACCCAACAATTGGCCACCGGGGACTGCACAGTGGAAAAGGAATAAAAAAGAGTGCTCGGGGGACTCCACTTGTGAGATGTCAGTAGGGATTTTTATTCTCTCCCCGTAGCTTCTGTTTCCTTTGCAGTGTCAGAGACCAAGCCCTGCCTGGACCCATTTGTGCCGGTGGAGCAGGCGCTGCCTGGCACGGCTGGCTGTGGCACACCGCTGCCAGCACTTTGGAGATGGGTTCATGATAATGCCGGACTAATCCTGATGGAAATAACCCACTGACTCTGGAGGCAAGGGGAGACAAGGAGGCAAGGGAGCGGGAACCTGTGGGCAGCACAGGCAGCGTTCGCCAAGCTGCAGCTGAAATGGGGCTGTTCCGCAGAGTTACTGGCAAAGGTGGTGCTGGGACAGGGGGGAAAACTGCCCAGTGGTCTTGCCTGAGCTCTCCATCCCTCCTTTTGGAGCAATAACTAATGCTAGGCAGCTCTAGAGACATGTCACTGCTTTTGATTTCTGCACCTGGCTGCACCTTCAGTGTTTTACTCTACAGGTCATGATACTATCCAACACACAGCGCTATCCTCAGGCGCCTCGTACTCAAAAGGGTCCATTTAGGTAAGACACAGAATGCTGCTATCCCATCACTATGTCGAGCTTTTCACTAGTGAACACAAGTGTCCTGGGGCAGCCTCAGCTGGGGACAGACCAGAAGGGTCTCTCACCAGCTTTGCAGCCAAACTGGCAGCAAACGTTAGACTTCTGCAGATACCCTACACTACTCGAGACAGCATGGTCTGCTCTGCTTCAGTCCCTGCGAGACAGAAGGAAGAAAGTGCGGGGAACCTCTTGGCTTCTCCCCCCGTCCTCAGTGACTTTCTCACAGCCACCGCTGTGACAAAAAGTGCTAATTTTCGTTTTGGGGGACGGAAGAACATGCTTCCCTGGAAAGAGCTGGGGTAATTACATGGCCTTGTCTTGAAACAACCTCCCAATTAGAGTATGTTTGTATCCCTTGGTTGGAGAAGAATTTTTTTAGTTACACATAAATATTTCAAATTTCAAGATAAAAAAGAAATAGCCCCAGGCATTCTAATGCTCCTCTTGAAAAGGTTTTAAATGTCCACTAAAAATTAAAGATCTCTTTATTTACATGTTGTCCTCAAAAAGAAATATATTTAGGCTGTATGCCAAGTATCAGGTAAAGGTGAATTTATTTTTTCCTTTTGCTTATATTATTGGTATCCATGTAAGCAACTGACTTTGACAGCCTTGATTTGTACTGCATTCAGAGGAAAAAAACAGAATGAGGGTCAGGAGTGGCTCTTGTGACAATGGCAGCCTCCAAATGGGGTATTTGGCTTCTGGTGGGCTTGAGGGATTTGGCAGCGCATTGGGAGTTGTGTGAAAAGCCATGATGAGTAATAGGCTCCAGTGGTATTGTTGCCTTTGCTTATGCAGGGGACAGAGCAATGTTCCCATGCTGTTCTTTAAGTTCAGCAAAAGAGTCAGTGGAAATGTGTCCCACTGCTAAATCTCATGCATTTGAAATACCTCTTTCACAGTTAGCCAAAATTTCATTTTCTAAGATTCAGAATTTCTCTTCCACTTTAAACTGGAGGATCCAATTTTACTTAAGGCTCCTGTTCTTTGCAAGAAACAGCGGTCATGCCATTCTCAGGTTACACGGACACTGTGAGTTGCTGAGTAACTGTTCACTATCCAACCTCTTGTTAGATTTGGCCTTCATTTCCACAACAGGGAGCTTGGGAGCTCTATTATCTGTTTTGTCTAGGCCTGAGGACAATGTAAGGATCTCTCTCCTGCTTGGGCTTAGCACCACAGCCACTCAGCTCTGGCCCCATCAGTATTCCAGTGGTACTTGTGCTTACTGGGGTTATGTTTCAGGGAAAAACCCTGAAAGCAACACATTGTCCATCCAAGGAAATCCAGTATGGATCTGGGCAGGGTTTGTTAGAGCCAAAGCTTCAATCTGTCAATACCAAAATGTTCCAAAGGATATATTTTGGACTCAAGGTGCCTGTATTTTTCCATGAAATTTTGTTTCATCAGGAAAAAAAAACCAATAGTGACTAACAATTCTAGCATCCAGAGACTTTGACACTCTTGGATTAGTATTTTGTGCCAGAAATGTATTAGCAGCATTTGCTTTAAACATGTGAACGTATGTTCTTGTTACAGGCAGTCTGGAATAGCGCTTTCATAGACTCTGTGTGGCTGCTGTGGTTAGACCTGTGGTGGGGTAATTGTGGAACTATTAAGTGCTTTGAACCCATTTACAACATCAGACTTGAGATAAATGGAAATGATTGTGAACTGACTGGGAAGTAGGCATGCTTTTCTCTGAATTAATAACTTTCCTGTCCCTGAATTAACAATTTTCATTTTCAAAATTGCTGGAACAGGAGCTGTAATATTAGATGTTTCTAAATTACCCTTCCTGGACAGTTGAAGGGATGAGAAGCCTGCACTTTCCTCACAAAGTGCTTGAAATCAGGCAGCTCCAACACCAGCAACGTAGCTACAGGATTCATACAGGGCCCACAGACATGTTAAACAGTGCAGTACAGCAGCTACTGCAAAGGCAATTTCTTCAGAGCAGTCATTGTTAATTTTTTTTTATTTTCTTTGGTTGGTTCATTGATTGCTCTTCACAGATACTCTACCAAGATTTCTACTAAGAACGTAATAGAACAAAGACTTTGTAATTCATTGTAGATCAATAGGTGCAAGTTTCATATATGAAAGTGTTAATCACACCAGAAATTGAAGAATTTTTCTGCTTCCATGAGAGAACAGAACTATTTAACAAATGAATTTTTATAGATACCTTTCAGGGAATTTGTCCAGGAGTTTTCAGGACAAAACTGGACAAAGTTTTCACTAAGAGGGATGTCCTGGTTTCAGCTGGGATGTAGTTAGCTGCCTTCCTAGTAGCTGGTACAGTGCTATGTTTTGAGTTCAGTATGTGAAGAATGTTGATAACACTGATGTTTTCAGTTGTTGCTCAGTAGTGTTTAGACTACAGTCAAGGATTTTTCAGCTTCTCATGCCCAGCCAGGGCACCTGACTCAAACTGGCCAACAGTGTATTCCATACCATGTGACGTCCCATCTAGTTTAGGAACTGGGAAGTGGGGGGGGCAGGGTTTTTTCGCCGCTTGGGGACTGGCTGGGTGTCGGTCGGCGGGTGGTGAGCAATTGCCCTGCGCATCATTTGTACATTCCAATCCTTTTATTACTACTGTTGTCATTTTATTAGTGTTATCATTATCATTATTAGTCTCTTATTTTCTGTTCTATTAAATCGTTCTTATCTCAACCCAGGAGTTTTACTTCTTTTCCTGATTTTCTCCCCCATCCCACTGGATGGGGGGGAAGTGAGTGAGCGGCTGCGTGGTGCTTAGTTGCTGGCTGGGGTTAAACCACGACAAGGGAGCAAATAAAGAATCCGTAACTCTCATTAGGAGCGGGGTGGACAAGCCCTGGCCTGTCTGGGTAAGAGGGATCTGGTCCTCTCTTTGGGAGTCAAAAACCTGAGCCTCCCTTTAGAGACAAACCTTTCAGCACAGCTCTTCTTTTATATACACATTCAGAAGATTTCACTTTCATTTCAGTGTATGATGAGACCAAACATCAGTCTATAAAGTTACTGTAAAATGGGAGGCCATGCCCCGATTCACAGATAATCTTCAGAAGTAATTTTAAGAACAAATTTTCTAATGAAAGTCTAAGGGACATCACAGTCAACCCAGAGAGAGTGCTAATACCAAGTTACCCACCTGGAAGAAGCAGTGACCACTGAGTTACTTGACAATATCTACATGCTGGTGGTTACTTTCCAGTAACCTCTCACTTTGGCAGATCCACGTCCCTCTCGCCTATGTGGTCAACCTCAGGCATCACCTGATAGCTCGGTCCGGTGACACAGCCTCACCTGGAGATGCCTGTCGTAGCATCCCAGCGGCTCTCCTGCCCTCAGATACACACCCATGGCCTCCCCTACCTTCTCCCTGCTTGTTTTTTTAGACCTCTGGCAGTAATACTTTTGTTTGGTGATTTTACATTACCCCCAGGACAAAGTGGCATGGCTCCATTAATATAGACATGTCCAATAATGACATATGTAGGCATCATAATAATAATGGCAATAATGATCAGCGCAATAGAAATTAAGTTTGTTTAAGGGATCTTACTGCTTCTGCAGCTTAGTGAAAGGAATGATTTATTATCCATAACAAAGGTCTGGCAATTCTAAATGTCCATCAAACCAGCTACTTGCCAGCTTTTTAATTGCAGAAATAGCAGGCTTGATGTATAATTGCCTTGATTTGGTTTTAGCCATCACAAATCATAAAGACTAGCCTTACCTGAAAAATCAATTTTTATCTTCTTGTATGCCAGTGCAACAAAATCTGTTTAAGTAACATTACCTTGTTGTGTTTCATTGAATTACACAGAACAAGGAACAAGAAGATGTTGTCTGGATTGAATCGAGTGTGTTAAAAACAGAAAGCACTTGGCTCACTTAACGTATTCCTTTTAGTTAATATTTGACCTCTATATAACAATCTCATTAGAATGTAGGACATTAACATTTTTACTATTCCACAGTTATCCCAACAGAGTGCTAGACATTTTGCAGTTGGTATAAAGATGATGTTCCAGTCCTGGAGTGCTTACCATCTAAATAGGCAATAGCCCAATTAAAACTGGGGAGTCAAAGTGACTGAGTCTTGGAGATTACCATATGTCTAGTTTATTTGGGGACTTATATGGAAAGGTAGTCATGTGTTTGTGTACCTGCACACGGATACACACACCTGCATGCACACGAGCACACATCTACAGTCTGTTCTGCTGTCTCAGATAGCCTCTGGGAAGACGTGTTTTCAGTGAACGTACGGGGGATAGAGCTGGAGCATCACAGAGCCTGGGATCACCGACAGCGTCGCAGTGACAGGCACCACTGGAGAAGGACAGGACGGTGCGGTGTCCTGCCGGTGCGTCACCTAAGTGAGGTGGCACCGATGGTTGTGTGTACGCAGCTCTGGATGAGCTGCAGAAGAGAGCCCAGTGAGTCCAGTTTCCCTTCTGCAGACAGGGATATTCCCACTGTTCACGTTCACTTACACCAAACAGGTGTGATGAATATTCTACATCCCACACAAGTTTGTCCCACCTGCCCTTGGCGGTGTTCCCTGCGGTGCAGCATGTGTCTCTGGGCTGCTGCAGAAATGAGCAGCAGTATGTGTCCTCGGTAGCACTGCTGGGCTGATGGCTGCCTCTGAGGCAAACAGGCTGCACAGCTATTCTTATTATCTCATTCTGATTTCATCTGTGGGGAAAAAATAAGCTACATTTCTTCCTTTTTTTTTTTTTTTATTGCTTAGTACTCTGAGAAAAGGGACCTTGGTATATATAGTGTAGAGATTTCTATTTGGAGAGACATAAAAAAGGAGCATGTTGTGTAATTGTATATATTGAACACTACTACTAAAGTAAGGAGGCTAAAGTAAAACTGAAATTGTATATATTTATCACAAATATAAACATCAACATCTTGTCCATTAAGCTAACAGGAGACAATCACCAAGTGTTGTAAAGGAAAGCTAAGATGCCTTTATAGACAAATATATATATCTATAGTAGTAGACTGAAGAGTCCCAGAAATCTTTAATGTGATGTGAGCAAAACCTAGTCCCTAATGAAGTGTTTCTTACCTTTGAGCTAGAGATTAATAGATTTTTAGAAAGCAAACTGGAAGGCTCTCCTCTGCTCTGCAATGGGCCTCCTGTGCCAGTCGGAGCAAGGGGCTCAGTGCGGGGCTCAGTCCTGCAGCCGTGGGTGCAGCATAGGTGTCAGGTGAAGGAGGTCTGGGCTCTCGCAGAACACCCACATTTGGGCTACAGTCAATGGGGAGACGCAGAGGGATGCTTCCCCTCAGGGGACCTATGGGGGGGTGTCTGCCCATGGGTCGTACAGCAGCCCTGGCACGTCCAGTGTGCTGGCTGGGGAGCACTGGGGTTCACCACCACTTACAGAGAGGTGCCTGAACTTGGTGTTTTTCTGGGCTGCTCTTGAGATGCCTTTATACATCTGAGGTTTGGTGCCCCACGTGCTTGGCTGCACGCTGCAGGAGGCCCCTTTTGGTCCCATGACTCTTCTGTTCCGTGCAAGCACTCTGCCTCCCCAAGAGCAAACTATTTTTTCCCTTAATCTGGAGCAGTGCATCACCGGGTACACGGGACATTCTTGCTGTACCTGGCGTAGTCACCTCACTCGGGCCGAGCCTTAGCTGAGGGGATTGGTCTGACCACAAGACTGTCAAGTAAGTAGTGATCCCTTCAGCAGCTGAAGTTGGCTGTATTTCTGGACATGGCTTTTGGACCTTCTTGAAAAAAACTCGTGTAATATTGAGCTGCCTGCTTTAAGCTGCCCCACATTTAGCCCCAGGCAGGAGATAAAGTACCAAGGCAGGACTTCAGGCAGGAGGCAAAGCCCCCGAAGCCCTCTGGAGAGGCACTCTGAGCATGCTGCCGCAACGACAACCCACAGGTAACTTGAAGGCAAGGGAAAGAGGTGCTTGATAGGTGTAAGTGCCTGCAGAGTTATTCTGTCCTGGAAGGTGGGAGGAAAATATTCAGCAGTGACAGGATGTTGTCCAAGACTCGCTGCATTTCCAGTGGGATCCACGTTGCAAAAGAAATAGGTTTCAGGGTTCCTTTCTGCTCTGACTGTAAAGAAACAGATCACCTCTAGATTTGGCACAAGCTTCCAGATCTTTGGCCTGATTTTTTTGCTTTCATCTTTTGCCAACAGGTATTTTTAAAAGCAAACACATTACAAAGGAGCATAACATACTCAAAGCAATGGCTAAATACATTACAAGGATTAATTTAGAAATAAACATGGAACAGTTGAGTATATGCCATATATTTGTGTAGGTGCCATGCATATGACTATAAAGTTTGAACTTCTTTCACATAGTCTTGGAATATCTTCTGTTGCACGTAAAACAGCATTTCACCTATCTTTAGTTAAAATGAAGTACTAGAAGTTACTGAGTTTTAGGCGCTTTAAAAAAAATGTTCTGTCTTCTCTCCCCTGCCACAAAGGCATTTTTAAATGTCATTTGCAGAAAGACTTCAGAAGATTATTTACTGTGTTCCCTCACCACTGCATATTCCCAAGCTAGACAGTTCTGCTGTCTGTATATATATATAACTCACTGTCTTTCCAAAATTACTGCTACAGTCCCAGGGGGTGAGAGTGTAAATATCATAAGTCTTCTTGTGTAGATCCATCAGCAGATGCATTCTGAGCTGATGCACAGGAGGGATTTTGCAGCAATATAGTGGAACTTTCCCTGTTGATGAAAATTCCTGGCAGATGTGAGGTTGCTCCAGTGCAAAACAAGGCTTGAAAACACAGATAGACTATGACTACAATTCCCACCATTAAGCCTTTCAAGACTGTGTGCTACATCTGCAAAAACCTCTCATACAGACATGCTAACAGAAAAGGAGCACTTCCTTCATTAGTGAAGTTCCGATTTGATCTTCAATTTTGCAGCTGCAATTTCATATCCCCATTGCATTCCATATGGATTGTGGTTACAGATTTTAGCAGCTAGCCACATATTTCATTTGTGGACTGCGAGCTACCTATGCTTTTGAGCATAAAACCCCAGCATGCTCCCATTCCCACTGATTCATTTTTGATGAGTGATGGATGCAGCAAAGCCAGGCTGAAACCAGCTCTGCCTGGAGCTGTCTTTCAGTACAATCCTGACTTGCCTCTGTGCAAAGCAAAGCCCAAGACATCATCCCTTCACCCCCACTGTCCCATAACTGGCTGATACTAACCACATGGAGAAACAGGCTCAGAGAGGGTATTTGGACCTGGCAATAGTATGTCATGATTTGGATCGTGAAGTGAGCTGGGCCCATTCAAGTAAAATGTGTTGTAATGCAACTAGATGTTCATAAATAAACGCAAATGCAGAATACAGGTCATGCCTACAGAACTGTGGTCTGGGCATCAGCTGGAAAGGCGTAACACCAGGAGTAATTAGTTTCTGGTGTCAGAGCAAATCAATGTGCGCTCCTACTGTGAACATGCGTTATGAAAAACTGTCAGGATCTTTGTGTGAATAAGCAGAGACGTAGCAAGTAGAAGTAAGAGGCTGATAACCCTTGCACATTCAGCACTGGGGAGACTGATACCAGAATACGACATTTAGCACTGGTGCCCACATTTCTTCAGGAAACTATGGAAAAGTGGGGAGGAAACAGAGAAGAGCAATAGGAAGAGTCCTTTGCTGTGAGAGACTGCAGAGCACAATTGATTTTCTTTGTAAAAAAGGACAAAGTGGCTTGAGTCCCAAGCAGAAGAATCACCATAAGAAGGTACTGCTGCGTACCAGAAGGCTCCTTCCTCCAGCAGTGGAAGGTTTAACAGAAACCACTGGCTGGAAGCAGAGGCTTTGCACCTTCAACACGTGAAGGAAGCCCAGACTTTTAGCAGTAGAGATGATCAGTTATTAGAACAAACCACTGTGAGAAAAGGAAGCAACTCCACATCTTCATGTCTGCAATTCACCGCCAGATGCCTTTGTAGAGGGGTTGCTTTCACCAAATACAGTAACTGCATAAAATATAATGTCGTGTGATACAAAAATCATGTTATTTGATTGAATCATCCCTTTGTCCTTAAATTCGACAAAGATCTGTTGGCAACAAGAATATCTGGACATATAACATTTGGTGATGCAATAGGTGTTAGAGGGGTGACACCTATTTTAAGGTCGGAAGCCTTTTTCAGATGGGTATTAAGATGAGATCTCCATGCAGAACAGCTTCTCATCACACTCTCTAATGCAGGGCTTCTTGCACCTTCTTCTGAAGTTTCTGGCAATAATCACTGCTAGATGCAGGACCTGGATTAGATGCACCAAGGCTCAAAGACATATCCACATGGTAATTATTATGTTCCAATGACTTTGACATTTATTTTTGCCACCCTTTCAAGCGGAAGGTATATCCACTTGATGTTCTTTCTGTGTCCTCACAGCCATCCAAAAGCATGTAGCTATGTTTTTGAATCAGATACCCAAAACACAGCCTGTCTCTCGCGTACCTCCCCTTCAGGTCTGAGCTCTCTGGTTCCAGAAATGAACTCTAAAAGGTTTCAGCTGCAATCTCCTGGAATTCCCTGGCCTTGCTCTCACCCCTAAGAGCTGATTCAAATGTTGCTTCCTACAATCACTTCTCACACATTAGAGAAATAATTTCAGAAGGGGGCGGGGGGGTTAATGTAATGATTTGAGAACTGTTTATTATGAGTTCTTCTTAAAGCCAGCTCTAACTACACACATGCTGGAGACAGAGAAATCAGTATAAATTATGCATTTTTAAAATGCGTTCTAAACATCATCTGAGTTAGGTTTTCTTTGTACAAAAATGTTCCAAGCCCACAACTGATAGATTGGATTCTCATTAATACGGGTATGTGCTATTCCTGTTAGCAGGGCACTGGGAATCTTCCCAGTAGGAGAAACCTTGGTCCATGTGAAGCTGCTGGAATTTTTTGCCACTGACATTGCTGTCGCAGGATGTCAGCACTTGTCCCTTGCTCTGCTTGCCCTCAAAATACAGCAGCTTGAAGTTGTCATTGGCTTTGGGCCAGAATAACTCAGAAGTGGAAGAGAGGAGATTCCCTGTTTGTTGGGAGAAGAAGAGAACATTTCTCTGCAAAGCTGATTTAAGAAAATGGCCATACGCTTCCAACTACTCAGAGGTTTGGAATTTAGAAATAGCCCTGCAGGGGATATATTCCTGGGTAGAGGGCAGGTGAGGAGATCAGTGAAAACATGCATTTGTTTTAGTTCCCTGTGATCTTGGTGTATAAATGATGTTTCATATGAGGAAACACAAATTCCTTGTCAGCAAGAGCTAGTTAATTTGGAATTCACTGCAAATGCTTACTTTGTACCATTCCAGACATCAAGAACTGGAAAACATAGTAATAAAGTCTTGTTCTCTGGTGCATTTTAATCCATGGCCTTACAAGCTACTGACATAAAAATAAATGTAAGGCTGCACTAGCAGAAATAACAAAAGTCTGAAGGAATTCTGTTCAGATCCTCACATTCTTTTCATATGAGAACTGAATTAAAGATGGAGTCAGCTGGCTGGGCTCTCTCACTTGAGAAGCACAGAGCATGTAGTCCATGTTAATTTGTTCAATTCTAGAGTAAACATTCTATTCATCCAAATACACAATAGTGTAATTGTATAATTGAAAAACTGTATTAAAAAATGCTTGCTTCCATATAAGTTGCCTGAGGATCATTAAAACCTGATGGTACTGAGTAATACACAAAATGTGAAACCTTACTGTAAATCCAAGGGAAATTGCCATGCTGGGGACATCTGGCATGAGCTTCAGCTCTAGCTGAATCATCTAGCTGAAACTCATGAGTGACGGCTCCTATCTTCAGAAACCCCCAAATCACTATATCGCATTTTCTGATTTTTTTTTTTTAAGTTAGGTAAGAATAAAAATAACAGACCCAACCTAGAAAATAATGTATTACATGTGTATGTCTAAAGACCAATGTGGAGATTTCGTGTTGCTAACAACAGAGCTGGCTGCGTCATACTAGGAAACTCCCTGGTCTGGTTCGGCCCTCTGATTATTACCCGCTATTAGTTGTGCAGGTTGGCAGTGATGAGATTGCAGGGAGAAATCCAAAGGCAATCAAAAGGGACTTCAGGGCACTGGGGTGATTAGTGGAAGGATCGGGAGCACAGGTAATGTTTTCCTTAATCCCTTCAGTGGCAGGGAAATATACTGAGAGGAACAAGAAAACACACCTGATGATTAATACGTGGCTCAGAGGCTGGTGCCATTGGTGGAATTTTGGGGTTTTTAATCACGAGGAGGTTTACACGGCACTGGGCTTGCTGGCAACAGATGGAGTCCAGTTATCTCAAAGGGGGAAAAGGATTCTCACTCATGAGATGGCAGAGCTCATAGAGAGGGCTTTAAACTAGGTTTGAAGGGGGAAGGGGATAAAACTAGGCTCACCAGAGATGAGCCTGGGGGCAGCGTGCCGATGTTAGGGGTGGATTCGACAACTCAGCTCAAGTGCATCTATGCCAATGCACGCAGCATGGGCAATAAACAGGAGGAGCTGGAAGCCATTGTGCAGCAGGATAGATATGACTTAGTCGCCATCACGGAAACATGGTGGGATGACTCCCATGACTGGAGTGCTGCAATGGATGGCTATAAGCTCTTCAGAAGGGATAGGCAAGGTAGAAGAGGTGGTGGGGTGGCTCTCTATGTTAGGGAATGTTTTGACTGTACAGAGCTACACGAGTCTGATGACAAGGTGGAGTGCTTATGGGTGAGGATGAGAGGGAAGGCCAACAAGGCAGATATTGTGCTGGGAGTCTGTTACAGACCACCCAACCAGGTTGAAGAGACAGATGAATCACTCTACAAGTGGCTGGCAGTAGTCTCACAATCGTGTGCCCTTGTTCTCGTGGGGGACTTCAACTTTCCAGACGTCTGCTGGAAATACAACACAGCAGAGAGTAAGCAGTCTAGGAGGTTCCTGGAGTGTGTGGAAGATTAAATTCCTGACACAGCTGGTAGGTGAGCCTACCAGGGGAGGAGCCTTGCTAGATCTACTGTTTACAAACAGGGAAGGACTGGTGGGAGGTGTGATGGTCGGAGGCCATCTCAGGCTTAGCGACCATGAAATGATAGAATTCTCAATTTTTGGTGAGGCAAGGAAGGTGGTCAGCAAAACCACCACTATGGACTTCTAGAGAGCAAACTTTGGCCTTTTCAGGACACTGGTTGAGAGAGTCCCTTGGGAGACAGTCCTGAAGGGGAAAGGGGTCCAGGAAGGCTGGACATTCTTCAAGAAGGAAATCTTAATGGCTCAGGACCAGGCTATTCCCATGCGCCACAAGACGAACCGCTGAGGAAGACGACCGGCCTGGCTGAACAGGGATCTTTTGCTAGGACTCAAGAAAAAAAGGAGAGTTTATCATCTCTGGAAGAAAGGGCAGACAACTCTGGAGGAGTATAGGGATCTTGTTAGGTCATGCAGAGAGGAAATTAGAAAGGCAAAAGCTCAGCTAGAGCTTAATCTAGCCACTATTGTAAGAGACAACAAAAAATGTTTTTACAAATATGTTAACAATAAAAAGAGAGCCAAGGAGAATATCTGTCCCTTATTGGATACAGAGGGGAACATTGCCACCAGAGATGAGGAAAAGGCTGAGGTACTTAATGCCTTCTTTGCCTCAGTCTTTAATAGTGACACCAGTTATCCTCAGGGTACTCTGCCCCCTGAGCTGGAAGGCAAGGACGGAGAGCAGAATATACCCCTCATAATCCAGGAGGAAATCGTTAGTGACCTACTACGCCGTCTGGAGACTCACAAGTCTATGGGACCAGATGGGATCCATCCAAGAGTACTGAGGGAGCTGGCGGAGGTCCTTACCAAGCCACTCTCCATCATTTATCAGCAATCCTGGTCAACAGGGGAGGTCCTAGATGACTGGAGGCTTGCTGATGTGATGCCCATTTACAAGAAGGGTCGGAGAGAGGATCCAGGGAACTACGGGCCTGTCAGCCTGACCACGGTACCAGGGAAGATTATGGAACAGTTTGTCTTGAGAGCCCTCACATGGCAAGTCCAGGACAAGCAGGGGATCAGGCCCAGCCAGCATGGGTTTACGAAAGGCAGGTCCTGCTTGACCAACCTGATCTCCTTCTATGACCAGGCGACCTGCCTAGTGGA
>NW_010972787.1:5610094-5616284 GCF_000737465.1 Haliaeetus leucocephalus
TTTAGTGGGCATGGTTGACGGTTGGACTCAATGATCTTAAAGATCTTTTCCAATCTAAATGATTCTATGATTCTATGATCAGAGAAAATTTGTAATGCACCTCCAACAAAGAAGATGAAATGTCATAGTGAATGTATTTGCTTTTCTTATTTCCTTGGGCCACTGTGGTTTTTAGTCTGACAAGATTAAGGGTTCAGGGGCTTATGACAGGACTCTCCTCCCAGCTGGCAGCAGAGTGTGGAGGCTGCCATGTGAACTCCGCAAGTGCCTTTGGCCTGGGGAAGCTGGCCCTGCACTAGGGAGGTTCTCTCTCCCCAAATTCACCCCTTCCTCCCTGATTTACTTTTAACTCTGATCTGATTCACTGCCCAAATACTTGTGTGACCAGAAGGAAGGAAACAGGGACAAAAGTGACCAGGAGACGGGAGGATGAAATCACGTCCTTTGATGGCAGCACTCATCTTTATTGGTTTCAAGCGCTCACAGAAATACAATGTGACTAGCACCTTCAATAAGCAAGACTTGGAAGGAGAATTTAGGATTAGTTGAGACTGTTTCCAAATTACACTGCTTGCAGAATTGAAAAATTAACAATACCAATAATACCTTTATCAATGGATTGCAGGCTTTGAGGCCCATGCTCGGCTTATTGAAAAATAAATTCAGTCTCCCTAGTTGTCTGCAATTCTGACAGTATACTCGACTTCTCTCTTGTAGATATCAAAATTCTGAGGAAGTCCACCTGCATGTTCTGTCACTCCAAAATATAACTAACAGTATTTGAAGAGTACGTGCAGAGAAATAGGTTGTGATAACCGTGTAGGCAGTGCTGGATGTTCCCTCTCCCTGCCTTGCTCTCCCATCTTTGCCATGAACGATAATTTGTGGCACGCCACCCAATCGTGTTCTGAGCCTCCCATTCAAAATGCATTACTGGAATAGCTTTGTTCTACCCTACCTCAGCACTGCCTTAGACAAAACCCTGGCCCTCGCTGAACGCCACCAGCCAGGCTTCTCTTCACATCATCCTTTGGCGGTGCGTAATGTTGGTGTCACAATCACCTCTCGCTGTTGACTGCAGAGAATGCCAGGAGGCGGCAGTTGCTGATAGCCTGACTTGTCCGTCACCTTCTAGATCTGAGACATCACAGAAGTTGCGGTGTCTCGGTTATGCACCAGGTCATCTGAATCTGACCTTCACGTCTCTCCTTATCTCCTCATTCCTGCAGTCTCCTGTTCCATGTCTCCCTTCTCCACTGCACAGCCCTTTGTCTTCTGAAACGCCATCATCAGAACAGTTTTTCCTTTCTGCTCTGTTTCATCTTTTCTTTGAATCCATGCTTTGGTTTCTTTACCAGGTGAAGCAGTTTTTCAACTTGTGGTATACCCCACCTCAGCCTTCTCTCGCTCTTCTCTCTCTCCATATCCCTATGGTGTTGTCTTCAGTCGTCTTGGTTCTCGCTTCCAACCACTGTCTCCTTCAGCTTTCTCCTAGTTTCCTATTTTTATTGCCATAACCACTGATACTGTCCTATCAACTTATTCCTAGAGCTGGCAGTCCTCTTGCAAACAAATTTGTGTCCCTTGAGGTTCCCTGTGCTGTCTTTTGTTGGTCTTGCCCTCAGACTGTTATCTATTCAGCTTAAGTTAAATATTTGTTTGATGTACTTCGCGTGCTATGCCTCTCAGCAAGCATTTTCAGTGTTCCATAAAGGATGAATAATATGCAGTTCATTTAAGGATTCTCCTGCTCAGTGACACACATAGTACAACATTACTACCTTTATCTCCCAGAGCTTTCCCGAGACTGGCTTTATTTTTCATTCTCCCATCTTCCTCCATGGATCTCCATCTTCAAACTTGACAAACCTTTGCTGCCCAGCACTGTGAAGATCCAGGGAAAGCACTATGTCTCTCTGAGGAAGGGTAGCCAACCTCCATAAAGTAGGGAAGTATCAGATGCTAATGGTCAAGAATCCAAACCTGATTATATATGTTAGAATACATGTTAAGAACACCGATGAAATTATTTATTGTTTGTCTTCTATATAACAGAGTCTATGCACTGATACATAAAGATACGTAAGGAGTTAAAGAGAATAATGATGTGCTCCGTTTGGGGGCCTTATAAAATTATATAAAATGGCTAATTAAACTCCACCTCTCCCAATTTAGTTCAGATCCTCTCCCAATTTAGTTCATATAGATGTAAAATATTGGAATTGCTTGGACAGTAAATAGGAATTGTATTCTGCCCATCATAGAGGAAAGCATTGATTCTGTCACTGTAGGAAAAAATTACTGCCCATGGTGCATCTTTACCATTAGAACAGGTTGTTTATAGACTAAGCAGCTCCCCTGGGACATTTAAGAAAATGTAGATGTCTTCCTTGGGCTTTAATTACCCAGGAGCTTTACCCTGTGAGGTGCTAACTACCTTGTGTTTCCCCTGAAGTCAATAAATGTTGGAGGACTCAGTTCCTTGTAAAACATACCCTGTTAAGTTGCTTGTTGTGTGCTACTATTTTGATGTTTTAAAATCTAATTTTAACAGCTTTTGTTCTTCTTATCCCTGTCCTTATGACAAGGAACACCTCTCTTTGTGGACTTACCTATATTTTCTGTTTCCAATAAGAAAACAAAGGTACAACTTATGTGTAAGGTAGTTTTTAACTAACAACACAGGTTTTCTCAGGCCCTGTTGGTCTCTGTGTTATCTACAGACCTCTCCTTTCTGCCTTGAAGGGCAATGTGAATCAGATCTGCTGGGATAATGCTCCATGCAAAGCAGTATGGCAGAAGCACACATGTTTTCGGTGTGGACCATCAGCAAGATGTGTAGCAATATATTGATGATATTGCACAGACAAGCAGTATTGCACAGATGCAAGGCTAGCAAAGTTCATCCTGGGTCATCAACTGCAGTCCCTTCCTGTTGCCAACAACCAAATCCTATAACCTCTTCCTTAAAATGATCAAATTTCAGCCTAAAAGTCATTATCTTTTCCTCTGTTTCTACCAAAGGACTGTTTCAGAACCTCTTGTGACTGAAAGACTTAGGTATGTCCAAGTTCACACCCTTTTATTCTTATGTAAATACATTTTTTGACCTTGAAGTACTTCTCCCTCTCCTACTGTTCTCCTCCATGATGTATTTATAGAAAGCTATCATTTTTCAACTTTACTGTTGTTTTCTTAGGCAGAAGCAGATGTGTACTTACATGGCACCCCTCCAGTGGTATAGGCTATATATTCCCTGGGTCAGAACTGATATCCCCAAAACATGGGTGACCAGAACTGTGTGAGGTTCCAGGTGAGATCTCTCTGGGGCTTTCCATAAAGCGTTTAAACTTCCCTCTTAGTCTTTACTACAGCCTAAAGTTGTATTTGCTTTATTCAGAGCTGTACCATAGACATAGTTCTTAGTCATCCTATGTTTGAGTAAGCAACACTCTTTTTTTGCTCTTATTTCCTGCAGATGAGTCTCCATCTTCTGCTTGAAATTCCTGTTATTTGTCCCCATGATTGTGACCTTGGACTTCACAGTATTTTACGTTTCTTCTTATGACCACTACTATAGCCAGCTTGACAAGCATGGTGTTTTGACTCTCCCCGTGATGAGTAGTGCATCCCAGCCTCTCATTAGCACTCCCCTAATTTTTGACCAGGGTCATAAGTGAACATGATTTGCCCTAATGACTGATCTTTGAACAGCTCCGTTAATAATCTCCGCTCAGCCCAGTAGTTCCATTTACTGCAACTCCTTGCCATCTTTCCCCGAACAGGTCCTCCCTGTTTAACACTTCTTCAGCGACTCCCCGTCTTTCCCAGCCTAATGAGCAATGTTGTGGTTGGCACCACAACTGGAGTCGTTTGGTCCCCGAGAGGTGGGAGTTACATATTACCCTCATCTAAAAATATCAACTCTTTTGATGTACAGAGGCAGCAGCCTGCACTGGCATGGATCTATCTGCCTTCAGTGCTTTGTTGTGCTTGACACTTTTCTTTTTTTAATGTATTATTCCTTTCAGTATTTGATCCAAGTGCCACATGCCGCTGAAATCAGGCAGTTGACTCTAGCATTTTAAAATAGAGTTGATATAATTTAAAACCTTGGGTCCAAAACTGCTGTTTTAATTGCTGGGTTTGGGTGTAGGGGTTGTCGTCTTCCATGACGTGCCTGCTTTGCTAAGCGTTTTGCTCCTGTGCCAGTTATGCTCATTTCCATGTCTATATCCTTAATCCCACAGGCACCGGCGCTTTCAAGTAGGTGTTTGTAGTCCTCCACATAGTAACCTACCTCAGACGTGGAGCATGCTCCCACCGCAGAGACCCCTCCTGAATTCTCCTTTCTTCATCCTCCTTTTTTGTGCATTTGACTGAGGAACTGCTCTTTAAAATAATTTCCATTTTCCTTTTGCTCTCTCAGCTTGGGTCTTTTCTCACCGTAATGCTACACGCCTTGACCTGCAAGATGAGGCTTAATTTAAACAGAATGAGTTTGGGCTCACTTTGTCACCGAAGCCAGCCAAAGAACCCAGCAGCTCCCCCATCATGTCCTTATCCCTTATCAGTGCTATGTCCCAAGTAAAATCAGCTTCTGGGGGCCCAATTCACCCTTGCCAGAAGGGCAACACATGGCTCCTGCTTAATTTAAGTTCCACTTAAGTATTTTATCTTCCAATTTAGTGCTTGAGTGGTACTAAAGTGGCGCATGGACCTTGCTAGCTAATCTCCAGCTTAATCACCACACGCAAAGAGATAATCTACCATTATTAGCAGAATGACTGAAGAAGATGGGTGCTTCACTTTAAAAGCATAACAAAAGGAGTAATGACAGGTTTTTATTTTCCTTGCCTGATAGTCAGACATGTTGATCTAAATACTGTAGTTCTAATGGCCAGCTCAGAGAAATGGCTATGGTAATTTGTCTACAAGTGGGAATTTTTTTTTTTTCCTATGGCAGTTAAAATGTTTCCAGTCAGGATTTAGACTGTAAAAGGTCCAAATCATGGACTTCAGGTTGTGTGGCAAAAAAAAAGAAGTTCCTGCAGTGAGGATGAAATGATTTCATCATACATGGAAGTCTCTTTTTACCTCCACTCTGTAGCTGTTCAGTAGCCAACCAAATTAATTTTCATGTGCTGTAAAGAAAAGTTAGATCTTGAACGCACATGTTAAAACACATGTACGTTGAGTGAGATTTTTAATTTGGTTTGGTTTTGGTGTTTGTTTGTTGGTTTGTTGGGGTTTTTTTAATTACTTGCCCGTGATATTCTGAAATTTTATTTAAAGTCCTGACAGGGCTGAGGAAAAGCAAAGAATAAGAAGCTGATGCAAACCGGGAAGTTACCTGAGCATTTAAATGTGATTTAACACAAAGTTTTGCTGGAGATTCTTACTGGTTCCTACTGTTTTCCAAATCACTGAGTGCATCACCAGTCAGAGTAGAAAATACAATTAAACAAAGATGCCTATCCAGAGAGGCACAGATCTGAGCATGACATCCTTCCTACCAGAAGGCAGAGCTGTACAGCATTAAGGGCAATGTAGGTTTTTTTGTATGTTTGGTAGTGATTTGGCTTTCAGGAAAATAATGCTTTTCATGTTAAACAGTGTAGGCATTTGCAGCACAAATGCCACCTTGGGTGGAAGTCATTGAACTGGTTTGCCTCTTTCCAGCATTATCTTTAATGTAAGTTGTTAGAGGAAATTATATTGTGCCAGAGGCCACAGCCCAGGAGAGGTGAGGCTGCTGCAGCTCCAGTATCCCGGGTCCAACCAAGAAAATGCATTCCCGGTGGGCACACGCATACGGACCGGACATATAGACCATATCGGTGTATATATGCAGGTTAGAGTTAGGGTTTGAGTTAGGTTATGTGGTGTATATACATAAACACCCGGCCAAAAAAATCCCCCAGCCCTTGAGGATTACAACAGCCTGTAGGTACGTTGCGGAGGTCTGTGCTTCTGCAATCCCAAGCAGTTGCCGAGCGCAGTGATTTTGCCCAGGGATTTAAATAGAGGACTTCAGGAAAAGTCCTTATTGAGAGATAAACGCGATTTGGGAGGCCGGGGTGGGGTGGAGGGGACCCCCCTGCAGACTTACCGGCAGCCAGGCTGGCAGGCTGGAGCTCCCCAACCTGAAAAATCCATTTTTGGGGAAAGCAGTCGTGCTCGGAGCTGG
>NW_010972787.1:5616953-5701248 GCF_000737465.1 Haliaeetus leucocephalus
GCGACATCCCTCTGTGCCGGTAACATCGCCCCGGGGCTCAGCCCTGCGGCTCGGGGGGAAGTTGGTGGCAGTCAGGCTGGTGTCATCCTGCCCGGATGGGTAAATGCTGCTCCAAGTGGTTTTCCCGCACTCGGTACCAGGACGAGACGGTACTTTTTGCCTCTTTTTTTTTTTTTTATCCTTTAGGGAATAAGGCAGGATGGGAGCCGTGATGGAGATTGAGCCTGTGCTGCCGCTTCTAGCTGTGTGAGCATCCCGGGGGGGGGGCGCAGAGAGGGGAGCGATGCTCGGTTTATTTACGGTGTGCTGAACTCTCGGTCGCCAAGGCCAGGTCTAACTGTCGCCTTCCCATGCACTGCAGTGCCTTACATAATTTCATTCTGCAGTCTAAAGGCAAGGGTTGGATCGGAGTGGAACAAGGAGGGACCACCGGCATCTTCTGTAGTAAGAGGCAGCTTGATTTCTTGCTATGCTTTTCATGCATTTTTTTTAATAAGCATGCGGAGTACAAGTTATAAGGGAAACTTGTGCAGAGTTTTAAAGTTTGAGGAGAGATTATTCCATCTCTAGCTGTCCTAAGGTTTTACCTCTCTAATGATCCTCCTTTCTGACAGAGGATTGATTCTGCAATCTAGAAGTGAAACAAGGCAAAAACTACATGTTTTCTTATGTCAGGGTGAATCTAAATCAAGCAAATTCCCGGGCACCAAAATGGGTCGTATAACAAACATCAGTGCAGAGGTAAGTACATAGCTACAGGTAGCAGGAGAATAGCATGTGCAAGAGAAGTTGTGGGACATTTCTAACACATAGCTTTTCATGCTATTCTTCTGGAAATTTGCTTGGATTTTAAGTATGTACAGCAGAGGGAGAGAATGAACATATGCATTCAGTTTGCTTAATAGAAAATATCTTGGCAGAAACACATGCTTGTGCAGTATATTTTGTTAGAGTTTGGCTTTTTAAAATATTCATATACTCCATCTAATGAAAAGCTGATAGTGTCTCCCATTTACCTAAGAATATCTTCAAATACAGCTTGAGATATGCTGCTAAACAGGTTAAGAAAAAATGTATGGCTTAATATAAAACTTGTTAAAGTACAGTCTCTGGGGAATATGTCGGGCTTGTAAACTTTAACCTAAAGAGTATTATGAGGGAAGATTACCTGATAAGCAGCATGATTGAAACAGCAATGTTAAAACACCTCTTTTTTTGAGGAAGACTGTAGATCATTTTGAACATCAGCTGCAGTGGGATTTAGTTATTGCTTCTACAAGTATTGTCTGAAATATTTATTGCTACAAGAGAATTCCCAATGTATATGCTTCTCTTTCCAATGATAATATAAGGCCTTGCCCCAGGGAACTCGGAATAAAGCACAACAGTGACTAAGCACCATTTGCAGGTCAGTCTTTTTTTTTTTTTTAATATTTTGAAAGCATTGGATACAGAAAAGTTGTTCTGAAGAAACAGTTTTAATAACAAGTGCTACAGAGCATCTGTGTACAGTGCGTATTTTTAGGAGGTATCGTAGAGAACTGGGAAGTGTTTGTGGGGATACTGTACATATATTTGGACCTCAGAATATAAGCGAGCATGTAAGTTGGCAGGGAGGAGAGACATGTCAATTTGGGGAAGTAACTCCAGGCTCCCGTCTTGACTTCCTAGCTGCAGTTGACTTCCTATGATGTGGGTCTGGGCAATTTTCTGATGTTCCTTCCCTGATATGACCCATTTGTGCAGTGGACCTACTATTACTTACCTGTTGTTAAAAAGTACCTGGAGGTTTAATTAATTAGCATTTCTAATGAATTAGTATCTCTCAGGTAGTTTGCTGTTCTCAGAGAAAAGAGACTCTAAGGCAAACCTCAACTCTGCCTCCCCATCCCACAGTTATTCCTGGTCCAAAGTAAAACCTTGCCCTGTCTCCCTGACAGTATCTCCTCGAGGATGTCTGGCTGTCAGCTGAAGTTCCATGCAACTACAGCAGAGCATTTCATATAGTTTGGGTCGGAAGGGACCTTTAAAGGTCACCTAGTCCAACCCCCCTGCAATGAGCAGGGACATCTTCAGCTTGATCAGGTTGCTCAGAGCCCCGTCCAGCCTCTCCCCCGCAAGCCTTCGTCACTAATTCCCTTCCCAATCTGTTTGGACAACACCAGCATCTTGCTCATCCTCAGGCCTGTATCATGGCATCTTTTACCACGTTATTTTTCCAGGTCCTCACACGCAGTTATATCTAAACCCTGAAGATTTTTTCTGAACTACACTGCTAAATTTTGGCACTGTTATTTAATTGGATTAATTCCTCCTTCCTTCCTACCTCCCTGCCTACCTGCCAGTTTTTCTGAAGCCGCTTGGATGTTGCACTGATATGTCACGCGTTTTTTTGAGTTTTGAGTTGAATGGAGAATACATGAGTGCCATTTTCAGTGGCTGTTTCACTTGTTGAAATGCAGTCTGGCATTGAGACTTTCATGGGAGACATATTGGGAGGTCTGTGTGTTATAAAGCTGATGATAGGAAAAGAGTTGCTACTGTGTCTTCTATTCAACAGAGCAGTAGTTTAAGGACAGAGTGAACATATCATTCTACCTGTTCTACTCTATTTTTCCTTCTGCCTGAGGAGATGTGGCATATTCCAGACACAAGACTTAACCATTGTGTTGTAGAGTACAGGTATGACAAAGAAGGTTTCCTTTATCTCCATCATGAGTGTAATTTTATTTTATGAAAATTACTTCAGTATCAGAGTCATTTCTTGGGATGTAGCCAATGGAAGACCTTTCTCATCAGTTTTCCAAGAAATAATGAAATCCATCCTTTGTTAAAAGTACCTGAAAAATGAACGCAACATTTTAATTTGTACAAAACCCACTGTTTTGGTTTCACATTTTGGCCAGAAAAACTTAATCCCAAATCACATCGGAGCAATTTTTTTCTCCCTTGCCATTTAACTGCCACACTGAAATGCTAGATATTTGCACAATCTCCTTACGGTGTCTCTGACCTTTTCACCCACTGGAAAAGGCTGTGTCACTAGTATGGTCGCTGAGCCTTTTTAAACCTAAGTTGGATTTGGCCCTTGGTCACTAACCCTCAGTAACTTCAACCGGTGGCCTAGTAAAGGACACCGACAAAAGCTCCTTTGGAATGTTGAGCCTGTTAGACACAAAACTCTTGGGAGGGCAGCAAAGGTTCCTGCTTACCCTGCCTTCTCCTGCAAATACTTTGTTGAGATAAATATTAATGAAGATTGATTAATTCAATGGGATAGCCCATTAATTTGGTTTCTTACACATTTGTTTTGGCAGATTTTTCCTCGCGTGCTTGTGAATTTTCTAATTGCTTTCATGTTTTGACATTGGACCTATACGAATCTCAGCATCGGACCTGGTAGCTTTACATTCTCGTGTCAGATCCAGTTTTGCTCTACTGTAATGTTTGGTTCCCTAAGTGCTGGCCTTCCCAGTTCCCCGGCTGCACTGACACTGAAGTGCTGGTTATCTGCAGAGCCACACCGATGATAACAAGGAGGAGCTTTTTCATTTTGTATTAATGTCGTGTTTACACTGGCCGCAGGAACATGTGCAGTCCAAACCTATCACGTTACGCTGACAAAGCAGGTTACAGTGTCCGGGACTTGTAAGTTCACTGCGCATCCAGGAGACCGTGAGGCCGATACGATGATTAGCCAGAACTACACCTTGCCTCTCTTGCAGAAGAGGAAGATGAGGACTCACGTGCTGTTGCTCTCTAAAAGAACCCTCTGAGAAGGAGAGACTACTTGAGACCTTGGTACCGAGGACAACCCTTGCACATCTGACCTCTCAGGAAACATAAATAAGAGGTCTGGAAGAGCAGTCAGAGAGCTCTAACCAAAACAAAATACAACGCGAGAAGAATTGACAGGGCAGGCAAATGACAGCGAAGGCACTTGAGCTGTGCCAACAGTGGCTGCTTGAGATAGCCCCAGGGGCTGCTCTGGAAACCGTGGCCCCAGCGTGGTGGGAGGCAGCCAGGAGGTCCGCTGTCCTGCTGGGGTGGTGTCCATGCTGGAGCTTGAGCTATAGGATATAGCATTTTTAGGCTGCCACCATGGCAATTCTGCACTTTTTTGGAGAGGGTCTCACCACCAAGCATCCTCAAGGGTAGGACAAACCTTATCTAAGATAAAACATAGGGTAAAAAAAGGAGTCTGTAATATTTCTTATGGAGGATCAAAATTTTAACAACTTTTTTTTTTTTTTCCCTAGGATGTCATTTTTTTACTTGCTTTTCATTTTCTTCATGTAAGTAGAATAGTAACAATCCCACTGAATTCTGCTTATCTGTAGGTGCTGGCAATGATTTGTACAGAGCTCCCTTGCTTTAAATGGCTTTTGTTTCAAATAGTGGGAGCTGGTAATTTGAGTGGGTGCTTCCCATCTGCAAGCCCCGTATCCAGTATATCCCCGTGCACACGCCTTCAAGGGCAGCAGTCCTGGCAATCTGTCAAGAACACTTCTTAAAATGACTCCAGTGAGTTAAACAGACGGTATGGGCAGATGCAGTGGTATTCTCCAAAAGGGGAAACCTTATCTTTGTAAGAATGCTGGTTTGAGAATCTGAGTGAAGGGCTATGTTTTTTTTAACATACCAAGCTGTATTGATCCGGACCTTTTTGTTTTTTTCATAGCTTTTATACTAATTAAAAAAACCCAAACAACGCCAAACCAACCCACTCCATTTTATTCTGAACCTAACGCAGTCGGTCAGGACTGGGGACTCTGCAGTCCTGGCACACAACCCCTGTGCATTACTCAGCAGTGTATGGAGCTGGCTGTTTGGAGGAGCCCAGCCTTGCATGCCTGGCTTCTTCCCATAACTGAGTAAGAAAAATGCCCGCATCGCCTGGGTCTTCTCAGGCACCCAAGGCTCTCAAATCAGCTCAGTTAATCACTCTGTTTACAGCAAAACTTTCTGGAAAGTGTGTCTCTTGGTTCTGGTAGAAATCATCCCAAAAGGGCAGTGTGTAAAGGATTAATTTAAATTCAAGATTCCAATTTCCTGGTATTACCAAACATAAAGCTGTTGTGTCATTTCTAACAGAGTTAAAAATTAGATGCAGGAAAAATAAACAGAAACATTAAGCTCTGAAATCTTTTTTTTTCCACTTTCATTTTGGTAAGACAGTACTAATTTGCTATCCTATCTGCTATGTATCTTGCTGCCGAACGACTCCTTTCTGTGTCCTAGGTTTTTATTAGCCTTGCTTGCTTATTACTGAAAGATTTACTTTAGGAGTCCTTTAAATTCCATTTGCTACTACACTGCCTTTTCTCTTGAATACAATTTTTCTGTAGTGTCCTTTAAAGATTCTTGGCCTTTTCTAACCTGGGACATATTTATAGTGGTCTGATCTAGTTTTCCTAATCATCAGTGATCTTCCCAGCAGGATGCGTTCCTTTATCTTCTTCCTAATGTGATTCAGGATACATTCCAATTTAAAGTGCCTTTATGCTTGAACCATTATGCTGGGATTTACTGTACTACACCGAACTTTGTCAGTTTGCACAGCACTCATGAGATATCTGCTGTCAAAGTCCTTGCATTTTAGTAATAGCACCCTAGCAGTGTTAATGTAAATATGTTTTCATTTTCCTTTGGCCAACTCATCTGCTTTAATTCCTTAACTATTCAGATTTCTTTTGAGACAGGTTGAGGAAAGGAGCTCTTGCTCTTTACAGACAATAAAATCCCAGAAATAAATGTGGAAATAGGCATGAACATCAGACCATTAGTGGTGTCTGTATGGGTATGTCTGCCATGCCTAGAATGGTGTAAGTACAGTAGTCGGCTCTGCAAATTTGACTGTGTGAGCATTTTACTATGTTTAGAGGTGGTTAAATGCAGGCATAAATAGATGAAAGTGTTTTAACAGAATTAATAAAACTATCTTGTACATGCAGTTCAGCCATAAATGGTACACATATTGAACATAAAATGATATAAAAATGCAAATGTCTTTTTAGACACGTAGGAGTAAATAGAGTATTCTGTGTTGTCCTGTGCACATGAGTGTGTGTACATGTATTCACAGAGATACAAGGTATTTGTAGCTAGTGAGTCGTGGCTCCTAAGCTTGATTTAAAACCTGAATGAGTTCATTATAATCCCCCCCCCCCAAAAAAAAAAAATATCTGAGGAATCAATCTAATCTGCTTTACTAAATGAACATGTGAAAGTGCTTATCTGGGACAAACCTGGGGACTATACATATTTCTCTCTTTTTTTCCTTAAACAGAATGAAAATGCCCTTGTGAAAATAAAGGAGTTAGGAGTCGAGCTTGTAAAGATCAGGAATGAAGTTGGTAAGTAGTACAAGCAAAGTAACAACAAAGTGATTTTCTCACTTTACACACAAGCAGTTATTCCCTGTGACTGATCCTAGGGAACCTGCACGCATGTGATGAAGTGTCCTCTGAAGCCCAGTGGGGAGGGGTTTTGTGGCTTTGCAGGGAACCGTGATTTTACCTTTCTGTTGTGGCGATGGGTCCATCACCACACACACCGGAGCTAGTCGTGCATCCTCTTTACTAGACAAATTGTTCTTCATAAATCCGTAGCTTCCGTTCTTAAACTATGTGCCACCGCTGGCAAGGAGAAAGCATAGCGTGCCGAGAAGCAGGAACCTGGGACTGTTGTGGTGCACGGTGACTGGGAATGCATTCCTTACTTAAGTACCTTTGCATGTTTTGCAGCTTGGCTACAAACGGAAGGACAATAAGCTCAGAACTTGCTTATTAATATCTCTAAGGTCTCTTCGTGGTTGAAAGACAGCAAAAGCAACATGTCCCATTCGGTCTGTGTATTCCCCGTGTATCTGCATGCACCACTTCTCCCGTTTGGTTTCTGATCTAGACGGGACAGACAGGGAGGGTGTAAAGACGTGCAACTCTTGAGAGAGAAGATGGGCTTTTGCACTGGCTTTAGCCAACAGGCTGAGTTCTTTTTGGCTTAAATCTCCCCAGAACGATGTTGGGTTCATCTACCCCAGGGCAAATGGAGAGGAGGAAGGGCTTCTGGTGGGAGGACCACTGGGGCAGGGGACACCCTGAGTACAAAAAGCTGTTGGAACCGCTGATGACTGGAGCTGTGAGCAGGGGGGACCTCTCAGCTTTCCCTGCATGTGGGAGCCCCGTTGCTGGGTCACACATTAAGCACGTGGCAGGAGGGTGACTTGGTTCGCAAAGAGGGGCTCAGGCCAAACCCCTGTGTGGTGGTCGGAACTGCAGATCCTCCCTGTGCTTCGTCTTCACCTTGTCTAAGACAACCCCCTGCAGAAAAGCTGAGCATGGCCCTTTTCGATGCCCAACAGCTTGTGCTCATCTGAAATCATCATTTCATAGAGAGCTTTACTGTCCCTATGACCAAAGAATACTACAGCAATAGCAAAACAGCATTTCCAGTTATTCCCTGCCTGCCTGCATCCATCCTCTGCATCTCCACAGCTCTCACAGAGGAGTTGTCACTACCGGTGCATTCTTTAGGTGGGGCACATCTGAAGATTTCCACTGAATATCCACTTCTCATTTAAAAGCCCTGCCTCTTTCTAGCGAGTTGGGTTTGCTCATTTTCATGAGTGCTTTTGGAAGTGGCAGCGACATGGGAAGGGAAGAGAGGTACAGTGCTGGAGATAAAAGAGCTCTGCTTCCATTTACACCATGTTTGTACAGCTGAAGTGAGTACAAATCAGTGGTGGTTTTGCTGGAGAACTTTGCCAGGGATGTAACCGACTGCCTGTTTGGGGGTCACAGAGCAGCATGTTCGGTCGCAGGAGATTGCTGCACTGCCTGCCCTTGCCATTGCTCTTGTGCATGCAGCAACAGATACCTCCTCTGCGCAAAACTGAGTCCTGATGGAGTACATGGAGAGAGTTTTGGATAAACCCCCAAATACTCCAGAAAAGCTGTCTGAAGTCTTAGCTGAGCTGTACTGCTTCAGAAGGGAGATCAGCCATAGATGTGTATGTGCTTTCTTTCTCAGCGAGGGGAAAGATGGTGTGAGATAGTCCTTTCCTTGGTGGTCCTGTGGTCCGTGTACTGGAAAGGACCCAGGCCACCTCTTCCTGAGCAAGCCACCACTCTGGGAGACGCTGAGATGCTGAGCAGAGGCTGTTTAGGAGTGACAGGGGTGGCTGGTGATCTGTCCTGCTGGTTGGAGGTAATCCTTTCTGTACAACCCTGAGACACAACATGCTCATCTAGAAGGACTCCCAGGAGAGATGGGCAAAAAGATGAACATGTGCAGGTATTGCACTCCAGCAGGATGTGAAAAAATTCATCAGCAGTACAGATCCTGGTATGTATCCATACCTATAGAAGGTGAATGTTTATGGTTTTCAGTGTAAGTCAAAAAGTGCTGGACAGTCTCTTTTCCTTTGGAAGAAAATGATAAAACTAAGGGTTATTTTGGTCTCACTATCAGATGAATTTGTATGTTGTACAATATTGTACATATACCACCAAGCTTTATGCAAATAAAGAACGAAACAGTCATTTATTTGGCAACAGCAATCATAGGTGATTCTATGAAGAAATTTAGGGAAAATCTACAGAGCATGTTATTTTGACTACAACCAATTTGTAGTTCTGACTTGTCTCAGTCACTTTGATAAGTAGTCTCTCTTTAATTTAAAAATAACCAGTCTAGTTAAACAGTATGGGTGTTGGTCAGAAATTCCTGATTTCTCATGTGTAAATTCACCATGTCAGACTCACTGATGCAAATGCCTGGATGAATCAGTAAAACAAGGCTGGACTAGCCAGGGTTCATACAGGCAGTGTGTCCAAGATTTAGTTGTTTAGGCAATAGCTCTAATTCAGAATTCTGATTTAGGTGCTGAATGCGCTTGGTTTTGAAAGCACACAGTTTTTGTGAACTTCAACAGAAACTGCAGGATTCTGCTATACAAAGCAATGAAACTGTGAGGTATAATCCACTGTTCAGAAAAGTCAGAATATATTTTTAAGGAAGTATCTTTTGGTAAAGAAAATAAAATAAAATCACTGCTGAAGCAATAGCAGTGATGAAGCATGTGTAAAACAGCCTAGGGAGACCTGCATCCTTCTGGAGCCAGGCAAAATATTTAGGTTCAGATAACACTGTCCACCTTTACCCCCAGCACTGCTGTGAATTATCACACCTCATCTGAAACCAGCATGCAGTGAAATAGGAAAGTGCTTCTCCCTTCCCAGCCCTGAGGAGGAATGTGGCTTCTACAAACGCTGAGGGACTTGTTATTTTATGCAATAAGATTTGCTCATGTATTTTGCTAGAAATGCCAAGGCTAGAAAAAACATGACAAGCAATCATTCTACACTCAAGACACCCATCTTGACAAATTATAAATATAAGCACTTTTCAGCTGCAACAGTGAGACTCCTGGAGTAAAGAGGTTTTAACACCAGCTGTTTCCCTTCAAACTCATGGAAATTAAGTGTCAGAATTACGTGCTCCTTTGCTCCCCATCTGGGTAAGGGAGCCACAGACCTTGTATTGGGCTGCACAGGTGTCACCTTCTGCTACTCCTGTCCCAGTAGAGCCAAGCCCAAAGGTCCATCTCCTGTCTAAGAAGAGATTCAGTCTTTCCTCACCACTTCGGTCCTTAGCCTCATTTGTCTCAGTCTGAGAGACTGTCGTAGGGATCACTCCTTCTAATTAGAGGTGTTTGATATTCAGTAGGGCAAATTTCCTGGGAAATGGCCTCATTTTCTGCCTCCAGTAGCATTTTTGGGTGTGTGAGGAACGTGCCATGCAGACACTCTTCCCCTGCTTTCCTCTTCCCTCCATCTTGCACCTGCGTCAGGGCTTGATTTGCAAGATGCGAATAGTTTTGTGTTTCAGGTTACAGAAAGTGTTTCAGATGGATTTTCTTTTGCTTAGATCATGTCATTTCATTGCCCAGCCCTCCCTGTGTGCTGGGTAATCTCATTAGAGAGGCTGGAGAGAGACGGAGTTGATTATAGCTCCAATTTAAAGCTTGAGTAAGTTTGAATTCTACTGAACACAGAGCTGCAAGCGTTGCCCCTTGTCCTCCAGCTCAGGGATTGCTTTGCATGCCGAAGAAAATAAAAAATCACAAAGCAAGAGAGAGGGTTTAGAGCTATAATCCAAACTGCCAGAAGACAAGACATTTCAGCTAATGTCCATATAAACTGCACCGTTTCATTTTGGGTATGAGGCAGGCAGGTGGGAAAGCTTCCTATGTGCCGTTGCTGCGGTGCTAAGCTCACTGGTTCAGGCTCACTTTCTCTCTTTCTGTAAGGAGCGGAGAGCTTGAAAGGGACACAGAGTACCTCTTAATGCTCCAGAAAACCTCAGGATAAGAACAGGACCCCAGTAGTGATATCTGTCTGGACATACTCAGCAAGTCTGCATATTGGTGTCCAGTAAGGGTGGAAGCAGAGCTCTAAACAGGGTGAAAAATAGCTATGTGGGGAAGGGGATGGTTAGCTTGGGTGCCCAAACTACCTTGCATGGGTACACCTAGCATGAGCTGTGGTCACAGCAGTAAGGTAACTTTGACAAACTGTTGCTATCCTGAAAAAAAAAAAAGAGCACAGTCTGATACCATAGTAGAAAGAGACAGGAAAACATGGGGGGGAGGTTGCCAGGAATTGAGCAAAGATATGGTCATAGGATAGATATGGTTTTGAAGCAATCAGAAGTTGTCTACCCAGGGAGACAGCTGCTTCCAGTTCACTGATTTACAACACCATACAGGTTTGTGCATGGCACGTGCATTGTGAAAGGCAAAGGAAGGATGAGTGGCTAATACAGATGGTATATTCAAGAGGTGATCATTTTTCTAAACCACCTATGGGTCCAAATTAGAAAGAAGGTCTAGCAGTGCCATTAAAAACACATCTCTTCTTCCCTAGTGTTGTTCTGGATGTTATGGTCATGATGATTTTAATCACTTCTTACCTGTTAGATCTTTGTAAGTGAGCAAACTTGCTCTCTAAATGTAGTCTGGCTGACCTTGTCCAACTTGCATCAGGTCTTCAATATCTGGATTGATTGCAACCTTTCTTTAGCAAAGCAAAGGGCTGAGGACACAGTGTTCGTGACACTGCTGTCCTGGGACCCAGGGAACAATATAGGTGGAAAGAGACTGAATATCCTTGACTTGATGGAACTGTTGGAGTTGCACCTCCTGAAACTAGTTGTAGTCATGGTTGTGAATTCAGAGACATGGTCACTGGGCTAGTTCACAGGACTAAAAATTTCACGTTTTCTGATTGTCTTCAGTACCAGCCTCTCATTTGCGCTCTCTGATTCCATGAAGCACACAAGATAGTATTAGAATATAAAGATATTATAAGCAAGTATGCGTTAATAAGAGGTCCTCGACGGAGCTGGTGCAAAAGGCAGGTTTATGGCGTGAGCAGCTTCTAACAGTTGGAAAATGGGATGTATGAGATGCATCTCCTTTTCCTGGTCAAGTGGCCAATCACCCCCCCCTGCATAACATGCACAGGACGCGCCTGGAAAGCCCAGGCACCTTGTGCCTTCCTGGCACATCACTGGAAGCGGGGACTTAGCCAAGACTGTGGCTTGAGAGAAGGAGGTAAGAAAAATCTTGTATCCCAGTTGAAAGGCTTTGTGTCAAGTGATCGTCTCACATGCTGTTTCTTATATCCAAGGCAAAGTAAAAGCCCCAAAGCCTTGATTTGTAGATCCAAGACTGTGCTGGCCAGGAGGGGACATCCAGTCACCCTGCAGGTCCATGGAGTTCCCTGCTACTATTATTATTATTATTATTATTATTATTATTATTATTATTATTATAATAATACTTCATCAGACCCCAGTTTTGCATGGGCTTTTGCATCCTCTGCCAGTGCCTCTATTTAAACAAATGCATGTGTGTATGAGTGTGTGAGAGCGGGACAGAGAGAAGAGATAGCGAGAGCTTGTTGATGTCCGAGATTCACGGCAGCCCCAGAGTCGTCGAGAACCACCGTGCTCGGTGCTGTACAAACAGATCCGATGCCAGTGATTGCTCTTGAGGAGTTCAGAGCGTGACTGTATGGTCTTGTCTCCACAGCCCTCAACACAGTGAGATGGAAGAAACTACAGAGCGAGAAGGAGGAGCTGGAGAGATGCTTCGAGGAGGAGGTGAAGCAGCTTTGCAGGCGGCAGCAGGAGGAGCTGCAGGTGCTGGAGCAGCGGCTGCAGGAGGAATACAACACCAAGAAGGAGAGCCTGCAGGAACAGCACCGGCTGCAGCTGGAGCAAGTCCAATTGCAGCATCAGGATCAGGTCAGTCTCTGCCTGTTCCCTTTGAAGAGTAGACCATGCCAGTACTGAGTGGGTTCAGGTAATGTTCCTGTTCGGGTATTCCTGACTATCTTTACTGCTTTTTCTCCCTATTATTCCTATTGGTATTTCTGCACAGTAGTACATTACATTGCCATGTCTTGTCTTCGCATGCTTCTGGATGTTTTACAACACAAATATTAAGACTAGCTCTGCTCCCCATGCATACTTGCTCCCCAACCCACCTATTGTAGTCAATTTATACGAAACCAAGGGTTGAACAAGAATCTGCTCAACACAGGTAAGGCCATCAGAGCCCTGCTCATCGTTATTTGCAATGCTAGTTAAAGGGCAGTACTGTGAAGCTATAGGGCCCATGCAACATATAGCCTAAACATCAGGCAGGTAATACACTCCGGGTTCCCTGACTTCTGCTCCACTGTTCAGTCTAATCGCTTAGATTGTACGTCCCAAGTGTTTCTCCTTGCTTTGCTTTCTGTATGTAGGTAGGAATACTCTAACATGCAGCTACTTTAGTCTTATTTTTAACAGCTGGAGTAAACAAGCACTGTAACTCACCTATAGGCACCTCTCACCTGGTGGCAGAACACCTTGCTCTGGATTATGGCAATTTACCTGGCCTTTTCTCATTTTGCATTCAGCGATCAGCGGATACAGTTCTGATTGATTTTTCCAGCTGCAACTCTTACCCATTGCCCAGCACCACAGTTCGTGAGGGCTTTTCTCAAACGAGTATCTGCCACACTCAGGCGAACTCTGCAATCTGTGCCATCAGGCTTTGACACGCCGCGGTCCCCGCTGCTGTGGGTATGCCACTCAGACGATGCAGCGCAAGGGCCAGTTGTCTGCAAAACGTGAGCCCAGCCAACAGCCCCCGCTCTTTGTCAGCATCGCTCCCTCCAACCTGGGGATTTTGCCAATGCCCAGCACAGCTGGGGGTAGTGGGGGGTGAATTTTTCACTCTCTGAGACAATGTAAATTGGCAGCAACAGTGCAGTGCAGGTGTGGTCTGTGAGATGGATGGATGTGACCAAAGGTGGAGGAGAAGGTTTTATGACTGCATGCTCTGTATCTCAGGGTATCTCCAGTGCGCATTCCGGGGCTGCTGCCTGAAGCAGGAGCCTGTGGCCGAGGCTCCAGAGCTGCTGCTCCCCCCTGCTCGTGCCCAGGGAGCGGGGCTGACGGCAGGGGCTGCAGCGGGGTGCAGCACGCAGGCATGCCCCATGCAGTTCCCAAGGACGATGACAGCACTAGCTGTGGGCTCAGGAGCAAACCAGCTCCATCAGCAGAGCCTGTGCCCAAGCTAACTTAGACCATTTAAGAGGTAAAGGCTGGTCTAGCACGGTGCAGCCATAGCTGAGACATCCAGGAGCCAGTCAAAGGGGCTAGCTGGTGCTGAGCTCAGGGGAGAAGAGAGCACCAACACGGCACAGCAGAGACGGCAGCCCGCTGTCTTTAAGGTGAACTATTTTTAAAAAGACAAACGCTACCATTTACTGCCTGTACTTGATGTACTGTAAAACACTCCTGGGATGGGAGTGCAAATACAAACCGAGGTGTTGTCCCAGTTGTCCTTATCTCAACCCACAAGGTTCCGTTTATTTTTCTTCTTTTCTCCTTTCTGATTCTCCTCCCCATCCCACTGGAGCGGGGCAGGGAGGAGTGAGTGAGTGAGTGGCTGCGTGGTGAAACCATGACACCTGGGTACCACAGTGCCATTTGGTTTGATAAAGGTTTTAATGTGACTGGGCTGTTTTGTCCTGGACAAATTACCTTTTTCTGTCAGTGCATTGATTTTCAAAGATGCATTGAAAGGTGCTGTCAAACAGGGTTTTGTGTTCTAAACCATATTTTTCAAAATCTTTCTCTGTAAATGCTTATAAGCTGTGCTGAGCCATGTGTTCTGGTTCTCATTTCAGTTTATGCAAGGTGGTTTTCTTGCAATGCCCCTCAAATTTTCTGCTTTGCTTTCTGATATGAAGGAGGGGTGGTGTTCCCAAGAGCCTTGTTTTTTCTTTTTCCTTCCCCTGTGTCAGTGTGTCAGTTTGCCTAGTAGAAGATATTAGCTTTAGCCGCAAGCCTTACCTCTCCTGGATGACCAGGCATTAGCATTTGTGAAGGAATTTGTTCCGCAAGTTAATTTTTTGCTAAGATAGTTTATGGCTTATCTCTGCTACTCTTTGAAGTGTTTCTGCAAGCTCCCAGGACCACAAGAATAGATGGTGGGTTTTTTTCCCCTCAAGTTGATCAGTGCAAGAAAAGGTGATATAGGTCACCATAGGACTTGACTAGAGGTATACTGGGTTTTTTTCAGATTCTCATCTGTTGTGATTCTATTCATCACCACAGAGGAGCAATGGAAACACATCTTTCCCTCCGTGGGGCAAATAGTTCTCTCTCCTCCAGCCCTTTGGTTTGCTCCAGAGCTCTTTGTTCCCTGAATTACTGAAGATAACACAAACATTTCTCTCCGCTGCTTTGAAAGTGCTGCTGTGATCCTAGTATCTCAGAGTTTAAGCCCATCTTTTCAATCCGTGGTTCCATTAGCCTCTCATGATGAGTTTTAGCAGGTTTTCCCTTTGAGTTCCTACTCTGTCGTACAGCCATCCTGTCTTGAGCACTCTTGGATTGGAGGAGGCTCACGGGCCAGGTTGGAAAGCTGCTCACCAACAATATTTCTTGGCCAAGGAAAAGGACTAACTTTGTTAATCTAAGAACCAAGGTGCGTGAGAAATAAGGATCCATAACAGCTGCTGACCCAAAGGGTTTGTAATCCTCTGGTTCTTCCTCTCCCTGCTCAGAGGAAGAGGAGAAGCACCCGGCTCAGAGCATGCCAAAACCAGCAAGCCTGCTCGAGGGACCAGAGTTGTTGAGCTCTGACACTGCTGTGCTGGTGCTGGTACCAGCCAGCATTTGTGCAGAGGCACCTAACCCATGAGCTAAAGAGCTCTTATGCTGGACATGAGAAAAGCCTTGTCCTTGGGCTGTCCCTCTGGGGGGGGGGGGGATTTGAGCTTGCATTCATGAAGGCAATAACAATAGCAAAATCCTTTTAACCATGGATCTGCATGTATTTCTGTGTCCACGCATTTAATTTGGAAGGTAGTCATCCCACTTTCATGGTTTCCAGTCACAACTTATTCTTCCACACTGTATTGCCATAGTCACCGTTTAGTTTAATATCAGACAGCTGTTGTTTCTTTGGATACACAGTTGTCAGGTTTTGGAGGTTCAACTGCCTCTGAGGAGGTGAGGTAGCTCTTTCAGCATAGCAGAGCATGAGAGACAAACTCCTCACAGACCGGTCACGTGTGCCAATGTGTCCCAATATTTCTCATATTTCCTTGCAGCTAAGGGCAAAATTGCAAAGCTTGCCAGTGTTTCTTGCTCAAGCTGCACAGCTCAAGCTGTTTTGTCCACCAATTTACTGAACTCCTCCCACTAGAGCCTCCTCTTTATTTTACTGTATTAAGCCTTAAAAATCCCACCTAAGCTTCTTTTTATAGCCAGAAATAACCATAACACGGGTTAAATGAGTTGATCAAGCCTATAAAGTAAGTTAGTGGTGAAGTTGGAATTAGCATCCAAGAGATCTGCTTCCCGGTGCCAAGTAGACGATCTGCTATGAAAAATTGCTACGAAATACTGCAGACAGGAGGTCACACTGGAAGATTAAAAACAGTCATTTGGGATGTGGATATGAAACACACAGAAGACAGAAAAATCCCTGCAGACCATTTGGAACATATTTAATTGGCTTTACAGATAAATAACCTGCCAAGAATGGTGGCAGTGAAAGGAGACCCCTTCACCTTCTGAAGACACTGGAGTTGAGCGTAATCATTCCTATGGGGTGCTGCTCAGCTGAGAAGCAATTAGAGTATGCATAAAGACTTAAGCAAAGGCGAGGTAAAGAACACGGCAATGCTCATGAGGTTTCAGCACACAGACATCATACACAAGGACGTAGTGATCTGGGAAAAGTCAAGTGATAGTCCCTATCCCATTAGTAGCCCATTGAGTCACCTAGTCCCCCTTTCCCCACTCCTTCATGCAAGGTATCAGCAGGCTGAGTCCCTGTTGTTTTGCAAACGGTTCTTCACCACTGAGTTGTCTCCCACATGATTACGAAAATGAGTTTGGATAGTTTTAAATTCCATGTTAAATGCCTATCTTTCATTCTAAGAGCATGCTTTCTCCGATACGGTTGGAAATTTTGCTTCTGTTGAGTAATCTAACACATATGTTTGACAGTTAAATGCAGTGAAATAACATTTATCCCAGTCAAGACATGCTCAGCTGCAGTATTTAACATAAGAGTGAGCAAAAAAACCATTTAAAGTCAGATCACTTTGCAATGAACAGCTGTTTCATTGTAAAAATAAAATAGTTTGATCCTTGATCTTCTGCATTGCCAGGTGTCACAGATGTGTTAAATGTAGGGAATAAGATCACTGTGATTACAAAACCCAGAAAAGCAAATCAATGCATTGCATTTGGAAACTGCTCTGGACCACTGCCTTAACCTTGATCACCACTTCTCACTGTATTTTCTTTAATGATGCATATCGAAACACCATCATTAAGAATCTCGCTTTGCCTTTAGCCAACTCTAGTAACAAACAATGTACGGAAGGAGTCCCAAACCCATCGGGTGCACAGGAACACCCGCTGCCCCCAGTCCTCTTCCAGCTGCATCCCCAGCTCCCGTGATGGCTGTGTGCAGTGTGGTGTGCGGTGCCGTTTCTTGGGCAGTTTGCAGCATCAGGACCTCTTTCTGGCCTCAATATGAGATAGGGAAAAAGTTTTGTGGCTTCACTGTTGTCTTGCTTACTTCCACACCAACCTGAAAACTCTTGTGTCTGCACTGAAAAAGGTGCTGTCATGTCTTTCATCAGTTTATCGGATGCGGACTCAAAATACATGAATCAAACGGACATAGGAATTTGGGTATTGATGAATTTGTAGGATACTCTTTTTCAAGTAGAAGTGTGATAGATTGCACTTCATTTTACATGGCCACTGATAATAATTTCAATGTTTCTCTAGAAATAAATATTTTACAACTATGAATAATTCATAGGCACTTTCTGTGGAAGTTAATTCAAGACCTTACAATAAAAATCACTGCAGCAAAGTGCCGTGAAGACAAAAACCAGGATGGTTCAGAACTGTGCATGTTTATCTGACCATTAGAGGGAGTCGGGTCATATAATTTAGATTAATGGAATGTTGAGATTTCTGAGCATTTCATAAATGGCTTCTTCGCTTAAGGGCTTTTTGGCCTTTTGCTTTATTATGTATCTCTTTTAGCACTGTTGAGTTAAAAGAACAAAAATACTATCAGCAGTGACTACACACTGCCACTCAAGGCATCAACATGCCTGTTTCGTAATGAATAAAGCTGGCTCAGGTGCTGGAAGTGTCACGTTCAGTAGATCCCTTTACTGTTTCCAGCTCACTGGAGCTCTCTAGCAGTGGCTTGTCAGCGTGCCACAGCATGTCTAATCCTGTATCCATGTCTCCATTCATTGTCATTGGAACAGGTGGAAGATATCACAGCTGTACATGAAGCTGCAATGTTACAATTGGAAAATAACCACTTAGTCGCCATTACGGTACTGCAGGATGAGAATGACTGCAAGATTCAAGGTAAGCCAAAGACAACCCAATGGCTACAGAGCTATTCTAGAGCAGGAATTAGCACGGTAGTGAGGTTGTGTAAGCCTGGATTTTCTTCCTCCAGAGCAGATGATACAGAAGATTGGTGTTGGCCTAGTGCTTTCACATGGGGTGGACCACCAGGTTCATGCTAGGGGTGAGGGAGAACTGTGTGCAGAGCGTACAGCATCTAACTTGGACCTGAGACTATCTGAGGAGTCTTTGGGCCAAAGATAAGGCTTTCTCCATGGGTCATGGAACACAGAGTCCAAATTCCACCTCACTTCACACATAGACTTTCTGAAGAGCCTAATCCTCGGGTGCTCAGGAGGCTAGAGCTCATTGAACATCTCTGAATTTAGGTGCTTAAATGCCTACACTGCTTCTAAAAACAAGACTCATCATTTTCAGTGGCAAAAGTCTGGCCATGCTGAGCAGGCCAAAGCCACACGCTGGTACAAATCTGCACCTTAGCACCGTTATCTTTATTTTGTGTTACGGTTTTTCCATGGGATTTGGTGCTGCAGATAGAGCTGTTTCCTCCCTACCAGTTCAGTACCTAAATACATGTCTTTGTACATGCTTTAGCTGACATTTAACAGTTACCTGTACAAGCTCCCTCTTTTTTTTTTTTTTACACATAAGCATCAGGGTCTAATTTTTAAATAGCGGTAGCAGGTTTCCCACAACTTTCCCCAAAGCCATATTGCTCAGCTCTGCACTGTCTTAATTAGACACACAGTCCAGAGCATAACGTGAGCTGAGAACAGTCTATTCCCCTCCCTCATAGGCAGAGATGGTATGTAGCATACCATTTTTAAATTAACATATACAGTTTTGAAAACAAAAACAAAACAAAGCTGTTCCTTGCTTGAGGATATTCTTATCTGTCCATTTTGGTTAGTATTTTCTGATGATAAAACTTGGCTGTGGTTTATCAAGGCTCTGGTAGCCGAAGTTTGCGCTCCCTGCTCCTGGTGTGGGTATGAAATGCCCTCCTGTGCATGGAAGAGGCATTGCAGCAGCTGCAGATCAAGCATTGGTATTATTTCTGCTGTTATTGTGGCTAATGAGTAATGGTTAGAGAGCAGAACCCCATGGGGTTGGGGTAAAGACACAAAAAATAGAGGGTCCGTATACTAAAAAGGTAGATGCTAATACTGTACTGGCTGACAGTTTGATGCCGTTGGTTTAGAGATTAAACTTTATTCTACTTACTTTGGTTATTAAACTTTTGGTTATTATTAAGTCCAGGGTGAGTTGTTCTAGTAGTGAAACCTTAAATCATGTAATATAAATAGAGGACCTTTTTGTCTTCGGGCTCTGTCAGTCTCACTAATGGAATAAACCTCACAGGTCATCTGCCACAGCTCCTGGAGAGGCACTGTCATTTGCATTTTTGCATCTGAGTTGCTCCCCCCACCATCTCCGCAATAAGATTGAAACCCATGCTTTTAAATATATCTGATTTTAAAATCTTTGATTTGGGGGATACTCACTCTGAACTGGTGAATGACCCATTGTCAGACCGACCCTTTTCAGATCAGAGTCCCCAAGAGCCGGGAATTCTGAGCAGTTCTGAAAAATCAGAACCTGGTCACGTAGAAACAGAGGTACCAGCAACCAGTGAAAGATTAGGAAATCCTGATCCTCAAAACAATTCACCTAAGGTCACAAAGCATATTACTTCTAATTTCCTACTCAACCGCCATGCCCTAAAACCTCATCCCAAATTGCACTTGGCTCATGATGTCTGTGCTCTTGGACCCTGGTTTGCTGGACTCCACTTAGCAATGTCATGTCTGTGTATCTTCCCCAGAACTGACTACTGCTCACAAACTGGAAAAGGCACAATTAGAAGAGAATTTTGAAAAACTGCGGCTGTCACTCCAGGTTAGCAGTTTCATTATTTTCCCACCCCTGTAATGATGTTGCAGAGCAGCGACGGGGCAGCCCCAGCCCCGTTGCCAGCCGCCAGCACACCAGGCTGTTGTTTCTTACCAGCTATAGTACCTCTTGTCCTCTGCCTCTCCAAACTGAGACCCAGCACCCTCAGGTGTTTTTTTTTCCTCCCCCTTGGCTGGTTCAGCAAAATACAAACTATCTGAAAGAGAGGGCAAACCTAAAGGGAGGAAAAGGCAGCTGGGTAAAGCAAAGAAATGTCCTTCTGACCCTGCTGGCTGCTGGCCCAGCACAAGGAGCAAACTGGAGCTCTTCCCTGCACAGTGAGGAGGGTTCTGGCACCTGCGGTGACTGTGAGCATCACCTTGTCTACACAGTACCCTCCGGCAGGTACCCCCAGGGCTCAGAAATGCTGACCTCTCCCTGCCTGGCCCTGTGCTTGTGCTTTAAATGCTTCCCCTCTGCCTTAATTTTGGGGAGCCAGTCCCATGGTGTAGACATATCTCCATTCCCACCGGAGGGCAACGCACATCACATCTCCCAGATCCCACTATTTAACACCAAGCTCAAGATCGTCATGGCTTTTTCAGTCCTTCTAATAACTCCGTGCTGTTCTCACTCTCTAGATGAAGAAATCCCAAGGAGCGGAGGGCAGAAGCATGCCCCTGTGATTCATGCTAAGTTCAGAAATCTTGTGTGAACAAGTAAAGATGCCACAGCAAATAGTGCAAGCTTTGTTTGATTCATAGGCAGAGATGACTTACAATTTTTAAAACCCCTAACACATACTGTTGCACGCAGCAACTGTCACGGCCTTCCTCATGCGGCTGTGACAGTTCGAGGCATGTCGGCAGTTTTGCAATAAGCGCTGATGTAGTGTTGCAGCCAAGAAATTACATAAATGAAAGATAAGAATACCAGTTTCACAGCAACTGTGGCTTTTACAGATGTTTTAGAGAGGTAACAAAAATGCCTCTCATTGTAACAGAAATATGATTACTTAAAATAATATGTTGTTCCTCTGTATAGCTCTTAGATGAAATGACGATCATTTAAAAAGTCCACACCACTAACTCATTGTCACACCATGTTAGAAGCCTAGAAAAGTGAAGGAAGCAGGGATGGGGTATCTACTACCTCATTCAGACTCCAGGGACCGCACAAATGATCTCTTTCATGCCCATGATATAAATGCCAGCTCTTTTAAGGAAGGACATGCTCGTTCTCATCCAGCCCAAGGCGATGGGGTGATTTAGCATCAAAGACATTTCATGAACTAGTGCCAGCCAGTGTCAGCCAGCTGCAGGCACTGCAGGGATTTCAGGATTCCCTGAGGCACTGGGTTATCAAAAACTTCACCGGATGTTCATGTGGCCTTATGTAAAAAATACACCTTGCAGAGGTTTCTAAGCCTTGTTCAGCTCCCCGCATGGTTTTACAGTGCAGAATGACTTGTATGAATGTAAGAGGGGTGATAACACAGTTGGTGTGTTCATTGGTGTGTCTCCCCTCCAGGACCAGATAGACACCCTCACCTTCCAGAACCAATCTCTTAAGGCCAAAGCAGACCGATTTGAAGAGGCTCTGAAGAAAAACACCGAGGAACAACTGAAGGTAGATGGCAACTGTAACTGTACGGTCATCAAGCTACGTGTTTCTAAGTATGACTCACATCTTGCGATTCAGTGGATAGCAATGGGATCCTCACCCCAGGGACAGGGGGGCAGGTCCCAACCGAGACCCCAAATCTTGAGCTCTGAGGGGGAGTCAGAAATCTTAGCCTAGATCCATCACTTTCTGATTTTACTTCTTTTTCTTTATTCTTTCACCCAGCATTTATTTGTACCTCTGTTTCCAAAACATTTCATTAGATCCATCTAGTATGTCCTTACTGCTGTCTATTCTTCTTTCCCTTCTTCCCCTTTCTCTTTATTTTTTGTCTTCTCACATTTAGATTTCTTTTTTTGTGCCTTCTGAACCAACTTCTTTGATATCCTTTGTATTTCCGCATTTTTTTGTGGACTTGCAGGGGACAGCCCTGTCAGATGGAGTATTCATTCAACTGCTGTCTAATGGGGCCATGCTGTTTATTTACAGTGTGTAAGTAAACACACACTGCAATTATTTATTTGAAATGAAATAACCCTGAAATGACTCTCCAAAAAGAGTTTTCTTTTAACTTGGGGTGTTTCAGTGTGCTCACAGCACAGCCCCATGGGCAGCTGTGTCAATGTGACAGAGGGGACAGAATGAAAATAGTTGCGTGAGCAAGGGGCTCAGTGAGTTTTTAGGTGAGAGAACTCTTTAGGAAAGGAGTGCAGATGTCTGAAATAGACCTGGCTGTGGGAAACAGGTAGTATCAGTCCCTTTCCACCTCTACCGCCGTATTTAATTTACATGAAAGGACAAATTCTGCTGTGTCACAGTGATGTTAATGCCAAGTACCACCAGGCAGTTCACTGGAGTGAGTTACACTGGGAAAAATCCAGAACAGCTTAAGTCAGCGACAGTATTTCGTCAGTATAATTCACAGCACACCTTTTGCCCATGAGTTGAACCCTAGTATCCCCTACATCTGGAGTTCTCAAGGAGAAGAGGAACTTTCCCCACCAGATCTGATCTTTGTTAACAGGCACTGTGAGGCAGTGGTGCAGGCAAGGCAGAACACTGTAGTTTTCACCTCCAGCTCCCTTGTCCTCAGTTCCTCAGTTCCATGTTTGTACTTTTCCCAAGCCAAAATCCCTGCACAAGCATAAAACACCTCATGCAGTTCCCAAGCTATGAGCAGGAATGAGATTGCTGAACAACCTGGCATCCCATCCTTCTAGCCATGAGGCTGGTCAAAAGAAGGGTACCGTTGGCTATCCAGCCAAAGAAATGGTCTAGGAGAGAATATCAGGGTCCAGATGGGCTGTGGAGACCCAGGCCCAGGTGGTTTTCATATCACTGAGACTCTTGAACCACTGGGTGCATTGAGGAACCTTTATCTTATGGCTGAAGATGCGTTGAAGGCTGACAGATACCCATATCACTGCTGTATTTCATAGATTGAACGAGCTCCATATCTGCACTTAGAAAAAGACCTGAAGAGCTTAAAACATGTTCTGGAAATGAAGAACCATCAGATTCACGAACAGGAGAAGATGATTATGAAGCTAGAAAAACAGGTGAGTTGTCATTTTTCTTCCAGAGGAGACACCGCAGAGGTAATATAAAGTAAAAGTTGTGTTACAGCAGATGAACTTAAAAGGGGTGAGAAAACACATGAAGTTGGGGCAAGACACAGTCAGAGAGATTCATAAATGGCTATATATTGTGTTGTTCCACTGTCAGCCTACATAGCTACTTCTACTGTACCATGTCTCAGGTTTTCACTCAGAAATTGGGATCTTTTCCCATGCCTTCACCCACCCACGATACCCTTGATTTCTGCCACACATCTGTTTATCTGTATTGCTTTTTCATGCAATACCTGCTCAGCCTGTTACGTTAGCGAGGCGAGTGGTGTAGGAAGAACAGAGGAAGGGGAACTTTGTGGTAGTCTAGGGCTTAATTTCATACACCAGCCTGCACCAGATGGCCCCACAGGAGTCAGGTAACCATTTAGGGCCGGAGAGGGCAAGTGGAGGAAGATTGAGCCGTGTGTGTCTTGCTGCTGCTCATGCAGGGAGCTCCCAGCTGCGAGTATGAATTAGCAATATTCAGCAAGCAGTTCCTAGCAAGGCTTGTGCTAGGAAAGGTTTCTCCAATGCTAACGTATTGCTTTTCTGCAGCCTATGCTGTTTTCTCATCCTTTGCTTGTGGGGGTCCCTAACAAAGAACTCCCCAGTTCACCATCAATTACATTTTTTGTTGGAAAGGGGATTCATTTTATAAGGCATAACCTACAGTGACAGTAAACATATAGTGTGTTGACAGGATGAGGCACTACCGCAGCTGGGGAGCTGGGACAGCTGGTTCAGCACAGCATTCAGCAAGATTTGTTTCCATTTACGGGGAAATTTGAGAACTCTGATGATTATTTTGCTGAACAGATGCTTGAGTAAGTGGATGTAGAGAAAAGTGCCTCTTTACAACTGAGGCTTGTTAACTGTGCTCTTTCCAACACACTTCTCCTGGAGCTAAGCTAGCATCTGAAAACATGCACTATAGTGTTATACTGAAAAAAGAATCCCAAACAACAGCCTACATAGTTCCTGGTCATTTAGCTACTTTTGCTAATTAACCATATACGAGCGCACAGTCCTGCTCCTGCCCTTTATCACAGTAAAACACCGGGTCTACTGTGGTCCAAAGGCACAACTGCTTTCTGTTTAAAGATCTACTTTTATAATTGCCAGAACATCTACAGGGCATCTCCAAATGCTCTGAAAGATGGGGTGTCTCATAAGGGAGCAGGAAGGCATGTCAAAGACAGGGTCAGGCTTGGCTCCTTGTCTGCTGAAAGGGAGGCTGGAAATGAAGGTGGCAGGAGAGGAGTGGTGTAGGGTGAGGGTTGCACTGGAGAGGGAAGGAGATGCACAGGTCTTCTCCCATGCTTCATGCTGGCATAGCCACTGCTTGAACTTTTGAGGAAGCAGAGAGGGTGCCCGTGACGATGATTCCTCTCTCAAAGCATTTCAAAACGGGGACAAAATCCTTATTCTGCTCTAACAGAATATATTGGGCTAGGCCATAATATCTGAGAATCAGGAGTATCCTTTACGGTAACCTACATAGACTGGAAACCACAGCATAAAACTGATGCCTTTGCCATTAAGTGTGAGTTATTGCTAACTCCAGTGCACAATATTTCGGTGCTTTATAAAAGGTTGGGAAATTCAATAACCGAGCTCACACAGAGATAAGGTTACCCTGTGATATCTTGTTTTCTTCCAAAATTGTTGAATTCAGCAAAATTCAAACTGCTGGAAAACTAAGAACTAAGGTGATGAAGTATGTCAGATTCAAAACTTGGGAAAAACAGGGCATCTGAGGCTGTGGTACATGCCTATAAACATCTTACTCATGTTTTAATACACTGCTGTTGACATCCTCAAGCTCTGTCCTTGAACTGTCCTTAGTAAAAGCTACCTATGCTTGGGATAGGATTAATTTCACTTAATTGTAGCTTAAAGTTAAATGTCTAGTTCAAGGCTGTCATTTAAGCCGACACTGTCAGCAGTGGAGAGAAGTGTCTCCAAAGGGCAGCCCACCTCGTGTGAATGCAGCAGCAGTCGAAGGCTGCTGCTGGGCATAATCTGCGCTGGTGGGTAACTCCTTCCTCCCCATAACCAGGGTATTGTAATCCTAGAGGTTGGAGGCCAGAAATTTATGTCCGATGAGGTTAGTTAGGCTGGATGATGCACGTCATACCACCTTGTACTCCTCCTTCGTCGCTAGACTGACCCCTCACACCACAGTGCCCTTTCCATGCTGGGCATCCCCACGCTCCCCAGGTGCCACCAGCTCCCCATCCAAGAACAACGGCGGGTAACGCTGGCTCCCGAGGGGTGAAAGTTGTGGGGGCACCACCGAGGAAGATGTTTTATTTGCGCTGGACAAGACTAAGACCCTTCTCCTCCTCAGTTAGAAGTAAGGGCTAGTTCAGCTCTGTCCCCACTCAGTGCTCTGCTGATGACCCCACTTACTTTACCAGTATGATGTGGTGTTGAGTCAGACGTCCAGGTTTCAGCTGCAGTCAGGATGACCACCTCCATCTATCCTCAAATTTTAGAGGTTTCTCTAGGTCTGAATAAAGATAAAGAACAAATTCTTTTGGATCAGGTGTTGGGCTTTCTTCAGACTTAACAAATCTTTCATTGCAGGCTGAAAAAAATTTAAAACTGGAAGAAAAAATCACCATGCTGCAACAGCAGAATGAAGAACTCAGAGCCAGGATTGAGCAAAATACTGTCATAACAAGGTTTGTGCTGATATTTGCAATCTGTCTGAGCTTGAAAGGAGACTGCAGATCTGAGCTGCCCAAGGCTAACATTTATTTCAGAAGGGGAAAAACTTATTTCCTCCTGAAATTGTATTGGTGTCCTGATATGCTTGTTTTATTAAAAAATCCTTTTTATATCAGGGTTTGCCTACTTTAACATAAGGAAGGCCACGTATCTGTCTGTGTATTTCCATGATTTTCACATGCTGCTGAGAGCAAAGTTGCCTGTAGCTTCTGATCTCAGTGTCAGTGCCCTGAGACCCATTAGTCAGTGGGTAACAGGGATGGGAAACGAGGCAATTTCAGGAGAGACATCCTAACGATGCCACTGTCACCCAGGCAGGGTTATCCTTTGGTGGGCCTTTTTCATCTGCACCCTTGTCACAACTTGACAAGAGTGACAAGGCTCCTTGTGTTAGGTGGTATAGAAATAGAGAAGGGGAGGACAGTCCCTGTCCCAGCGAGTTTGTAGTCTGCTGTAAGGCGAGAGATTGCAGCTGGAGCCAGGCAGAAGGGGTACCAGGGGAGATGCTAGAGCTGAACTTGTCCCAGCACACCAGCTGCCTAGCCATCATTGTTGCCAGAAATGATGCCATTCCCCCAAAGTGCAATTTAATTTTTAGCTGACTTTTTAAAGCTTCAGCATCTCATCTCTGATTTAATTTTAGGTTTTGTCTTTCTTGTGTCTCCTTTATTAACGATTAAGCCTTTAAAAATTGTCTCCTGTATGTAGATATTTTTAAAAGGCACCATTGCTTGCCCTAACATTCAGATTGGGCTGAGGATTATGTTTCCTCTCACCTGATTGTAAATTCCTGTAACATACATGTCACTGTCTGAGGTGGATGTCTACAGCCTTTCTGTGCTTGGGGAGGAAAACCAGGAATTTTTAAGGTCTGGGTCACCAGACCGGTTTGAGACACCTGCTTCTGGGCTGGATGAAGTGTGGTCTGGAAGTGGCAGTCTCTCTCCGCGCCTGCGACAGCAGCCAGGGTGCCTGGGTCAGTGCTCGGCGTCTCTGCATTGCAGCTGCTTGTCTCTGGCTGGGCAAATAGCACCTTCCACTCCCTGCCAGCGTCTGGCTGCAGCGCTTCACTTCTTGCTCCTAACTACGTAGGTACTGGTTTCGAAGAACATCTTTTGGGAGAAATGCTGAATTTGAGGTTGGCCTGGAAAGTCAACTTAGAGGACGGTTGTTTTCAACAGTAACAGTTTGGGGACAGCTATAGGGACAGTGTCAGGCAGGGCTTTAAAGTCAGAGTTACTAAAACATGCATTTTCCTGGCAGCAGTAGCCACCCTGACTGCTCGTTTCTGTTGTACTGGCACTGCCTGGGAAGTGCAGCGTGAAGGAGCTCAGGGAGCCGCCCTTGCTGGCGAACAGAGTGGATTAGAGCTGTTTCTGCTGATTTGCAGTTTGCGTGCCCGCACGGCTGTGGCAGCTCAGCAGCAGCGAGAGGAGGGAGGGGAGCAGCAGGGATGGGAGCCAGAGCAAAGCCAGCCTTTGCAGCACGGCCAGCAGGAGAGACCCAGAGGCATCAGCGTGTTGAAGGGTGCACCACGGACTTATTTCCAATCATAGCCAAGGGCACGTGCAAAGGAAAGAAGAACCTCGCAGGTAGATCATTCACCAGCTTTGGACAAGGAGCTCCACAGAGCCTCTGCTGGGACTTCCCCAAGCACTTGAATAAATTATCTGATTTCCCAACATCTTGGATTCTCCCTCCAAATCAACTAGCATTTTTTTTGTCCTTTGGACCGGGGATGTTTGAGGAACGGTAGTTTCCAGCACCCTAGAGATGAAGATGCCCAGGAGGGTGTCTGTTGGCATAGCCCAGGCACCTACTGACCTCTGGGCCTTTGGGGGAAGGATTTAATGTGAGTCGAGGGCACAACTCAAGCACCTTCCCCTGCATCCCTATCATGTCAGTGTGCCCCTGCAGACCTCTGTGGTTTTATGGCTGTGATTTGTTACAGCTGCTTGAATTGTCAGGAGGCTGGCAGAGGAACACATCTGATCCTAAGCCTGCAGTGCTGGGGATAAAGGTTTCACTAGATGGGTTAGGTCTAAAATTGGAACATGTATCATCTCAGATACAAACTTACATAGAACGCATTTGCTTTTACATTGCCTCTCTTCCTTCTTGTGCCGGAACAATGAAGAGGGGCTGAAGGGGCATCTGTATCTTTTATAAGCAGCGATGCTGCATCTGTCCATCTTGAGCTGAAGGCAGAGGCATTGCTGAAACGTGCCGGTACGGCTGGCTGTGCGAGCTGCCTCTGAACCTGGGTGGCATGAAGCTGGCTCTGCCTGTGCCCAGTCACGTCACATCAGGTAACACGATGTAAATTCCCAGCACAACGTGCACAAGGCTAAAATAAGCGGCGCAACAAGCAGCAGCTCCTTTCTCCCTCCTGGTGCCAAAGCAGGTCTCTCTGGAGGACGTGTCCACATGCTGCATGGTGTGTCCTGAGCTGCAAGGCTCTTTTCTGCTCAAACGCCTCGCTACTTACCTGCAGATCACGCACAGAACTTGCAGCCTGCCTCTGCCACTAAATTGCAGTGGGCATTAGTGCCACAAAGTCTATTGTGTGAGCGACTCCAGAGGTCACCGATACTGTGCATCCTACCATACCTCTAGGAAGCAGCACTAAGCCTCCAATATAAAGGAGGCTGATACGTGCTGATGGGTGCGCTTGTCTCCTGTCCAAGCGGTGCCTTTAGCAGAGGAGGGAGCTGTGCCCTTCACCGTGCTCTCAGGTCTGTGCTGGTGTGACTAGCCTGTTCCCAGTACCCAGATGAGCTTTACCAGCCAGTCACACACTAAGCCACACAAAGGCAGGGAAGGCATGTGTTTGGTTTTTTTTTTTTCCTCAGCCAATGCAGGCTGGAAAAGGATGTAGTGGGGCTTTGTGTATAACTTTTATGGCCTGTCTTCTTAGACACTGCAAAAAAAAAAAGTAATTCCATGTGTAGCAAGCGGTTTCCTATGGAGTTATTTCTTCAGGGTGAGCTCCCATGTGGATTTTTTCATGCTTATTAGACTGTGAGCTCATGCCACAGCTGGTTGCCCAATGGGACCATGAATAGGATTTTCCTCCTCTACCAGACAAGCAGCTTTGTGAAAACTTCTGCCAACTTGTGTCTTTTAATCCTTTGACTCTGCTAGCCACTGCTTCATGGATCAAAACTTTCAGGGAGTGGGAGAAGGACAGACATATTCTTGATCACCTGAGCTCCATTTCTGTAGGAACCGAGGCTAAAAAAGCAGAAATTCTTTTAAAATATTTTTTAAACAAAATTGGAAGTGCCAACCCCACCCTCTCAGAGACTTTTGATGCCATAGAGTGGACCAGCAGCCCATGACATCTGCTATGGGCGTCAGGCTCTACCCAGAAAAGGAGTTGTGCAGAATTTCATGTGTGCATCCAAAATCCACACCCAGCTGCTGCTGAACCCTGGAAATACCTACGGGGAGGTTAGGTGCCTCCCTGTTCCTTTCTTTAAAATTCTAAAAGTTGCCTGTAGATCAGGTTAGGTACATGCCCAGAGCTGCCCCAGGCTGATCACATCAGGACCTGGCTCCTGCCCAAGTGTAATGGGGCTGCAGAAGCCAGGTGTTCCTGCACGCATCCTCCGGGATGGTGGTGTTGCCAGCACATGCCCAAAACACATCTCGATCAGGTCCCACAGTCTGCCTGCACTGCCCTGTTTCTCTTAAAACCAGTCACCTGGTTAGATGAGAGTAGACTCACTAAGGTTGTGGTGCCCGTAGGAGATTTCCATGCCTCACCTCCCAAAAAGCCATCAGGCTATAGGGCATTCCGGGGAAAACACCTCCCTGGTCCTTACTGGTGAAGTTTCCCTGGTGTTGCAGTCAGGAATAGAAGGTTCATTAGGACCAAGGAGAAAGGAGCTGGAGAAGGACCCATAGCTTCATGGCCGTTTTTACAGAGGAGAGGGAAGGCCTCAAAGCTGAGCTGAATTCTGCATCAAGACATCAGCTAAAACAGGGAGCACAGGCTCCTTTCCCTTTGCATGCAATAGCAGCTGGTTGGAAGAATCAGGGATGCAACTGCTCGCTCTCACCTCTTTGCTCTTGCTCTGCTGCCCCACAAATGCTCCCTCGCTCGTGGCACAGCTTTGGTGGCAGGGTTGAGAAACAAGGGTGAGAGTTACAGCTCTCCACAGAGTTGGGACTTTGGATTTTTTGTCCTCAATCAGACAGAAGAAGGTCTAAAACCCAGGACTATCCCGCTCTGGGGACTGCTCTAGCTGCTGTGCTGCTCTGGAAAAAAATGGCACAGCACTGCAAGCACTTCTGGGTTGTGAAACGCCACAGGGCAAAGGTGGCTGGAGCCAGGCATTGAAGCCAGGGAGAAAGCAGGATTTAAGGAGCCCACCTGCACTTTGTGCTGCTTATTGGTTATCTGCAGGGGTGCCATTGCTGGGGCAGGCCACGTTGGGGTGATCTCTGAAGTCCCTCGTCTTCTTGGTGCAGGAACAGAAGTCCCATCCAAGGCATTGCATGTGCAGGGAGCACAAGTGCCCTCTGACCCAGGGCTCTGGGCTCTATCTGGGGGTGGGTTTGCCTCCGTGGAGATTTATGAGCACATTCCCAGGTAGAAACTGCTGTGCCAGCGAACAGGTTGTGCAACCAGAGGCCACAACCCCATGCCGCTTCCTCCATGCGCTGAACGGGGGGGATGGAACGCCCCTATCAATCAGCTTCATTGCAGGGTAGCTCTCAGGGGGCCAAAACCGGCTCAGCCACAAGCAAATATTGATGAGAAGGGGACGATTGAAACCACTGCGCCTACCTACGTCCCCAAGCTAAGTATCTGGGGCCAGCTCTGAAGTCCTCTCCAGATGCCAAGGTTGGGCATGAGCGTGGGACCGGCATGGAGCTGGTGTGCTCTGCGGTCCTGGCCGCCCGCCGTGGGGACCGATGGGGTTCTCTTCAGCTCCCACCCTGCTCCCAAACCCACACCTCCCAGGGACAGCCAGCGCTGGGGGACAGTGAGCGTGCGCCTGCGCTTTTATCTCAGCCTAAATTTCCAGTTACTTTCTCCACCCGCTCTGTCTGTAAGTGGAGAAACCTGTTCTCGCAGTGCACTGCAGCCTTGCGTTTTTGCTACTTTCAACTCTATGTCCTGCCTCCCTTTCCAGGCAATTGTCAGAGGAGAATGCCAATCTTCAAGAGTATGTTGAGAAAGAAGTGGAGGAGAAGAAGAAGCTGAGCAGGACTAATGAAGAGCTCCTCTGGAAGCTGCAAGAGGGAGATGCTGTGAGCCCCGTGAAACTCCCACCCACATCGTCCACTTCTTTTTATCGCTGCTCGTCAGGGAACTCCTCTCCGGCAAAAGTCAGAACCTTGCGGCGATGATTCGGCACCTGCGTGCCGAAAGTCCCCTGCCTTTTACGCATTTCCAATCTGCTAAATGTTGCCATCCAAGGAAGTATTACCATCAACAGGCACCCAGGGTTCATGGCTGCAAGCATGCTCGGTAGCTGCATAGCTTTACACTAGGCAGGGTACAGTCCCCATATAGGAGCTCTTGGTTCTGACACATTGATTAGGGTAGCAAAAACATAGCAAAAAGATAGGACAGCAGAAAGTTAGGATAGCAAAACGTTTAGTTTGATGTGTTAACATTTTAACTATGGTTAGAGCCAAAAGTTGGAAAATACTATATTAATGGTTCATCAGAATGAACTTTTGCTGCAGTATTTCAGGTTAGTTACAAATACAGTTCAAGTTGTGAATATTTCTGTATATGTGTCTGTGTTTATATACATGTACGTATTGTACCTTTATACCTATATATATAGACGCACACACATATATATGTAGTTGAAGATGTTCTGAATTGCATTTTTTTATATTATTGGATACTACTAAGTGCTGATATATTTTCATTACAGTCAGCAGTTTTCTAACTTGTGCCTAAGACTTGTATCTAAACGAAATGCATTTCTGTTTAGCCTCCCAGGAATATTTATACCCAACCTAGAAGAAAGTTACACAGAATTAGAAGCGCCTTCCAAATGACCACCAAGTGGTACTCTATGTAACATGAACACCAGCGACTTTGAAATTCTGAGACAGTACTGCCTTTGAAACCATCACCTTTGCATTGAACACCAGAAAAGATACGCATACCATTCACTGCTTTTTAACTCTTAGCATCGATATTGTAAGTGGAGATGATAGGCTAGAGATGAGAAACCTGAGGGTTTTAGCGAATTTGATAGAGGTTACTGGATAACGTGTTTCAATTTTAGTGTCTTTAAATCCTAGTTAGATCTTCTCTTGTTTTACCTTGTCCTGGTTTGGATATGATCAGAACCTCTGGTTGTAGGTTCCTGTCCATTTTGATTTATTTCAACTCCTGTAAGCAAGAAGGAGAAAATAAGTTGTTCATCCTTGACCTTTGCTGGCCAAGACGTTTCCAGTATTAGGATGAGATACCAGGCACGTGCTAGGGCTCTAGCCTCCTCCCACCTGAAACACCAAATAGAGCACAGAGGACTACATGGGCGCAAATGAGGTCAGAATTTCTTTCCTTCCACATATATATTATTTCACATTGCTAAAGCTTACCCAAAGTTACGGAGCACTTTCAAGATTCGTGGAAAAGAGCAGCTAAACTACCTTTAACTTCCCTGCCTAGACGCAAAAAAATTCACCCAGGCTCGGGGTGATCCCCCCACCCGAGGGGGTGGTGAGGCTGAGGAGTGGCTCTGGTGGGACACTGCTAGCAAGGAAAAAAGAAAAAAATCTCTGAGCATAATTAAAAAAAAAAAAAAAGATATGTGGGCTGCGTTTCTATCCAGCTTGTGTGCATTCCTGCTCTGAACACGGGGGGTCAAAGTAAGCGGGAGACAGTGGGTGCAGCAAACCCCTGGGGTGCGGAAGCAGCTTTCCTACCCGGGTGAGCGGAGGTGGAATTGCACAGCCCTGCCGCACTGCTCGGAGGTGAGCTGTGCTTCAGCTTTCCTGGGAAGTACTCAGGATTCACAGACTGCAGCTTAGATACAGCTTCAATCACCGTCAAAGCACCTGTGGCCTGCTCCACAGCTTTTGAAAAAAACAAGGTGATTTTTTTTTTTTCTCCTTTTTAGAGAAATTTATTTTTGTAGCAGCTTTTGCATGATACTGTGATACTGAGTAAATTGAGCATCTTGTTAGAATAGATCATGGCACACCAACTACTACTGTTGAAATGCATTACTAGATTTTAGTGTGTCCAGCAAGTACAACCTGAAAGTAAGATAGATACCTAGCACACACATGCACACAAAGCCCCTTCTTGCCAAGTACAATTTTAATCACTTTCATACTTGCTAAATGCACAGATATCTGCAATACCTACTGCATTGTCATGTTTCATCCCACCAATACAATTCTGATACAATGAGATCATAGGATGAATTGGGTTAGAAGCGACCTTAAAGATCATCTAGTTCCAACCCCCCCCGCCATGGGCAGGGACACCTTCCACTAGACCAGGTTGCTCAAAGCCCCATCCAACCTGGCCTTGAACACTGCCAGGGATTCAGCATCCACAACCTCTCTGGGCAACATGTTCCGGTGCCTCACCACCCTCACTGTAAAGAGTTTCTTCCTCATGTCCAATCTAAACCTAGTTTCTTTTAGTTTAAAAACCGTTGCCTCTTGCAACGACACCATGCTAAACCCACTAGAGCATATTATTGGCTCGGGATGGTCTGGCTGAGCCCGTCCTTTTTTAATTTATTCATTCTTTCCCTCTATTTCTGGTGCTTTCCTTATCACATTGTTGGTTTAAATGCATATGCAAGAGATGCTTCCAGCAGTGAATTGGGAGTGGGGCTTTTATGGTGGGAAAACTGGGACCGATCTCAGCTCCACCATCATTTGGTATCATTGCCAATCCCTTTCCCATCTAATTTTTGCCTCCCAATCCTGCCCTCTCACTGGATTCTTCCTTGGCATGGCCTCTGGGGCCTGCCCGATCGCTAGCAAAGCTGCAGGAAGTTTTGCCTGACCAGAAAGGACCCAGCAACCCATCCCTGTGGGGCTGTGAAGGGTGGTTCCTTCTGGTGCAAGCCCAGAAACATGGACTTTTTTCCCCCAAAAAGGTTATTCCTTCTTCCTGCTCTTCCTCCGTCCTGTCCCTCCTTGCCTCTGCATGCCAGAGGAGGTGAGAAAATCCAAGCCCCAGGAGGAAGGGAGCAGCCCCTGAGTGGGGCAGTTGTTCCCACGGGATGAAGACCCCTGTGTGCATGGCCAGGGAGCTGCGACCACGCGAGGCGAGCCTGGCATCCCCAGCGGTGTGGGGCCACATCCCTAGTCCTTGCTCCTTGGCCGTCCCTGCTGAAAGGCAAGCAAGGGGAAGCTTTTACTTTCGGGGGTTGGAGACTTCCCAAAAGCCATGGCACCCGTGGGGCCTTTCCCATTCGGCAGGGTAGGGTGGCCTTTGGCAGCCAGCGCTAAGCAGAAAAGGGTTTTTATTGCCCCTGTGTCTCTAAAAAAGCAGCAGTTTGCTTTGGTTAATCTTTAATCAACCCAGAAGGCTGCAGCGCCAATAAAACCAGCCTACAGCTGCTCTGAAGGGGCTCCAGAGACTGGCACTGGGAGCGAGTGGGATGGCAGGAGAGCAGGGGGCACAGAGAGCTGGGAAAGCTGGAGGAAAGCTCCGTTTTTCTGCCAGAAAGCGCCGTTTGGCCCCATTAGGACGGCACCTCCTGTGGCTGCTGGCACAGAGGGGTTAACTCGGCAGATGCACAGTGGCAAAGACTTCTGGTGGTGGCAGGCGGGGAGGGCGGGAGGAAAGGAAAAACTATATCAAGTGCAAAAATCAGGTATATTACGTCTCTGCACTGATGGTGGTTGTGTCCCATGGACACGCTGAGGAGCCTCTGTACAGTTTCCCACGCAGCAGTTCTGTGGTCCCGTTTACTATGTGGCTAACGATTACAGGAAGAGTTTGTATTATTTCAGTTATGATGTACAGATAAGTGTAATATATTCCTGATAATAAATATATGCGCCAGCGCACATATGGGCCGGTGCATACGAACCGGTGTGTCCTGCAGTGTTTTCTGTATGTCTGTGCACACGGAAACTGGAATAAATGGAAAACAAAGCAAAACCCCATTAAAGGGTTACCCCATTACGGTAAAGACTGAAGCTTGCCAGCCACTCAGCCTGCTGGCAGCAGGGCTGGTTGGTTGGGTTACCCGACTATGGTTCACATGCTATAAATTGCATCAAAAATCCCATGGATTCATTTTCCCGTAAGGCTGGGGCTCCCAGGAGACCAGGGATCGTGGTCTGCAATGTTTCCATTACGGTGTCATGCTTCAGCATGCGCTAGGAGGAACGTTTCTGCCGGTGGTTCAGGCACAGCAGCAAACACGCGCGCTCTAACTCGCCAGGTCCGCCCCGTTCCAACACCCTGTCCCCTTGCCCTGCCCTCCCGCTGAGAGCACAGAGTTCCTCAGGCTTTGCCAACAACGATTAAAAAGGGACCAGGGCACATGCCACCTTGGGAATGTGCCTGATAACGTCCTCCTGCAAGATTTTTCACCGGGTCCCTGGCTCGCTTAGCACAGCCGAAGCCGTGGGAAGGCCCAGGACTGAGAGGAGAAGGAGAGCGGCGTTTGCGGGGCCACGGCCTCATTTATCGCAGGACACAGGAGGAGGATGCAAATGATGCAGGTGGTGGCAGCGCAGACGAGACTCCTCCTGCCTGGTGGTTTCAGTGCTGTCCCGCAGACCCTAACCTGGAAAACCCCCCCAGTAGAACTCCTCATTCATTACACAGTCCTCATTTCCCAAGACAACAAAATTTTGCAATGCCAGCAAAATTTACGCCACATGGGTAAATTTTAGGCTAACTTTGCAGGTTCGTGAAGTCCCACCTAATACCTGAACTGGTTCTACAATACAGGGAGAGACTCACCTCAATATCAGCAGCAATAAGCTGCTCAGCACTGAGCACAGACCCCAGCCTGCAGTAAATTTCCCAAATTACGAATTGTCCCACCGGTCTCAGCAAACCCAAAAGACGGGGCAGAATTAGCAAGAGCAGCTCCCGGAGCAAGTGCTCTCCTGCAGAGACTGGGCCAGCCAGCAGACACTGGAACAAGCTGGAAAACAGAGGCAGGCTTGCAAATGAGGACAAACAATAGGCATAATTTATTTGGATATCAAGAAATATGTTTTAATGCTGTACCACATAATTACAAGTGAATTTCCAAATTCCAAAAGCATCATTCAGGGGAGAAGTATTTACAGTGTTGCAAGGATAAAAAGTAGCTGCACACCCGCGCTGTGCTCTGAGGGCAAGGTTCACATTTTAAAACTTAAGGCTTTAATCGCTACATGAACACGGTAAAAAAAAAAATAACCCAAAAAAATCAAACCAAAACAAAGACCAAAACAAAGATAAAAAAGATAAAAAATAGATTTGTTTGCAGAACAAGCATTAAAACTATTTATCATGCCCGTAAGAAATTCTGAGAAATCATTAGGAAAATAGACCATCAAACAGACAACAGAAAGGTATTTACATTTTGCTTAATAATTAAAAAATAAAAATATACAGACTCTTCCATGGCTTCGGTCAGTAAAAATCCCTTTACTGACATGACCCAACCTCACGCTAGGTTTGCTAGCACACCGCCTCCGGGCTGCCAGCGGCTCCTCCTGCTCCTTGCACCCAGCGCAGCTGGAAGGCACAACGTGCTGCAAGGGAATGCTTTGCTTCCCACCGTTATCCTGAAAACACGAGTCGCTCCGCCGAAACCACTGCCCCGCGTGGGGAAGCAGAGGTGCCTCTGGCTGCTGGGTCTCAGACAAACCTTGGGTCTTGGAGCGTGAGCTAGGAGCAAATACCCTGAGAAAAAGCGAGGTCTGGCTCTTGCTAGGAGAGACGTTCCTGGATCATCTGGTTTCCAGCTGGGTGTCAGACACCCCACGGGACCCCACTGTTATCGCAGAGCGTAAGGCAGCCCGGGGGGGTTTATGGGGCAGGCATTGCTGCTGGAGTGGGAAATGAACGATAAACCACGAGGCGAGCGGCAGCAGGCAGAGCGACCGGCGAGGCAGCTTTGCCTTCGGCTCGCCTGTGGGATGCCGGCGTGCCTGGCAGCGAGTGTTGGTTCACTGTGTACATATCGATTTAGCCTTGAACAAGTGCAATTTTTTGGTAAGGGGAAGGAAGAAACGGAACCTGCCCATATAAGGTGGGCCCAGAGGATGTCCCGAGGTTATCTGAGGGTTTAGAAATAGAGATGCTTTTTCTGCCAGAGGGAAGAGGCTTCCTTCGAAAGGGGAGGGTGTTGAGATGTGTGTAGGGGAGGGATGGCAGGGAAGCCAGCTGCATGAAAACCAGCACCACTCCTCCTCCCCTTCAAAGCAAGCCCCTCCAGCCGGGCGGTCCTGCATCTCGCCCTTCATTCATTTGGGCAGATGACAGCAATGCTGACTTGTATGTAGCTTTCTGGGGGCGGAATTTAGGAAATCCCACTGGAATTCATTAGTATATGAAATGCAATCACTAAAGAAGCAGATTTTACAAATATAACATCCTATCATATTGCTTTCTGATCTCTGAGTTAGCAGGAATGGAGGCAGCAGGCAGTGACAGGCACGCTCTGTACACTATGAATAGGAATTTGTTTTCATCCGGGATGGACGAAGGGTAAGAGCATCCAGGGCATGCACTGCCACCTAAAACTTTACCCTTCCAAAACCCTGGCAATAAACAGCAACACGTGGCATCAGCACCAGCAGTGTTTTCACCAGCGTGGTCCCCTGCAGCCCCCTTTCCCCCGCTGCGACCAAGTGCAAACGGGTCCGATCGGCTCCGAACCAGCAGCGCTTTGCCTGCAGCACAGGCACTCGCTGCCCGAACCGGTGGCAAACTCCACTCTGAGGGATGGGAAAAGGGCGAAATGAAGCCAAAACCCAGCCGGTAATGATTTTCAGTGATCAAAGAATTGTAAGCAAATAAGCAAAATCTAGTCATTTTTGCACAAAACAATTCATTTTTGGTATGTGTGCGGGGAAGCTGTTTTGACAGCAATTTTCCATTGAGAAAGGCTGGCTGGCTACGTGTCTGTATTTGCTATATAACTGCAAGGTGCTGCCCGCCTCCGCCTGCCGCCCACCAGCGGTTGGCAGGACCCTTCCAACAGCTTCCCCGGAGGGCTCCTCTCAAGCGAGCAGACCGGGAGCAACCAAATACGCTGAAACAAGGTCAGTCCTTCGGGCCAGAGCCTGCCCCGAAAGACCAGGCAGGCCATTTTTACTATGCCTCTCGGCTTTGGCAGAAAAGGATCTATTCTCGTGCTGAGCAAAGGCATCGCTTCTCCATTCCCACCTCTTCATACAGCAAAATGCTCTGCATCTGTACAAAACAGTCTCATAATAAAATAATGCCTGAAGTATTTACAAAGAAAAGATCAAATGAATGAAAGCATATTGTCCACAACAGCAAGGTTATAGCAGCAGTCGCATGTCTTCAAAGATATCTGGCTTGATATATGTTACATGCAGACATCAGCAGGGAGGCAGAGGAGACGGTAAAAAAAAATAAAATAATAAAACCCCCACCCATTCAGCAAAGTCCTTGATGTTGTCCTAGAAAGAGGCAGTTAAATTTGCCTTTCAGCTTTCAAAACATAAAAGCAAGGGGTGGATGCGGCCAGGAGGGGATGGGGCAGGATCACGCAGCTGTGTCAAACTCATCACCCCCTCACCAGTCCACTCCCCACGTCAAGTCACGCAAAGGGGAAGGCAGCAGGTTCCCCAGGTCCAGCTGGACACGGGGAAGCAGGTAGACAGAGGGCCCAGGACACATGTACGCTTCCCTGACACTGCGCAGGGCTGAGGCTCCCTCCACCGCCTCGTTTCATGGTGAGGAGCGACAACGATCAAGAGCGATGGCAGCACCCGCCGGTTCTGCAGGGAACCGATGGGATGAAGAAGTCACGATGGAGGAGTGGGAGATGGGGCTAAGGATCTTCACCTCCAGCAGCAAATTTGCAGCGGGTGGCTCTGGGACTGGTACAGGTAATGGCACATTTAAATACCAAATGTGGTGACACAGGAAGGTTTTCCTATTAACCTTCTCAGAGAAAAATGACCCCATCAGGACTTTCCCTTCTTCTATGTGCTGCTATTATATGCCACAAAAGCTGAAACAAAGTTATGGAATATAAATACCAGAACAGATCCCTAAGTAGACAACAAAAATAAGTTAACATTTATAAAAAAAAAAAAAATACATACAGCAAGAAATCTGCATATTTTTAAATAAATTTCTTTGGAAACACACTTCCAGTCAGAATTCACCCCCGAACAGTCATTGCTGAATGTCTTAATTGCTCAGAATCTGGTACCCAAGGTAGGGAAAAACATCCTTACCTCCCCGCCCACCACATCTTCAGTGCTTTTTGGAAGGCTGTGGAGAGTACCAACCTTGCCTGTGTTTAAACAAAATAGACCTCAACCTAGTGGCTTTTAATTTCTATATTCTTCTCTCCCCGCTTGAACAAGACTTTCTATATGCACGAGGTGCAAAGGCTTGGCAGAAGGTCAAGACCCAGCGACTGGAGCAGACCTTGACTTCATTTGGTGGGGGGGAACTGCACTCAAAACGCACCCCGAAATGCACCCGGGAGGCAACGAACACATTGCCTTCACTCCCTCCAATTCCAACCCCGGCAAGAAAAGCCTCTCAGTGTACTAGAAGGAGGCCAAGATCAAAAGTTTTCAGTGGGCAGAAAGGCTATAAAGTCTCTCTTGGAAACCTGTGAGAGATGGTCCACGGTCGGGCTGTGTAATCCAGGAGATCATCTGGTTCCCCCTTTTCTGCTGCACCAGATGCCTGGTGAGACCCTGGTCAAGTCATGCAGGGGTCTGTTCTTCAGTTCTCCATCTGAACGATGGGAACAAGAGCCCGTCCCCTTTGTCAGAGAGAGCCATGCTGGCAAACAGATTAAAGATTGTCTGGTGTTCATGTGGAGGACACCTAGGACAGCATCCACTCAGGTTGGGAGAACGGATTTCTGCAGTAGCTATTTGGGATGCCCTGTCCCTGGAAGCGTTTGAGGCCAGGTTGGAGGGGGCTTTGAGCAACTCGATCTAGTGAAAGATATTCCTGCCGGTGGCAGGGAGGTTGGACTACATGACCTTCAAAGGTCCCTTCCAACCCAAACCATTCTGTGATTCTACAATTTGTTTTTCAGTACAAGCTGAAGCATGAATTTAAATCAGTGGCACTACATGGGCATGGCCCACCTTCATGATGGTTTAACAAGCCTTTTTTAGGGCAGTGGATTTGGCTGGGGAAAGCTATTAGAATTAAAAAAAAAAAAATTGCATCCTACAGCAAAACCAAGGCATTGCCAACCAAACACAGACCCTGGTCTCAACTCCAAATTTCTCACCTTTCAGGACAGCCTGGAGATGATCTCCAGCCCCAAAGGGAAAGCTCCTCTTAGCACATCAGACCATATGCGCTCACGGATCAAGTTCAAGCCCCTGAGGATCCTCCTGTGCTTCCCCTTCCCGGGGCAGAAACGCGCTCCACCTGCTGACGCCAGACCAGTCTCATGGCCAAATCCTTCGCTGACGCCACGTGGCCAGCGCACAAAACTGATGCGGGGAGAGTGAAAGAGGTCCCCACTTGTTGTCAGAGCCGGGCTCATGAGCACTTGTGTTAGCCACCTCACCACTGCAGCCGCACCGCTGGTGATGCCAGAGGCGAAGAGGTAGGACGGCTCTTTGGAGACACCTGTTCTTTTTGAGTCATTCAAGTACTTGCACCACGTAGTTTTATGACTAAACCTAGCAATCCCTCTGCTGAGTGTACAGGCAGCAGAAACATCTGCTGGCCTTACCTGCGCGCTGGCAAACAACCATTTACCCAACAAGCAGCCACCACAAACCCTCCCAACATTTCACAGCAGCAGTGCGCTTTAAAGCATATGAGTACATAGTTAAAAAAAAAAGTTAAATACAACAAAAACTATGAGGCCTGATACTTTAAAGAATGCAAGTCTTGCAAGTGCTTTCTTAACCAGGTGAAAGCCAGTGTTTGGCAAAAGCCTTTTTTTTGTGCGTACACGTCGGGTACAGCTCATATGGGGTGAAGGATGGATCTGGTCTAAGCCTGACAGTAGCACTGCATAATCTGCTCCATGTGTAGTCAGGTAGAGTATCTGTGGGGAGGTAATTCCCGGGGCTACTGAAAGAAAGACCTTTGTGAGGCCTGGTTTCATAGCAGCATTGAAGGTTAACTGGCACACAGAAGCAGTTTTCTTTCTACACACTGGAAAAAAAACAAAAACCAAACAACCAAAAACCAGAAGAGGGAGGAAGGGAAGCGCATAGCCCCAGATTAGCTGACAGTGTCGCTGGGAGTATGCCAGAGGTGTGGCTTTTTTCCTTGTGATCCCTTTTAACTGTGCTACTAAGCAAACTGCAAGCTGCAGCAACAGGGCTGGCGGGGAGTCCTGCATTACCCTTCCTTATTCTTGCCATTACTGATTAACCAGATGTAACCTGGTTCAGGATCCCCACCACAAAGCATCCTTCACTGCAGCCATTCCCCAGTTGCCCATAAGCCAAACATGCCGTCATTTACAGCTGTCCGAACCAGCGTCCGTGTTTCTCTCTGCATCTGCTGAGGCTGTGTAGGTGGCTTCCACGCTGTGCCATATTCCATAGGTAAAGTAGATGATAAAGCCTGCAGAAGCCAAGAGGAGAGGGCACCGTTAGCTCTGTAAGGAAACAGAAACCACTACTAACACCGATCGACACAGGTTATACCAGGGATAAGTCCAGCCATCCTGATAGCTAGCTTCTACCGGACAGCCACTACCTTCCTTAGAAAAAAAGCCATTAACACAGGCACGAGTCTTTAAAACACAGCCCACCCAGGCCCCAAACAGGAGGGGGCTGATTACAGAATAAACTTCTCATGCTTTCCAGCGAGATCATTGCAGTCCATTCTGCAGAGAGCTTTCTCTCTCCGTTTTGTGTGCCTACAGCCTCCATCTCAGTAAAATACATCCGCAACTGATGCTAGTCTTACTTGTTTTCATCGTAACAAATTCCCTGGGCATTTCAGACAATTCAGCCTTCTCCACATGGCTACTGGGAGCACCTTGGGATGCAGTTCAGTTCCTCCGTCTCCAGAAGCACAAGACCCACCACCTGGACTGCAGTTCAAGGCCAGCCAACAAGAAATGTTGTGTGCTTTCTTGTTGGCAACAAGACCCATAAGATGGTTCGTGAGTTGTTGTTTTGTCCTCACAAAGGCTTCACGACCCTTGAATTTAAAACAAGGCTTGAGACACGCTGCCTAAATGGCTTCATTTAAGTCACTGAGATTGACCAAGGATGATGAGAGTGCAGAATCCCTCCCTGGAATGCTACAATATATTTATGGTTAACAAAATCTAGTGACTTTAAACATAGCATTTTATTACTCTCTCACACTCACCTATGAGCATCCAGACTGCAAACCGTATCCATGTGCCTAGGTCTAGCTGCATCATGAGGTAAACGTTCACAAAAATACTCACAACAGGAAGAAGGGGCAAAAGAGGTACCTGAAAAAGAAAGACAGATACATTGCATCCACAGGGCAGATCAATGGGCAGGCAAGAACATCGCATCCCTTGTGATGGCTGTTACCAACTCCTCAGCTGCCAGATCTGAGAAAAGGCAAGGTTAGACCAAAACGAAGGACATCAATCCACTGTGGGAGAGGGATGTGAACAATGTTGTTCACCTGTTTTAAGAATGGTTGTCCTCGTTTTGTGGTCTGGAAGGAGGCAAGAGGCAAATTTTAGCAGCAATACTAAATACTTGTGGGGCAAAGGAGAGAGAAGGAAAACCAAGGACTGCATCACGACAGGCACCTACTGAAGACCAGGAGAAGAAGGTAAGGGGAATGTCAGAGGAGGGACCTGAGGAACTTCATCCAGCAGGTACTGAGGTAATGAAGCAATATAGAGCAAATTTTCCCAGAGCAGAAGAAAAACAGGAAATATTGTAAGAGACAAGTGCAGCTGTACCAAGAATGCCTTAATGATCTGAGATACAAAGAAGAATAAGACAGTAAAGCCAAAATGCAAGAATCAGAACATAAAGAATAACACAGGCATGTAAAGACAAAATCAGAAAGAACAAATTATAACAGTAAAAAGGTTTGTGAATATGGTAAAACCAAGAGGCACATGAATTTCACTCCTAAGGAAAAAGGAGGCTTACAAAAAGAAACAGGCTGAAATGTAGGCTTTTCTTGATTTAAGCTTCACAAAAAAACCCCAAATTTATGGTGAGCAGCCATTCACGTCATTAGAGAAAGGGGATGGGCACACAAATTAGAAAACAGAAGAAGAATATTTTTCTAAATTAGGTTTTGTCAAGTCAGTAGGGACAAATGAAATTTCCCTAGGAGTGAGTTATGTACCCAGAGATTGCAGAAGTGATCTCTGAACTATTAATAGGCATCTCTGAGAGCTCTTGGTAGACTGGTAAGGTCTCCAAAGACTGGAGAAGGGAGACAAATTACCTATTAAAAAGAAATATAGAAAAACAACTGGGGAACAAACCAGTCAGCCTTGGATTCCCAGAGACTTTGGAGAAAAATCACTAGACACTCAGGTTGTAAATGTCTAAACGACAACAAGGAGATAAGAAACAGCCATTACAGATTTAGCAGTGACAGGTCTTATTTTTTTTTCCTCAGACAGGGTAGTGGCTGAGGGGAAAAAAAAGGAGGTGAAGTATCCTGAGTGTAAGGCAAAGAGATCTCCTCAGAAGCAAGTTCAGAAAATACAGTCTAGACTACAGTTCCGAAGTTTTCTGCTCCTGGACATTTCTGTTTCCAGTTCTGGGACCATAACCCCAAGATGAGCTGCAAACACTACCTTGGGCAACGCTGGTTCAATTAAATTATTAAAATCACAGAATTTACTGAAAAACTGTAATTGAAGAGCAGTAAAAATGAGAGCAGTTTGGAGGATGGGATTAGAATTCAAAACTAATTTAATAAGCTGGGGAAATAGCCTGAAATCAATATGATAAAACATGACTTGCAGGACTACCGGGGAAAAAACCAAAACATCCCACTGCTTGTTTAATATAGAAAGGATGGTGTGGTTGGACAGGGCAGGAAAATGACAGAGTTCTTCATACTTAAGGCTGTTAAAGAGAGAATGGTCATCCCTTAGTCTCCATGGGGACTAAGTAGGACATGAGAGTGCACTTTCTTAGAGCCTTTTAGTGGGTACCCCTTTGATGCTCACACACAAGCCTGCTTCTTGGGTTCTCTCCTGTATCCACAATGTGACATGGCCCTTCAAAACCATCCCCCTTTCCTCCGGTCTCTGTCTCTTCCATATCCTATAACCATCTGCTTCCAAAAGCACTGTCCTGCCCTTCCCTTCTGGCCACATCTTTGCAGCAGGTTCTGCCCTCCCAGCTTCTCCTGGACTCCAGCACCATTTACATTTCTTTCCAAGTCCTCTATGGTCACCTCTGATCTGACCATGTGGCTTCTCCTTCTGATTCCCTCCTCCAACGTCTCAGCTAACCCCTTCAGCCCCTCTTTCTGTGCCAAATCTCCTTCTGCCCACAGGGCACTGCTGGGCAGCAGGCTTGCCACAATGCTTCTTCTGCCATACTGCACTTTGCAGCAGAGCACCTACGCTGACATTTGAGGTTAGATCCCAAGAGGAAACCACGCTCAGAGGCGGGTCTCAGCTCTGGCAGGACATCCCTTTATGCAATGAATGGAGACTACAAGAGGTTACAGCCACACTAGCTGTAGAGCTCAAACCATCAGCTCTATTGGCAGCCCTGCATGGAAGAGTTCACATCATGCTTATATTCTCTGTGTGTCCATTTGGCCAAGTCCCCCTTCTGACACAGGCCAACAACACACTTTCTCCTCCAACCATCTCCCCAACAGCTCTTTTCTAGCTATACCTCCCAGGACACTCACCTTAAAGGAGAGCTTGGTTTTGCTTTCAGGCTGTTTCCATATAATGAAGCTGACAACGAGAACAAGGATGGCAGCAATAATCCATACAGCCTTTATCAGAATGCTTGGCTCAAGGGCAGTCAAGATACAGCTACCCACAATAAGGAAACCTGTGAACAAACAGAAAAGCTTACTGATTCTTTTTTTAGGAATGGGGAAAAAAAACCAAAACCACAAGCAGGCAAAGCAGAATCTGAAAGCTCGGCAAACAAAACAGCAACATGTGAAAAAGCTAACTGTAAGAGATATGTAAGATATGCCCTTCCCCCTATACCCACATGTACCCCATCTCTGGATTTCTTTTCAAGGCATAAATTTAATCTGTAAATCTTCAGTTATTTTGGCCATTACAAGAGCTCACCAAAATCACAGCAACGAGGTGAGCTTTCCCACCATGGTAAGTACAAGGACCTACCCACCAGCTGGCTCATTGCCCCAGAGCCACACTGCCCAGTGCTTACCAATGATGAAGGTGGAGACGTTCACCACCGAGCCAGAGAATTTGGAAGGGTCTGAATTTGGGGGACACAATATGGCTTTGAGGGAGCACTTCTCCTCCTCCTCTGGCAGAAATCCAGCCTGTGACTCGCTGGTGCTCACAGACTCATTGTTATCTGTCTCCTCTGTTGTCCTAGCCATCTGGTATGCCAAATTAGGCTGCTCTGGCTGATACCTAGGAAAAGGGAAACGAAACAAAGAGCATATTGGTTTGGTGCAGGTTACTGTTTGTTTAAAAGCCACACAGATAGCCATGCACCCCAGATCACTATAGCACCAGAACAGGCACACATAACATCTACACCCTTCTGTTTCAGGGAGAAATTTGAGGAATAACATCGTCATATCATGAGCAAATATGGTCAGCTATTATCACTTACAGCTCTGTTGTAATGTCAGTGTTTTAAACTGAACAGTGCTCTTCAATAATCCTATCATCCATGTCACCAAAACACGATGGAGTGATAGCAGTGAGGACCAGAGACAGAGGTGGCAGGGGGACAGACAGACGGTCATAACTGGGCCATCAGGTTATATGTGGCAGTTCAGCTCTTGCATTTTGGCATGAAGGTGGCTAAGCTAACAGCTCAACAGGTATTGCACCCCAGCAGCTGCTGATCGCACCCTGCGGTGACTTTCCTGGTGCCCCATCCTCCTCCATCCCCATCTCTTCTGCTAGATTGTCTGCTGCCACATAGGGAAGGAAGAGGTGAACAAAGAATGGTAATTTTTTTGTTGTATGCGTGGACAGCACTTCATCCAACAGGGTCCTGATGCACAACCGTGTGGCTCTGTGAAGAAAAAACACTCTTCCAGCCTCAGCTCTCCTTTACAGAAGGTTTTGCCCTTGACACTCAGCCACAAGCCTGACTAAAGGAAAGGGCCATTTTGAAAGACACCTTAAAATCACTCCTGTGGGTATGTGTTTGCAATGAGGGCATTTGTGAAACACTGCAAATTGAGAAATGCAGTGAAATCTTTGGCTCCAGCCACAGCAGGGTATTAGTGGCAGGACCTTACAGCTTGGGAAACAATTCAGCTGCTACTTCATTAGGCAGCCAGTGAAGCAGCCAAATCACTGCCCAGGCTGCTACAAGACAGGCTGTCAGCTCTGCAAATCTGCGATGGGGAAGATGTCACACAATGGGTACAGCAGCTTGCAAAAATAAATTAAGAAAACATTTACAGCTGTATGGAGAAGAGGGGAGTGAGAAATCAGAGGGAAAGTAAGAAGGGCAAGGAAAATCATCACGAATTTTCAAGGGACAGGGTGGACAGCACAGGCTCAGAGCAACTGTATTACAGCACAGTGTTGGCCCTTCACCTGCTGCAAGACAGTTCTTAGTTCAATGCATTTGGTGTGAGCAGGTAAAAAGCCTCCACCAGACTGAATAAATCATTGAACACAAAGGTATTTTTCAGTAACACAGTCTTCAAAATACAGTCCTCATGGGTAGAGTGCTGTCGTCCGTGAGGTGCCAAGCAATGAAGATACTAAATTTTCAGCTTAGGTTAGGAAAGCTATGGGAACTCAGCACTTCTAAAAGACATGCACTAAGGCACTGATCTGGGAAACACTTGCTCAGCTTTTTTGCTGCTGCTAGCTTTATCTTGAACCCCCTTTCAAAAGTAAGATGACCTGAAACTGTATCCCCAGTGGGAACAAGAGTGATGACACAGGCATCCAGGACCACCCTTCTCTCATCCCTACCCGTTGGCGTATCTCCCAGGGCATTCAACGTTGATCACATCAGGAGCAGCATGGACCAAGGGTTAACCAAGTTCAGAGGACACCCTTGCAGATCCACCTAACACAATCCCCCATGAGCTTAAAGAAACAAGTTCTTCACATGCTTATAGCTGGAGATGTTCACGGTTTTACCGGGTCCATGGAAGCTATGAGGGCATCTGATCGCTGTGTGGATTCACATCTGTGTGATACAAGAGAAGCTGTTTCTACATCCATACCTCAGTACCAACACACAGGCTGCCACCAAGGAGTAAGCCAGGAGAGTCCCGATGGACATGAGATCCACAAGATCTTTCAAGTCGAAGAGAAAGGCCATAACAGCTGTAGAAAGAGAGGAAGATGAGAGAGGAAAGAAAAAAAAATCAATAACACAGCAGAACATGCGCATCTCAGGAGCGTTAACGATGATGCAGCACACGTATGACTGTTGCTCAGGACTTGGCAGGGGAGCTCGAGCTGCCCTGAGATGAGGAGAGGCAGGACTTGGTGCGTGAATACCCCAAGTCTCGCAGGCTGTCCCAGCTCAGCCTCACTAGCTGGAACTAGGGGAACCATTTACTACAGTAAATGCCAGCCTGTTTGTCTCATATGGGTATGTTCACCCAACTACGAGCAATGAGCAGGTGTTTAAGCCACAGCCTCGTTGCTGGAGTCCCCTGGCCCAGCTGCAGCACCCCTAAGGCCACAATTATCTCCTGGAAGTAGCTAAAGGGAACAGAGGATGGGCAGCACCCTGCTCCAGTGTCTCAGCTCAGCTGGGGCAAAACCAGGCTGGTGCAAGCATCAAGGAGGGCATCTAGAGGTAGCATGCTTCATTGTGGGGGTTTCCAGAATAAGGTATAGACCGCCATCCTCCAGGCAACCTCCGGTTGTACAGAACTTTGTCTAAAGGCCTTCAGAAGCAGCAGCAAGTAAGCAGAGGACAGATGCCACAGTCAGACATCCAGGTGACGCCACCAGTCGTATGAGAGCGCAGGGATCTCAGAGCTAAGCCTGGCCCAGCCCGTCCTTCCACGCACCACCTGGAGCCCAACCACCAACCCAACCTTCAAGCTCAGCTGGTAAGTGCTGTCCCTGCAGCTTCGTGTGCGCCTTGGTCCTGGGTGCTACAGACCACTCGGAGGAGACCTGAAGGGACTGCAAAGCACGTTTTTTTTACTTTATCTGGCTGTTTTTCCCCCCCGGTCTGGACCCAGGGACACCTGAAGAGGAAGGTGTGAGAGAAGCAGCTGTGAGGAGGCTCCACAAGTCCCAGCGGCAGTAGCTGAGCCCCTTCACAGGAGCTCAGAGATCATGGCAACAGTCCAGCAGCAACTCCCCACCAAAGGGGGCACGTTCTTGTAATAACAGCTCATCCTGCCTTTGCAGCAGAAGGTAAAGAGGAAGCAGCAAGGCTCTCCTCTTTACTAGGCATCGTGAGGAAGGGGGCGGCTGCAAGAAGAGGGCAAGACGCTCATCCTTGCCATCTGGGAGGTTTAATTCCTGTATTCCTGGGGGCCAGGAGAGGGAAGGGGAGAACAGGATGGCTGCCAGCTGTGACTAACTGATTAACAAATGCCAGTGCCACAGGGGCCATCTGCCTGTCTCCGGCTGCTCTGGCGTCTTCTGCCAAGCTGCTATCCGCAGGCACTGTGGTCTCTTCAGCCAAGCCAGGCCAACAGCCACAAGGATGCTGGGGCACCACTGGCTGCCACCTTGCAGGGGGTTAATTATTTTTAAGGCCAGCAGAGCACCCAGCGAGCAGATGAAGGCAATTCTTGGCGTGAGACAGGATGGCAGCAATGAACTCTGAGAAAGAGGGACAGGCAGAGAGCAAGCCATTCATGCTCACCCAGCCCCTCCAGGGCATGACCCGGAAACCCAGGGCACCCTCTGGGATGTCGTGCTGTGCAATACATCCGATTAGTAAGTGGGCTAGAGTCAGGCGGACTTATCTGCCCCTAGGATGAGCTTGTCTCTTTTCCACACATTCGTGCAAGTCTTTGGATCTTACCTGCAACGGCCCCTGATGTCACTGTTGCAATTACTGGAGTTTTTCTCTTCTCGTTGACTTTAGCCAAAAATTTAAAGAGAAGTCCATCTTCTGCCATAGCATAAATTATTCGAGGCATCGGAAACATGGAGCCTAGGAGACTAAGGACACAGAAGGGGGAAATAATCTACTTATATCACCTCCTGCTGAGCGCAGGCACACAAATGAAAGCAAGTTTATGGCAGTACAAACACAGAACAGGTGGCTTTCGTTCACTTCAGCTTCTTCTTCAAGGGCTCCCTCCACACACCCATGTTACTGATAACTGGCAACTGAGGTGCAGCTCTAAGAGTTTGGATACCCAAACTTAGCCGTGGGGCATGAACAGCCTGACTTTCAGGTAGCAAAAGAGCTGTAACTTCCATGAGCCTCTATGAGTTGCTCAACTAATTGAATAAGTCTAAGTTGATCTGAAACAACAGGCCTCCAGAGTGCAGGAGAAGATGACACGTTCTGCCTCCAGTCTGCCCTGCCTCCCATCCAGATGGCTGTCCTGCAGGCAACCTGCAGACAGACAGCCCTGGATATGGTAAGCCCCATATGCTCCAGAAGATGCCCGCTGCACTACCTGACACAAGTCTGCTCTCCACCCAGAAGGCCAGGATGTCTTGCACACAAACCGTGCTTGCACTGCGGAGTTGCCTCCATGACTTAGTCACTCAATCCAGATTTATATTCCAGAGATGCACCTGCTGGGTCTGCTGCTAAGATGGGAGTTCTGAAGCGATACTGGTCATGCGCATCTCTGAAATCTATCACAGGGTGAAATCCTGGTCCTTTTGAAGTCAATAGCTCTGAATTTCATCCCTGGTCTCGGCTCCCTTGACCCAGGGGAACACAGCCAAAGGAAAGCCCTGACATGCACCATTTTTTAAAGGAGCCAGAGATACATGTTTGCCTTGAGAGATGCACAAAGGAAGAGCAGTGTCTCACCTCGTAGAAAGCGCACACAAGGAACCGACAGCCACTGCGTAATTGGCTCCGTCCCAACCCACATATTTAAAGGCATTGGGTAAAGGGCTATTAGTATCCAGCTGGTAGTAAGGCATCATGAGCGTCAGGGCAGCTGACACACCAAAATAAGCCACGAAGCAGATGAGCAGAGATGCCACGATGCCAATAGGAATGGCCTTCTGGGGGTTTTTTACCTCCTCGCCTAGAAGGAAGAAATTGAAATAGCAGCTAAACGATGAGCAAAAACTTTATCCCAACCTGGGGCATGCTGGCCGGGGCTTTCAAAGGCTTCATGGGCAGTGAAGCACTGTTTGACCATGATGCTGCTGATGGCCTGCCCCATCCCCTTTGCATACCAGAGCCTGTTTGCTCCCACTTCTGCTGCTCCTGTCACACCTTCTGACAAACATTTGTGGAGGCCTTGTAAACTCAGGCACAGAAACAATCTGTATTAAAAATATTCCTTTCCCCAAAAAGGATTATTTTTACCTCCAATTACTCCTGCTATCCACTGATAGTGCAGCCCCAGGAAGAGTTCAATGATCACAAATGATGGGACAAGAAATGATTGTGCAGTTGTAGGGCAAATACTTGGGTGACCATTTCAGTTAGCATCTCCACCAGAACTACTACACAGTGAACACAGCACCAGAGCAGCCTAGTTCCAGGGAAAGGCAGACTTTGCACAGCACCTGGAAATCATACGGATCTTTGAAAATCCCTCCTAGAAAATGGACTCCCCCTCTAGTTTTTACAGAAAATTTTCAACAACCGAGTTGGGACGAATGTGTGGAAAAAAAAAAAAATCCTCAAAATTCAGGCAAGGATTAATTAAGAAGCAACTTTGAGCCTTCTCTGTCCTACAAAGTTGTGCTTCTCTGAAAGCAAGAGCTCCTGAGGTTTGGCATTTCAGGAGGATGAACCAATAAGCAGAGACCTATACACCTGTAAGTCAAAGGCAGATGAATGTGTTTCTCCTCCAAGGAGAGGCCCTAGGGCTGGCTGGAGTAACGGAGCGAGCACTTCTCAAACTCCTTGGAACAAGAGGCAGTACTGCTTTATCTGTCTTTGTGATGATCTCCTCCTCCCTCTGCTCCAGCTTTGAAGCAACTCAGTTCTTGCCAAATGTGAAATTTAGGATAATCCTTCCTTTCTCCAGGGAATTAAGATTCCTCTTAGCCAGGAGAAATATGACAATGCTGATGGTTGCTCTCTCAGAAGGAGATCTCTGAATCTTTGGAGATAAAAACCTCCCTCTGATTTTGAGGCACAGCTTTAGGCTACAGATGACTCCCCAGAGGCTCCCTCTTTCTCTGGCTCTTTAAATACACTAAGCCAGTGGAGCTTCTTCAGCTGAAGGCACTGAAGAACCCTGCTCCAGAAAAAACTGTTGATTAAAGCATCATCTAGAGTTAAGAGGTTCAAACTTCACCAGTCATACAAGGCATCTGAACCTGGACCTTCCCTGTTTGCCTAATTGGTAAAGCTGGACGTGTTTTCTGTGGAGTCTGACCTGGTTAGTGTCATCAATGACCATCCATGAGATTGGGCCCTGCAGGCAAAGAAGAAGGGAGAAAGCTTTTTTTGTGGGTTATACGGTCTAGCTGCCTGCCACAGCAGCTAGAAGTCAACACTCAGGCACCCAGGGACAGGGACATACTCAGCACTTTGACTATTAGGAGCAGCTGAGCTAAAAGTGTATTTTGGGCTGAGGTTCAGAGAGGTGATGAATGCAGTGCCCTGAATTACTCATTATCTGTGCTGTGCAACATTACTGAAAGCCAGTCTACCAGCAACAAGGTTCATAACCAGAATGAAGACATATTCCCTCTTACCTGTAGTAGCAATACAGTCAAATCCCACGAAAGCATAAAAACACGTGGCTGCCCCTGAGAGGACTCCTTTCCATCCATAGGGCATAAACCCTCCAACACCGTAGAGCAATTCTTCCTGTGTCTGACTAAAAGGCATGGCACTGGGTTAGAAGTCATCCTGCCTAGGTGGGAGTAACAAAACTATTCATATAGCTCATAACAAAATCCAAAGCCGAAGTTTGAAGGAACACGCTCTCCCTTTCACACACTAGCATACAACTACCAGGCAAAACGCTAAGCCCTACCCACTGCTGAGCTGTGGACTGGCCTGCAACGGTCTGGAGAATGCATGGAATAAAAATGGTTCATGGTTTATTCCCACCACCTGGTTTTGGGAGTGGATAAAAATGTCTTGGCCAAGACAGAGAGAAAATAGGAGAGGAATTTTAATATTCATGCTAACATTACTGCATGTGTGTAGATATATGTACTCTTTTAAACATAAGCTTTTGAAAAAGCACAACATGTAATTCTGAAAGCTGAAGACTAAAAAACATGTAAACCATCCACTTTCCACCTAAAAGGGACTCTGATAAAGTGTAGGTGAGTAGACATCAGAGAGCAATGCAGGGTGCTGTGACTGTCTAAAATCCACCCAGTCCTCCATTCTCAGCTTCAAAATTCCCTGTGCCAAGCTCATTCCCAAACCGTGCTTGCAATCCTGAGGGAGATGAGCCTGCATCCCTGACACACCAAATGCTTTGCTGAGCCTCATCCAAAGTTCATTAAAGTCAGCGGACAGACACGTACTAATCCCAGTGCACTCTGGATCAGTACCCCAGATCCATGGGCCTGTGTTGAGTCATGTATAACATACCCTTCAGTTCAAGTGACTTAGGTCACTTTTTCAGGGAAAAGCCTTTGTAAAGATGAATTAAGGCAATTAAAGTAAATCCCAAATCTGCAAGCTTTATCAGGTGTAAGCGTCTGAACTCTCTTGTAGAAGCTCTGTGGAGACTTAGATGAAAACTGGCCTGTTATTTGCAGAAATAGCACTACCCAAATGTGGATTGTGCTGGAAATAATGATAAAGTAAAGTAAACCCCAGACAGATTTTACAAAAATAGTAAGTGCTACGGGTCAAAGTGCTACAGTTACACTTTGAAGCTATTGCACTAATTGCTCCTTGCATGGGAATAGCAATAGGAAAGAAGGGGGGACCTTTCCTATAGAAGCAATTTATTCGCAGCAGGCTGAATTTTGCTCAAATTTGAGAGGCTCAATAAGCGGCTTGTACCCAAGCCAAACTTGATCCATGCAACATTTATGAATCTCTCCAAAGCCAAACTGTGCTTCCTTGCAGGCCAGCATAAAGGGTTTAGATAGCAATCCAGGACTGAGTTGATGTATGTGGAGAAATTTAAAGGCCCTCATTCTGTGTTGTACAGTCTGAAGCAAAAATTGAACAGTCTTGTATCACTGGCAACCCTTGTAAGCTCCTTAATTTTGATCTTGTATAGGAAGACAGGATTTTGGCCAAGTAGCAAAATGTCATTAAAAATGGATTTGTGATATGGTTGCTGCAATGCATTGAAGTAACCTGTAACTTGCCTTCATTTTATTGAGGCATTTGGGACAAGGTCTCCAAAAGGCACAACGGTGCCTCAAGGATATTGCCCAAGTGTCCAAAGAAACTACAGAGCTATACTTGGTCATGGCTTCGCAGAGACACCAGAGCCAGCCTGGTATAGCCTTGAGTAGGCAGTTGTCTAAAAAGCTCTCTTCTCTCAAATTTGGATGCTGTATTGGTCAGGAGGCTGGAAACAGTCAGTTCTGCAGCAGGGCCCATGTTGACACAGCCTACCTCCTACCAGTTACAGCCCATCACCACAGTCTGCTTTCAGCAAATGCCCACCGAAACCAGCTTTGCCTCCAAGGTATTTGGCAAAGGAGGGAGCCATCCCATTTTCAAACCACTCCACAACCCCCCCTATAAACTTGCCATTGAAAATGCATCAATTTCAGAGCTGAGAAGAAAAGATCCAACCTACTTCTCTCTGTAAATACTGTGGTTGGTGATGTAAATGTCCTCTTCAGTCAGCTGCCAGTTTTTAACAGACCCTTTCACGAAGCCGGAGACCATAACGAAGCCGAGGACGAGGATGTTGATGCAGGTGAACACTTTATTCACCAGGGCAGATTCCTTCACGCCAAAAATTAAAAGCCCTGGGGAAGAGAAAAAAAAAAGGCAGACAGGCAGTCAGGTAGCAGGTGCTGGGGACTTGCAGAGGTAGACCAGCTCTGTTCGTGCTGTGCTCTGCCCAGCTTATCACACCTCATTTCTCCACAAAACCAAGTAGCTCAGGATTAACTCACCCAGGAGGAGGATGAGGACTCCAGCCCAGACAGACATTACTACTGTGGGATGTGACACAGCTTCCCACCCAGCATGCCCATTCGGCATTCACCCCTGGTAAAGCGCTTTGCTAAACTGCTTCTAGCGCTTTCAAGGCCAGCTTGGGTCACCTCATGGCGCAGCACTCTGCCACCTAGACACAGCCTCAAACTCCACTCAGAGACCTGAAGAAAGCACCCTGGGTGGCTTTTCATGAAGGAAAACTGTCTTAGAGGTCGTGGCCACATGCAGAAGTTATGAACAACATTCAACTTTCCTCAGAAGCAGGGGAAAACATGAGCAGGGACCGAATCCAGGAGGACAGCTACTTCTAGTGCTGAAGACACAGAAGAACGCGGCATCTCGGGAATCCTGCTCCCATTTAAATCAGCGGGAGCTTTGCCAGTGAGTTCAGCAAGAGCAGGATTTCAGCCTGTGGTCTTAAGAGCATCCATCTGAAGAAAAGCACATTCACAGGCTTTGGCAACCAGCATCTCACTGAGGCATAGCTCAGCTTCTCAGAACGACAAGCTCTGGTAACTCGCATTTGCTTTTCAGGTGCCTGGTTTTCAAGAACCCAAACATTTACCCCAAATCTAAGGCAGAGGCTGAGGGAGAAGGTAAAAAACTTCACATGGGCCTGAGGGAGAACAGAAGCACAACAGGGTGTCCTTACTGCTACTCCAAGGCACTTCAAGGAGGGGGGACCATCCTGTGCACTCACCTTTCCTCCTTTTAAAACAGGAATTAAGCTGAGACAGCCACATCAGGGAAGTATTTGATAAAACTGCATACCCGCCCAGGAAAACTAGTAAGTTACCTTGTAGAAATCTGAAGCTCAAGACAGTGCAAGCAGAAATAAACTTGTAGTGCTTATATTTGGCACTAAAGCTGCTCATTCAGCAGCTTTTTGTAGAAAAGAAGGGGTTTACATTTTTTATTAAAACCCAGGGAATTTGCTCCACGCAGGGGAATAAAGTCATCGGTAATCTGTATAATTTTACGCCTCAGTAGTGCTAAAGTGAGGAGTCCTAAATTTTGTAAATCGTATCTGAGGTGAAAGACCAGATTCTAATTTGAATCTAAAGAAATTCCTATTATATACAAATGAACAAAGAGGAAAATATTCTCTCCCGTTCAGATGTAGTCCTGAAAACAGAGTCCTGCTATTGACTTCAGCAGTCCTCGATATAGTCCTAGATCCAAATGCAAACCCAGATGCCAAAGCATCCCTTGCTTATGAAGCCTGTCCCTGTGAGCACAGCTCACGCTGTAAGATGACTGTCCTGATCAGAGTCCGAAACGTTGGGATAACCTTGTCAGGGTGACACTGCAGCTTCGGCATTCTGGAAACCACAGAGGGGTACATGAGAGGCATAAATTTTTAGATTTGTCTAAATTTGGCAATGCTTTGCAAGATCCAGCTGGAGTAGAGGTAAAAGTTCAGAAGGATTTTAATTTTACAAATTTTCAAAACTTTTACAAATTCTGATCAAAGCCTTGGCACACTTTTAGGAAAAAAGAGGTCCTGACTGTTTATCACACATTTATTTCTCCGGACTCTTGCATTCACTGCTGCAAACTGAAGCCCATATGTATTTAAAAAAAAACAAACTCAAAACCAGTAGTACACGAGATTGTTACTGAGTCCCGGTTTTTTTTTTTCTCACTTTGCTGGCTCAAGGCACCAAAAATTGGCAGATTATCAAAGGGGGAATAAGGTTGATAGAGCAACAGAATGAAATTCTTGTGTAATAGGATTTGTGGAGGGAAGGATTAAACTTCTGTACCTGATTGAGGATAACAAGTCATCTTTTCTTTTCTTCCTTATATAAAATTTGATTGAAGGTTTTAAAAGTGGCTCAAAAAATATTGAGACTACTCCCCTCTAATTAAAAACCTTGTAAACAGGCTATGCTCTGTGCTAACTCCACAGCAGCTATATAGGTCAATCCAACACTTGTAGCAAAGAAAGAGTCTTTAATATGTTGTCCAAACCAAATCTGGACTTTGTGCCTATTCCAAAAGCAAACAATGAAATTACAGAAGGACGTCCAAGACTCACAAACCTCTCCAAGGTTTTACCTGTTAGGATGATGATTATCACCACGGCAAAGATGTCTGGGTATTTTGCTAGCACTCCAGGAGCATCCATTGTCATGTATTTTTTACAAAAGTCTTCAATGTGCTGGCCTATGATTTCATCAAACGTCGCGCTCCAGGCTCTGGCCACACTCGAGGTTCCTGCCAGAGGACAGAAAGGATGCAGATCACTCTTCGTGGCTGGCACACGTTCCAAACAGGGGGCACCTTGCACAGCTTTTTGCCATGGAGGGCCTCAAAGCAGCCTCGCATGTGCTCCCCGGGTGCTGGGAGCAGCCTTTCCTCTGCAGATCCAGCCCGCAGCCTGTATTCACGCCTGACATCTGCTTTGATGGTGACACACGCAGGTGGTGGGTCTCTGACTTTTTCCTTATGCTCCGAGCAGCCTGAACATCCCCCAAATGTGGTAATTTCTGCTACTAGAGAGGTCTGAGTTTCTTCCCATACAGCAGAAATCCCTGGCAGCCCCAGCCAGGTGACTGCAGCCCAGGCAGAAGGACCTTAGAGAAGCCAGCCTGCCTCCGACAGCGCGACGCTGGAGCACCAGAGCCTGGACCACAACACTCGCCCAGCTCTCTAAGCTCTGCACTGCAGCAACATGCAGGTCTGCTTGGTGCTAGAGCATGCAAGGGCAATAAAGACTCAGGTATGCTTTACAGGTTATCTGAGCACAAGTCAGCCTATTGCACGGTGACGATCCCAGCGAGTGGCATGACTCCTGCCTGCAGCATCCTTAGACTTGTCCCTCCAGGTCCGCTGTTTGCTGGGGTTCCCAAGAGCACCAAACCACGCACAGCTTGCCGGGGTAAGGACTGAACCTGGGGTCTCAGAATGACCAAGTCCAGGACATTGTCTGGGCCAGAACAGTCATTTCAGAGAACTGAAATAGTAACAACGAAGAGTTACCACCAGACAGTGACAGCATCGTGTAAAATAAGTAGGTTTGGGCAACAGGCAACTTCTCCCTCTCCTGCGTTAAAGTGGCTATCGTTATGGTCTCAATGTCTTACACAGTACACTATATATAACAGCATCTAATTGCATGATATAATTGTTACCGTACATAATGACCTAATTAAAAAAAAAAAAAAAGAGGTTGGTTTGGTTTTGATTTGCAGAGCAGTTCCTCAGAGGATGCTGTCATGGGCCCCCTTCTACCTAGAACAGTTTGTCCTGACACCCTCACCTGCAGGCGGGTGTTCAGGTCCTGACTCCAGCACCTGCAATCGTGTCGAATAATGGCCGTGCTCACCTACAGCTAAATCCTCTGCAGCAGCGGCAGGCAGCACCTGCAGCGAAGCTGGGAACACTCACCCCCCAAATCCAGCTTTGCAAAAGTATGAAAATAAGCTGCAGAACAGACCTGTTTGGAGACTCTTCTGTTCACTGAGACAGCAAAGTGCACAGTGCGAATGCTTTTAAAGAGGTGGGACATCAGTGCCATCAATTTAATCTTGAAAAACTCCAAAAGGTATTGTATACCACATTACAATTTTTCAGCTTACAATATGAGGGAAAAGACTACTTCTTTAGTGCTTTTTTTTTTGTCCTGGCTCTAATATATCATGTTCTAGGACAGGAACAACGAGCTACTGCACGTGTCACATTAGATGCCAGTTGCTTGGATGCCAGTTCCATGTAACTGTCAGCCGTTTATCCCAAACTCTCTGTAACCAACAGCCTTGAGGGAGCAGGGGGAATCTGACATTCTTCCAACATTGCAGACACCTGGATAATACCTTACTGTTGCTAGAGAGCACAGTGCAAAGCCACTCAGCTTGTATCCAGGAGGATTTACTAGTTCTGGGTCAGCATAACCTCACCAGATCGAGCCGGCTCCTGCCTGCAGCGCACAGCTCCCAGGATTGCCGCTGAGCTCGGATAGAGGGCTCGCTGCAGGAACAGGCACAGGCCAGGAGGTCACTGTGTGCCCCAGAAAACTCCAGCAGCGGCTTCTCAGCAGGGATGCTGTTACTCATCATATTACCAGCTCCCACCAGCTTCCAGTTCCTGAAATGCTTCCCACAATCTGGCACGGTTCTGCAAACCCACAGCATCCCAGAAGGAAGTTCACACCAGATCCAGGTCCTGGATACCTCTTCCTTCTGCCTAGACGACAACCGATCAGTTGCACATCCATTTTTGCTCATCACCCACTTCTAAGACCCCATACCTGTCTTCCCCCAAGCCAAATCACTTCAATTAATTACAAGCTATTGGCCACCCATCCCGGGACCCCAGGATTTCTTTTTCCACCCCCACAATACTTTCTGAACAGATGTCTGAGAACTTCAGCGTGAAAGAAACCAAGCTGGCCGAACGCCTTACAGATGCAAGCTCCCACCAATCTGCCTGGGTTTGGTGGCACTGCCTGGCATTTTCTGCAGCATGACTAAGAAAAAAATTGGCTTTCTACCCCTCTCAACCCCTGGCTCTGAATTGCAGCATGTGCCTGCCAACATATCTTTCTCCTCCACACCCCTGAAGCTGCTGGGAGCTGTCCTTGCTCACAGAGGGGCAATTAGCATGGGGAAAGGAGGGGTGAAAGAAAAAAAAAAAGAGAGACCTGCTACAGCTCACATCCTCCCCCAGTTGTTTTTCCTGCTTGGCCGCCCTTCCTTCCAAATTACAAGGAAGCCAGTTGCAAACATGCATTTTTGTCACAGGACTGAATTAAAAGTAACAAAACTGTGTTTGAACACATTCATGGATAATATCTACTTATTTTTTACTGAATTTTCTGCCTCATGATAATACACTGAGCAGCCAACTCTGAAATAAAAACTGAGGCAGTGGTTCAAAAGCCATTATGAGAGGAGGGGAAAAAAAAAATAATCTCAGAAATACCAGCCTCAGCCCAGGTCCAGGGAGTGTAACTTTCAGTATGTAAATCTTTTCATCGTGCATTTGCAGAATCAGATTTTGGGACAGCATCCACAGCTACGTCTGTCATGTTGGTGGTCCAGTATCATAGTGGGAATGGCCACATAACTAACTACACGAGGAGCATGGAGGAGACTATTTATCATTGCATTTCTGGAACAGAAGATAAATCACCAAGAAATCTGTTCAATTTTTCTACATGTAGCCTAAGCAGAGTCTATTTTAGAAGTCTGGAGGAAATTATATGCTTACTTTTTAAAAAACTATTTTTATCCCCTCCTTGCAGTGAACCTGATTCATAAAAGAACCCCAGGACTCAGATTTCCTAAGGAGATGAGTTTAATTGACTCTGGCTTTTCATCCTCTCATTTCTTATTAAAAAAAAAAAAAAAAAAAAGAAAAAAAAGGAGGGGGGGGAAAAGGTTTCAGGTGGCACACAGAGCAGAACCAGCACAATCTCAGACAAGCAGCTGCTATATCACTATATCGTTCTTGATAAGATCTTACCCTCCCCAGCACCATGGAAACTAATCTCCAAGGCAGCACTTACACATCCCATAAAATGCATTTAAAAAAAACCCTCTCCCTTCATTAATTTAGCATAACATTGGTTTTCATTTTAACTAGTAAGTCTTCGCTCTCAACTGGCAAGTTGGTTGCAGCCTTAATTACAGGCATGATGACAAGCAGCATGCCCAGAATATGCTTGAAAAGACACGAATCCTTAATTAGCAAAGTGTGGCTTAGTTTTAATGTATCAGCTGAGTTGTACACTGCATGGTCTGAGCTTGATCCAAGGCCTCACCTAGTGGGAGTCAAGAGCTTAGAAAGGATTTGATTTGGACGTTTCAGAGACTGTGAACCGGCAGATCATCCTAAACTTAATCCTGCAGCCATTCACAAAACAAAACTCTGATCTCCAGATACTTTAAACAGGTTTCAAAGGGACCAGGAATTAATCCTTTATTAGCCAGGAGTACAGATGCTGCTGTGTAAAAGCATCCTTCCATCAGCGGCTTCTTTCTTGGCAGAGAGGACACACTTTTGCTCCCTGGCAAGCGTGCAGCGGCCAGGGGATGCCACAGGGATGACGCAGAGATTCAAAAGAAGCTGTAGCAGCAATAATCCAGCTTCAGGACAAACTCTCAGCCCACAGCACACCACTCACCTTGTCAACTGACAGGAGCCAACAACAACATGCCCCACAGACGGGTCCTGAAGTCCTCGGTGAGTGCAAGAGTGCAGCACCTATTTTGTAACAGTAACGCATGTGCCCAAACAAGGCTGATCTTACAAACTGGGCTGCTGTCCCGGTCTGACGCTAGGGTCTCGCAGCGCACCCACTGTACTTACCGATAACATAGGAGAGGATTAAATTCCACCCTGTGATGAAAGCCCACAGCTCGCCCACAGTCACATAGCTGTAGAGATAAGCTGATCCTGTCTTAGGAACTCGAGCACCGAATTCTCCATAGCAGAGTCCGGCCAGCACTGAAGCCAAGGCAGCAATCAAGAAGGAGATAACGATGGCAGGTCCTGCGTTCTCCCGTGCCACGGCTCCAGCCAATACATAGACACCTGCACCCAAAGTGCTGCCTACACCCAGAGCCACTAAGTCAAATGTGTTGAGGCATCGCGAGAGCCGACTGTCTTCTCGAGTGCAGTCCACATTTTTCCTGCGAAGAAGCTGGTTTCCAAAATTGATAATTTTCTGACACTCCATCTTCGTGTTTGGGCCTGCAAGAAAGATGCTGCCATCATTACCTGGACCAGGATACACCCCAGAGCACCATCACTGCACAGGTACACTGCTACAGCCCTATTACATTTCAACAAATTAATCTTCCCACCTTCCACTTTTTTACATGGCAAAAGGTCTCCTTCAGCATTTCACCTAGGCTTAGCACAAGGAATTAACAAAGCCCATCTTTCAGATTTCAGAGCGGTTTTCCTGGGCTGGGAATTAAAAAAAAAAAAAAAAAAAAAAAAAAGACAGATATACATAGAGAGACGTACTTATATATGTTTTTTAAGTCTCAGGGTGAACTAAGAAGTGAGCGTTACATCCCAGAATAAGGCACCACACGTGCTACTGTCCCTAGAGCACAACGCGACCACATGCTGCAGTCAGTGACATCATTTGCAGTCTAACAGACCCTCTGGGACATTTCCCATCTCTAAGCTCCAGCTCCAGCCACAGGCACTAGCACAGGCTGCTGTTGCCTACTACTGTGCAGGCTGAAACAGATATACTTTAGGAAAAAGGACATGTAGAATCGAGTTCTACTTAACCTGGTTACACTGAGGCAAAGGCTCAAGCTATTTTGCATTTGCAACAACTGAAGCAAGAGCAGAGTGGGGCTCCCTGAACGTCCCTGTCCCACTCAGAACAGAAACGCTGCAGGACAGGGGTGTTTAATGAAACCACGGGGCAGGGTTTCCAGCCGTGGTCCCATTTCAGCAACTGCACTATTCCCATGTACGGACCTGCTGGCATGGCCAAACAGCAACGTGCAGCGGCTTCAGCGTGCGAGCAGTTCAGGTGCAGCTCCCCTGCTTGGGACCTTAGGATGGGATTAGCAGCAGGGTAAAGCAAACCCCTCTCTGTGGAGGGATCCCTTAGGAAATCCTTCCAGAGTTTCTCTTGCCATGAGAGACACGTATCTTGCAGTGCTACACCATGGGAAGATTTTGCTGTGCAACTCACCAAGCCTACGAATTCGACCATCTGCATAGGTGTCCACCTAACACAGACCAGTGATAGCACTCATTAAAAGCTACAGTTGGTCAAACTAGCATGGCCAGCAGTGGGGTCAGCTCCTTGAGGACATCTGTGGAACCGGTGCTGTTAGGGAATCGGTCCCTTCAAGATTTATGTCCTTGGACACTGCCTGAGTATGGAAGTTTTGTCTTACCACTTCTGAAAAAAATTAAGTGCGTTGCTTCAAAATTGTCCTTGCCTCTAGAGAACAGCTAGAGAGCTCCTCCTCACAGCATTACCTGAATCCACGAGCACAGCATTAGAAGGAATTTCTTGCTTTTTACACCACCAAGACTAGCCCCGGTTTGTCACGGGCAACCACGATGTACTATCAGGCCTTCCCTTAAAATTTCTAGGTGCATTATCTCCACTGTCGGAAAGCTCCACCAACACTCCTCTGCTCTCCAGCCAAAATGCTTTAGTATGCAGCGTTCATTCACATGCTCTTGTGCCAAGAATGGCCTTTTGCCACTCGGGTGGTTATCCCAGCGTACTTTTAGAGATCAGTCATAACCTCTTAACCTTCATTTTGCAAAGGTAAGCAATGCAAGCCCCAAAGACACAGGCAGTCCCTTGCCCTGTCTGCAACTGTTCACCTCTGAAGAACCCTCTGAGCAGGGGTGTATCCCATCAGCACCCTTCTGCTTGTTGCATCAAGAGGAACCATCAGAAGATGCAACAAGAGCATCCCAAGAGCAACCACCAAGAACTCCAGTGGGTATCCAGTCCACTGCTTTCAGCTGGACACCTGCCCACCTCCCCAAAGCAGGGACAGGGCAGTCCTGAACTTTGAACTGGGGTAAGGGGACACTCTACCAGTGTCTGTTTTCCTCTCCCAGTCCCTGACTTCTCACTAAAAAGTCCCTTTTCCACTGTGCCAGTTTCCTACTAGTCGTCATCTTCGTAAACAACTTCCTGAGTGGCATCGCATCAAAAGCTTTGCTGAAATCAAGATAAAGGACAGCTATCGTTCTTCCCTTTAACCTTAGAAGTAAAAAACCAATGGTCCCCCACCTTCCCTGTGTCTCTTATCAAATAAAACTGCCTGTCTCTCATAGGTAAACTCACGTATCTCTTCGCTCTTCTCCAGTCAATAGGCACCACCTCCTACTTTGCAGAAGTTTCACATTGCTGGTTCACCACTGTTTTCATGCTCTCGTTCTTTCTGATTACCTGTCCCTGACCCTCCTCTTCTGAGTGTTGCTCCCACTGACTGTAGCCATTTTCCTCAGGCCACACTCTGCCATCCCACCTTCATCCCAGCACCATCATCCTCATTCAGAATTTGGCAGCTGGATAATATGATGCTCTCCACAGGTAGGATGTTTCCATAGGACCTGCTGGATTACTCCTAATTTACATACACAGAAAAGCACGCACTAAAATAAAGCAGCACTGGGGGAGCTGTAACAAGGCATGTTCTTCACCTTGAATGGGCCTCCAGTGGAAGAAATCCAACACTTGTGACAAGCACCAAGAAGCTTTGAAGGTCCCTGCAGAGCCATGCTCCAACCGAAGACAACAGGCAACCTAAGCCAGAGTAACAACGCTGGCACTGACAACGACAGACCATGCTTTTACAAACACATTTGGCTCCAGGCACTAAAATCACTACTATAAGACCTGCATTCAACTCTTTAATGCCCATTAGCATTTCTGTTCTGAGCATAAGAGTACTTTAAAAGTGAATGTCCCAGTGGCCCCATTTATTAGGCTTTGGTTCACACTGCAAAGAGCTCGTGGCATGCACAAACCCAATACTACCAGGATGAACCTAAACCTAAACCTGAGGACGCTGCAGGGGCATATGTAACGCATCCCAATACCTGATAGGTGCTCAGCCTGCAGGAACAGCTAGTCCAGGATAACCTCCCCTATAAGATCTGTCATGCAGACATCAGATTCTCAGCAGCAATTGCTTTGCTCCGAAAATCTACAGGCTGCATTACTTGCCTACGTGGACACAGCCAGCAAGGATGAACGTCATCTTCCATTTCAGACTGCATCCTGTAGCTCTAAGAAGCCCCAGCCTGATATCCACATTGCACCATTAAGCCCAGCTTCAGCAGCAGGGTTTTTAAATGTTTCTTCATTAATTATGGAAAAGGTTCTTTTATTTAGATGCAATGCTGGACTGAGGCATTCACATTCCAATGAACAGTGCCTCATATACCAATAATGGAACAGCAGTATACATCACACACTAACATCAATAGTATGCTGAGAATAATGTGTAGGCAAAAATATTACTAAATGCAATTTACAGTACGGTCAAGTGAGATTGGTACTTCATCAGCTCCAGGTAAAACCCAGTGTAAAAGGTGGGAAAATACATACTAAGAAACTTAATAAACTGAGTCAGCTATTAAATCCCATGCTTCAATTTTGTCACCACAGCATCAGCTACAGAATCAAAAATCCTCTTCATTTTTCCAAGACACCAGTCATAAGCTCTGGCTTAAATCCCTTTCTCTTGGCCTTATGCTAACTCCCCTACTATGAGAAAGTAATTACAACTGCAGGAACAAGGCTGAGGACTTACAAGCCCCACCGTGTCAGGAATTGTCTCCTCCACCAAAAGCTCTCAAACACACTCCCAAGAGACATGGATTTAGACTAATGGAGAAAGGCAGGTTTCAGTCCAATCTTACAAAAATCTCATTTGATGAACCATGGGAATTCCCAATGCACACAGAGAGGGAAAACGATCTTCTCCCTTCAGAAGGAAGACAGACCTCTACCTAAGTGCATTTATATGTCAGGTTGCTCAGGCAGTCTCCTTCCCACTTGAACCTTACCCAAATCTGTGTCAGCCAGGACTGCCTGTGGCTGGACACCTGCCCACCTCCCCAGAGCAGGGACAGGGCAGTCCTGAACTTTGAACTGGGGTAAGGTGACAAGAAGAGCACTGCGCCGGAGCATCCCCTACGAATTTCGTTGCTTTCTAGGACAACACAAGTCCTAGGCTTTGCTTAACTCCCACCAAAGTGATGCAGAGATCCCACTGATGGCTGCATCCTATGAAGACCACAGCAACGGGGCTAACTCATCCACCCTGCTCAGCAGTGGTGGTGGTTTATGTTCAGTCTGGACCTCCAAGAAATGGGGAGGATCCCAGTGCTATGCACAAGAAAAAAATGCTACAGAAGATACTAAAAAAGCCCTCCAAAACAAAACAAAGAAATCCCTGCCATAAACTGCACCCACCTATGGGCAAGATACCCACAAGAGATTTGTTACTGGATTTATTTTCCAAAGCTAGTGTGAAAGTCAGGACCAGTTTGACTCAGAACCAAACTCTGGATTTCAGAACAAACATGGGTTTATTCTGCAGTACAGAAACATCAAGAAATGCCAAAGGACTCGTGAAAAACAGTTTACTTCTTGCTAAGTCAGTATTTATGGCAAGGTTTAGACATTCAATGGCCTGAACAGAGGAGTTTGAAGCAACACAGAAGAATACAGGAAAGTCCCAGACGGGGCTATTAATAAAGACAGAAAATGGAAAGGAGGTAAAGGGATGGCCCAGCTCAGCGAGAAGCTGAGCAATGAGCCAGGGAGGTCTGCAGAGATGCAGTGCAGCTGGGCAGGGCTCCTCTGCCCTTTGCACAGAACCCCTGGGCAGGTCCTTATGGACCCCTGAGGCTGAGCTGGACCAACCATAGGGGAACACCAGAGATGCTCGGAGGAGATCTTCCTGAGACATATCACCCTGGGCGAGGCTACAGGTCCAGGCCTCCCCAAATCCCAGTGACTTACACGTTATTTTGTGTTCCTCAGGGTTTGCACCTCCGAGTTGACATCAACCTTGCTGAGCATACTGGGTTTCATCCTACAAGCTGCTGAACATTTCTTACATGGAAAATCAAGGTGAGGGAGGAGGGTATCCTGAAAGGTTGGGCCACGTAATATGCAGAAGGAAAAGGTTTGTGATGTGCACTCACTCATCAACACGTGGGTTTCTATGATGCCCACACAATGGTGCTAACCCTAAGAGCCAGATGGCACTAACGATACGCTTGCTTGCAGTCTGTAAGGGACCTACTGTCCCCATACACTGCAGAAAGCTCCAAGGAGGACATGCTCTATGGTGAACAAAAGCAAAAGGCAGAGGTCAGGCTGTGCACAGCCTGACATTATCTTTGTCTAGGAAGTGCCTCCAGGTGGAGGTGGACCAAGGCTGCCCACAGATGAGAGTCACTCTCCCTCCTCCTTCCATCACCATGGACACCCAAGGAGCTGTGGATGCTAAGTCTCTTTCAGGATTTGGCTCAAGGTCTCTGCTTCAAAAACATACTACCTAACAATAATGGTAGACCTTTTATTTCCTACCTAGCCATTTGACTCAAATTTAACTAAATTTGGTGCCTGGCAAAGCGAACATGACTCAGTGGTCCCAACCCAATGGGAGTTTTATCTTTGCATTGAAAATGAAGGCAGATCTGGTACCCAATGCCCTCCCTTGCCACACACATCATCACAAATCACTTCTTTGGCAAGAACGGGGCCAGGGAGGGGCAACGTCCCCAGAAGAGAAACAGCCCCTTGCTGCAGGGAAGGAGGATCAGGGCACGAACTTGGCAAGGTTTTTGGGGGCAGGGGGAACATAGGATTTATTCATTTAAAAAAAAATAATCTAGTGAATTATTTCAAGCTCATATATCACTCAAGAGTATCCCACAAGAAACGTATTTTAATACTATTTCATTTTGAAGCTCCCTCAGGCATATCTACAGGTGTTCACAGCTGTACTACAGCTATCAAGAATAAAGCAGAACTGTGTTTTATGGATAATTTGTTTAGAAGAGGGGCTATTCAATTGTGACAGACATGGAAATTAAGGCCAACACCCTGCAACTGGCTTTATGCCATTAGACAGCACTCTTCTGGGTGATCTCAAGATCAAGATATCAACTTCATCCTGCCCAAAAAGCATCAGAAAGTCTGAGTGTCTCTGTTGTGAATAAAATACCTCCTACGACCCGTAGATAACAGATGGGGAGCTGGGTACAGGGCACAGTACCCAAGCTGCAGGCACGTTCTGCATCCCTCACAGGGAGCACTGTCCTTCATCTCACAGATGACTGATCACCATCCTAAGCATCTCTTACATGTTTTTGTTGCTTTTGAAACAGCAGGTACCAAATCAACCTTTCACTTTCAATCATATTCACTGTAGCTTGGCAAAGAGACCTTCAATAAAGACAAGTCGGATTTTTTTCAGGAGAACAGTCTTTTGGTTTATCAGGATGCAGTACAGGGGCCATTATACCTCTGCCCAAAGCCTTTCCTCTGATATCATTTGTTACCTTTGCAATTGTATCAAAGGGTGATTTTGGCGGAGATTATGATTTTTCCCTCCTTAGAAGTTGGATCCGGCTGTGATCTTGCTTTCTGAAACAGCCGTTCTTGCCTTTGAAGTGAGGAAATGTGTTCTGGTCTGGTTCCTCTCACTCCCACTCCCAACCATACTTGAAACGATGAGCCTTTTTTTGAATGTACGGTCAGTATTCCTGTGGCATAACGCAGTCCTAATCACATAAAACAATACAAATTATTCCAGAAATGTTACCAGATGGTACAAAAGCATCTTCAAGTTGAGGAAGCTTGATCTGAATGAACACAGATTAGCTTTGTTCTGCACACACCTAGCTCTCACTCCTGCCTTCTCCAATGAGAAACACTGAGCTGCAAGCCCCGGCCGTTCAGACCCTGGGTAGGGAATGACTTCACCCCAAGGTTCTGGGCACGTTCATGTTTCAGAAAGAGCCGAGGGCTTTGAGAGCAGCGGGAAGCCATGATGCACCTAGATAACCTAACAGGGTGGACCCTGGGGCAGGGGCCACATCCTTGGGTGAAATCCTGTCCCGCTGAAGTCGATGGCAAAGCTCCCACCGACTTCAATACGAGCCAAATTCCACCCACTGCTACTGGTCCTTGTCTTTTATTTACAGTGCATTTTATGTTTGTTACTTTTGTTCCATGTCCAAATTCTTGTGCCTTGACTGTATTGTATTTTCAAATAAAATAAGATATTCTTCCTCCTCTTATCTAATGGTTAACATACCTATTATATCAGGTTGATAGATTTCCTTCCCCATTAACAACATTTTAAAAAGGGACATTCTTCAAAACAATCCCATAAGAAAATAAGCAATCTTGCATCTGGTTAACAGCAAAAAGTAAACCATAACAAACATCTGTCCAGCTAAACATAAAACACCATGTGTAAAAATAAGCTGACAGGGCACCATTTTATATAAGCAGTACTATCACTTCCTAAACAATTACAATTTGTTTCAGCTTCTGAAAAACCACTCCTTATCTAGTTCAAGGCCTTGCTGCTCCTGAGAATTTTCTTCTCCAATTTGCAGAATAGCATAAAATTAAAGCTGATTATGCAGAACAAGGAGCCTTCTACTACAGAAAGAAGAAAACCCAAGCCTGACCCCGCTGCACATCCAATGAACTCCCTGGGCACCTCCTCGGAGGAAGCACAAGCAGAAATCCCCACTCAACATTGTCCCACATATGCTTATATCCATTTTGAAACACATGGAAACCTCTACTGCCATCAGTACCCTTCTCTTACAGCAAAGCGATGTCCTGTGGTCAGTCTTATTTTTCCTCAGCATCCATTTGGTCTTCAACAAATGTATCCCCCAGACAGCCGTACCATCACTGCTACTAGTCTGCAGAACAAAGAGCTTGTGCTTATGCCATGTTGGTATGTTTGGCAAACAATGTAGAATGGGTTTGGCGCTCTGTATTTACTTTAAACACAGGTCAGCTCCCTGAATAAGCATGTAGTGATGATGCCAACTTTTTTCATCAACACACAGGTAACAAACCCATTTGGGAGCCCTTTTCGAAAGGCTGATTTTGCTATTTCCATCCCCAAGGTAGCGCGATTCACAGAGAAGTCCTATGCAGAAAAAGAAGAGGTGGAAAACCTCAATTCCAACTACTGCCATTAACATTACAGATATTTGGGGGGTGTCAGATTTGACTGTAGACTCCTAGATGCAAAGAGGTTATGTTGTAAAGAACCAGACCAGAACCACTGAATGCTTTTTGAAGCATCATTCAGAAATCCAATGAGAAAAGTCAACAGTTCCCAAGGCACGTCAGCCCCAGGTGTGATCCATTACAGTATAAAGCAGGAATTGTGTCAGATATGTCCTTCCAAAATGTCTCGCCTTAGAAAGTCTCCAATTTTTGTTACGTTACTCTGCAACAAGTGACAGAGCAGAGACAAGATGGCTCCAGCAGACGCTGAACTTTCCCCACAGATACCTGAACACTTAATCTCAAGATTTTCAGAAGCACAAGCAAAGGACATGGCATCAGACCCTAAGGTGCGTCTGTCTGTGTGCTCATCAGCTGTGGTGGACAAGGCAGGCAGTTTAGAGAGGACACACTTGGGACAAGTGCTAAGAACCAACTCGGAGGCTGTGGTCATAGCCATTTGCAGATGCCTGCCACCAGCAAAAAGGCTGATGAAAATAAAGGAATGACCAAGTATTAGCATTATGCGAAGCTGGAAGATATCCCACCATAGTAGCAGTAATGGCAAGGAGTCCAAGCCAAAAGCCACCAAAGTAACTGTAATTCTTTGCATTGGTTTCACTGTGTGTAAAGGGATGCTGTCCTGCTGAAGTATTTTAACCAGGCAACGAATATCTTGTCCTTGTGCTGTTAAATTGTTCCTTTCTTGATTATCATAATTTTATTTTTTATTTTTCACACATGTGCATATGTATGCATATATCTCAATATACATTACAAAAATGTAGATTATATCAGTGTATATATATGGATACTAAATGTTATAGTCTTTAAAAACCAAGATCAGCCACTAGCAAGGTATTTGCTAGTCAGAAGAAGGAAGCCATCCAGTTAAATATAAACTACACACTATAAGTATGTAAGATAAGGGCACACACACGTGGGTGTGCAGTGTATACAAAACACAATCTTAACCACCTGCTTAAAGACACACTGCCTGTAAGAAGGGGACCGTATTACTCTCCTCTGTTGAGCACATCTGCTTTAACAGCACAAGGGAAGTGGTGCTGGGGGACCAGCCCGCAGTCACAGACGGCTGGGGATGGTGCAGGTTTCTGTTCCTCAAGCTCCTGAAGTGTGAGGGACATTTCCAAGGCAGCATCTCCCACTGTTCCCCAGGCATCTCATAGCCCTGGAGAATTTCTTCTATTGGAAAAGGAGCAGTGAGGTACGCTCTCTAATCCCTATGCCAACCACTTACCAGCAATCAGTTAGTGAAAGGGGAACACCAAATCCCGCTGGACATGAAGAAGGTGCTGGTGCTCCAGCATTGCCTCAGGAGAATGGCGGGCTGCTGCAGCTCACTCGCCTGTTTTCCAAACTGTCACAGCTACTGGCTGTACCAAGGTCAGAAATTCCTCTCCCATCCCAGGACAAATTCTGAGATGTCAAAGACCCTCCTTTCCCCAAGTCCAGACAAGAAGTCTCAATTTCCCCAAAATTTAAAAGCAGGCAAACTGCAATGCTTTGACTCAATACCTGCAGAAAACTCAATCTGGGTTATTTGTGGTGATACATGAAACTCATTTTGAAATGATTATAGTGATTTTTGACCAAAATAAAGGAGGGAGATTCCTGCTCTGAAAGGTCTGAGGGGAATGCTTCAACCTCCCACTATTCAAGCTTCAAAATCTCCAAAATGGCAGTTCAGTGATGTCCATTCTTGTTCACAAAGCTTCAGCTGTGATCTCCATCAAACGTGGCACACAGTAAGCCATTCAACAGGTAAAAGGTTGGATAGACATTAATTCCCCTCAGTTATTGCAGAAACACACAACATATTAGGCTTAATTTGCAGCGGGGAATTTGACGTTACGATCACTTTCCAACTGTGGGCACAATGAAAGGCTGGGACAGGATACAAGATGAGAGTCTCCACCACCCAAGTGTTGGCAAGAACAGTTTAGAGAAATACCTGTTAGACACAAACTGGATATAGTGCATCCTGCCTCAAAGCAGGGAAGACTCGGGTGCAGCCAGACAGCATGCTTGTTTTGGCAGGGTTCAACCATGAAAACAGATGTTCCTCTCGCCAGGCTACTGCGTATCGCCCCTGTAGCTGTACTAGAATAACCACCTGGGGAATTGTGCTCCAAACAGCATTGCTGAAATGAACCCAATGCTGTGCCTACAACGAACTGGGTGGCAAGCCACCGCAGCCAGCAGCTGAGGCAAAGAGGGATGGGACACTTTCCAGGGTGGATTCCCACCTGGGAAGTACCATCCAGCGAAAAGCACCTTTGGTGCCCTCAGCCCTTTTAGCCCATACCTCGGACTTCAGCTGGTGACGATCCTCTGGCAGCTCAAAGCAGCACTCAGCTGTTTGGAGGAGGAAGAGGAGGAGGAGGAGGAGGGCAGCGCCACATTTGCCACTCACAGCTCCTCAGGGATCAAAAAGTTAAGGAGATGTCTTCCTGCCTAGCCGATAAAGGGCATCACACCTCTCTCATTACATGAACCACTATTTTCTGATGAAAAAGCACCTAATTGAAAAGTCTCCCACCAGCTCCAGTACAGTCTCCTCAAATAGTTCCTCAGCATGGCTTCAAATAACACTTTGCAAGAAAATTACTTGATTTAACTCCTCAGTTTGTCATAAAACCCGAGGGGATCTCCACTGATAATTAGACTTCCCAAATGAAAGCGTGAGACAGATTGCCAGGGACCTACTCAGAGTGACACATCACCCGTAATCTGCCAGGGACTCAGCCTTGGTATCGAGCAGAAAAAAAAATTTATGCTCTGGAAAACAATATTAAATAAGTGAGCTTCTGTCTTCTTAAACCCAGATAAAATGAAGACAAAGCTTTGCTTAGCCAAAATGCCTGGCTGTGCCATTCAGCATGCTCCAGTCATGGTCCTTGGACAATAGTCCTTGGAAGTAGGTGGGAAACGTCCCTTAGGAGATAAGGAAGCAAGTTAGACAGAAATTCGTTTGTTATTAAAACAGTAGCAGGGAAACAAACAAATAAAAATATTAAGAGCCTCAACCTTCATGCAGAACAACAAACACCACCCTGCACAGACGCAGGATACATCCGATGAGACACACAGACAGACAGAAGGAAGGAGAAGACTTCCCTGAACACCAGCCATGATTTCACCAGGAGTAAGGGCAGACAGCTGAGTGGGGATTTTCAGGTGTGGACAAGGGGCAGATCAAAGTGGGTATAAACCAGTGGATTTTGCTGTGTCCCTGAGCAGCTGGGGAGCAGGCGGAGGCCAGTAAGTAGCTCATGGTGAGCAGTGGCAGCTCCAGCTGGAGGCAGCAGGAGACTCTGGTCACCCCTGCCCAGTGGCCCGGGGGCATCCTGCCTGAGCATGGACCAGGGTTTGGCCACCTTCGTGGACCACCGTGTCTGCAGGTCAGATGTTTCTCAAACAGGCACACTCTCAGCACTGGTGCACGGCTTATCACCATGCTGCTGTCCCAATTAAAAACTTCCTCTGTTACTATAACGGGTACTGACTCAAAGCAAAGGAACCCTTTCCTTTACTTGGAAAGCAGGAATGGTGTTTCTGCAAGAGGTGGAAGTGTCTGAAGAGCTTTTTTAGAGGAAATACTCTGTAAATTTCTCCTTGGAGGAATAACTTGCAGAAAGGGGAGCTCAGCCTGTGCTGGATGCTCTTGTTCCGGGAGGAAGGGGAGCAGAAGTTGTACGTGGCCAAGTCACAGGACTCCCTGTGCCTTACACCAAGATGACTCCAGGCTTCTAAGAAAGATTTTGCTAACCTTGGGTAACTGTGTTTGCAAATTAAGTGTTTAAGGTCAGGCTGGAGGGGGCTTTGAGCAACCTGATCTAGTGAAAGATGTCCCTGTTCCTTCCAACCCAAACCATTCTATGATTCATCAAATTATGCTACATCACTCCTTTGGGCTTATGCAATCAAAATAAAGTAATTAGAAAGTAATTAGAATATGTTTTCATTAATCCAGGAGTTTTTCCACTGAATTTCAGGCCATTCTCAAGGGCTTGCCCCACACAGACCTCCTGAGTTAGACCTGCCAGCAGTGCACCCTGATGTGGCTGTCGGGTAGTGACTCAACACAGCGGAAGAATTAAGAAAAACTTCCCTTTTCTGAAGAAACCAAAATTAATTTCTCACTAAGCAAGCAAGCTGCATTCAAAAATATATTGCAGCCTTCTGAGGGCACTTGCATGACTACGGACCTAATACTAAAGCTTTCTGTGAACATGATTTATGCCATACCAAAGAGAAGCCTAGTGTGAAAGGACCTAAAATATTTGCTTTCAGACCCAGTATTCCCGCATTCCAGCCACAATTCAAGGGCTCGGGAGGGATCAGCTCCTTCCAAGCCCCACGTGTTCCATCACTGCAGGCACAAACAAGCACTTCACACACACCCCCCTCGGCTGGTGTGTGCAGCCACGTACTCTCCTGCAGCAGAGATGATGCTGCGTGTCTGCAGTTTCAGGCGTGGCTCTTGACAACTGCCTAGCAGACAAGTAGTTCCCACTGGAGAGCTCTTCGGGAAAAACTCCCCCTGAGAGTCGAGGCCCTGATTCACGCTGGATTAAAAGCAATGGCTGAATGCTTGCGTCCAATCCAACTAGTACTGCCCTTTCCCCAGACATACCCCGCTGACCCGGGTCACTCAGTGCCAAAAGAGCCAACAGCACATGGCTCGGAGGGGCTGCGGATGCCCCAGCTGCCTGGGAAGAGCACGAGGAGCGGAGCATCTCGCAGGAGAAAGCCCTAACTGAGGCAGTCCGGTCAGCCCAAACCAAGGCAGAGGGAGATGCTGAACACCAATGGTGTGGCCGCACTTCCAGTGTAACTGGGATATGGCGATGTCCCAACTCCCTGACGGTTAATGACCCTCCCTGCCCGTCAGCCCATGACACATGCCTCACTAGGGACCGTTGTTTTGAGAGGGGAATTGGGCAGGGCAGGGCAGCTGCTGAGCCTGGCTGCCAGGACCACAGGATGTGTCTACATCAGTATAGTCTAGACAGACACCCACAGCAAAACGGGAGCCAAGGACGGTGCAAAGAGATGGAGCAGAGGAGGTAAAGCATGGGGCTGTGTGAAGGAGAAAGAGAGGGGAGGTGATAAAAGCCAGCCCACATTTGAGGCAGGGGGTAACAGCCCTCCAGGAGTGCAGCCAGCACATCCAGAAACGATGGACACCCCGCTCGCCTCCCAGCCTGCGAGGAAGCGCCGCTCCTTCGGCCATCCCTCACCACGGCAGGGCGGTGGGCACACACTTCTCGCCCGAGATCAAACCATCCCAGCCAGGACTGCCCACCCTGGCTCTCCCAGCCCGGTCAGCGCTGCTACCTGTGCCGCCTTCAGGCTTGCAACAAGCTGCTGGCATTGCATCATCCTCCCACCTTCCTCCCCTTCCCAGGCAGCTGCCCTCTGCAATATTCCCGGCCATCACGAGGGGAGAGGGCAGCTAAAAACGGACTAGTGTTTAGGAATAGCAGCGATGCAGAGTTTGGTGTTTTTTTGCAGGCACTACAAGCAGTTTCCATGGCAGCTTCGCCCACGCGCTTGCCTGCTTGCTGTTAAAACTTCACGCGGCAGAAGTCACTCGCTGTCATTTCAGTGTTTGACCCAATCCTGCCCGGCTCCACAGTCCTTCAGTCCCACACACCACCAGAGCTAGTAAAATCCCCTATTCAAAAGGGCAGGACCATACAATTAATTTAAAAAAAAAAAAAAAAAAAGGGAATGAAATGGTATTACTAGTCTGACTGTGGGGAAAAAAAAATTCAGTCTCGGAAATGTTTTGCAAATAATCCCACAAGCCATCATTGTAAAGACTTTGCAGCTCCTAAGCACTGATGGATTTACACTAAAATGCCCCTGAAAACTGCATCCATTTTAGGCATTTAAGCCTAAAATAAGTACAGAGCATGGCAAATGATACAAGCATGATGTTTGACTGGTCTGACAATAGGGTAACCAACCACTCCTGTTTTCACACACAGATATCACAGCCCAGTTTTGATATATTCTACCTAAATACATCTTATCAGAAAGGAGGTACAACACTGATGTGGAATTACATTTCACAGTGAGGTAGGTGTGGAGTTTGTTTGCTTTGGGTAAACGGTCTATTTTTTTAGCCACAAGCTCACTGTTCGGCTCTTCCCTGCTCCCTGACAGGAAAACTGTTGTCTAAGGGGAGCTTTGCCTCCATCTAACCCAAACGTTCAAGGCTGCTGATGGCGAGGGGTTGGGGAAAAAAGATGTCCAAGCACAGCCTGTTTCATATTTATCTCAGACCCTTTCTCAAAGTATGACAAAAGGCTTCCCACTCCTGCCTGGGATTGAGTCAAAACTTGAAGTTTGTTGGGTTTTTGGTTTTGGTTTTGTTTTTTTCCCCTCAAAAAGCAAAGATGACACCCACCAGCCAAACCGGGAGCCAGACCACAAGCCGTGCGTTTCAGGTCTCATTGCTGACAATGCTGTGCAGAGGGACCCTGCACACCCTCAACACAGGGGCTCCATACCGGCCAGCCCCAAGAGGGATTTGGGCAGAAAGCTCATAACTAACACTAAGGGATGTGATAGCTGGAGGAGCAGCGAGAGCAGGGACAACGCAGAGATATCAGCAGGTAAGAAATGCAAAAAGTTGGCAGATCTGGCCTGAGTCCAGCCATGAGGCTTCTGCAAAATACAGTGCGGGCCCAGCCGCTTGTTTTTCACAAGGAGCGGCATTACCTTGTAGCCAGCCTTACAGCTTGCTTTGCTGTCTGTGCGGCAGAAAGCCAGCTCTCGCAACCCACATCTCTCCATGAAAGGAGTTTGTTCTGGCTCCCTCGAAGTGCAAGTCAACTTACAGAAGAGATTAACTCCCATAAGCAAAAAAAAAAAAAAAAAAAAAAATTTACCATATACTTTTTATTAAACCCCGTCAGCCTAGCAGTTGTCCAATTTGTAGGCTAAAATCTTACTCAGATTTCTGATTTTTCTGGAATTGCCACCTGCACCTCCCTGCCCCTCATGCAGAAGCCCAGTCTGCCCCAAAACCCGCACCTAGAACCCAGTAACAGAGGTAAGCGAAGCCATCCAGCACATAGACCTGTCAAGGGAAGTTATGCGGCTATCCTTAAAAATAATTGTGTCCCTATCAGCAAAAGTACAGTGTTTGGAGTAAGTATGCACTTTTTATTGGGAGAAAAATGACTAATATAATCCAGTCTGCTAATACGTTCTAAAGACTTTATTATATTTTTCTACATCATCATTCCAGCATGAAAGGACATCAGTCTTCATTATATTTACAGGGCTGGGAGGGTATGCAGAGAGACCTAAATACGACAGTCTCCGAGAGATGTTGCATTATACATTTCAACGTACTTTTCTGAGCACGTACAGTGCCATCTCTCCCCATGTCACTTATCTAGAACAACAAACTTTGAAGTATAATAAACTCTGCTGCTGCTAGCCTCTTTAACCGACAGCAGGAAGGAAACAAACTACTGGCTGTAAATATTCTGCTTAGCTCCACTGTACTGGGACTTGGAAAAAAAATATTGGTGGTTTTAAAGCAAAATAACTGAAACAAATGATAATTAGCATTTTCCCCCCAAGGACCTGAACAGCAGCATGAAAAGCAAACAGCTGCTGTTGTGCCTCTGATGGTGCCCTGCAGCATGCTGTTGCGCTCTCCAGGTATTTCCTTCGAAGGAAAAAGCAGGTTCAGAAGTACTCTAGCATCTGTGATGGTTTACCAGGAGCAGACAAAGCACAACAGTGTGGCTTCACCACTTACACAAGTTTCCTTGGGGGACATCCTTGTATTTCTTCACGTGCCAACCAGGTTATGAGGGGCAGGATTCCTCTTGACTAGCTTTAGCCAACTCCAAAGCAAACATTTGGGCTTAGGGTATCATCTCACTCCCCTCTGTAACCAAAAGGCAAAGACAGGCACCTCCAGGTATAAATTCATCCCTTTGGAGGAGAGAAGGGAGGAATGATCCTCCAGAGATGCCTGCCTTCCCTAGCTACTGCAGGGCTGTAGCAAGTATCTATGAAGACTCCACCAGACCACTCCTCAAGGCAGAAAACAGACTGAACCTAGAGCCAGCAGAAGCAAAAACACCTCGATGAATTTTGACCTGTCTTTCTGTGGACAGTTAATAGAAAGACATGAAAGCCTCTGAACAGTCTCCCCCTTACACTCGTGCTCCTCAAAAATAAGTCTTCTCTGGACAAAGCTTTGGATTTCACGACTGCTCAAGAGTGAAATGCTAGCAACTTCAGGTCAAAGCATGAAGATTTTGCTTCTGCTCTTCTCCAGTTGCTTAACACACTTTTCACTTTATTGCTTGTGTTGGTATCTTTCCTGAACTGAAAAGATGCTACAGGCCAAATTCCCACTCTAATCTCACAGAAGTTCTCATTTCCAAAATCCCAACAAATACCTATTGTTTTTCTCCACCAAGATGTGGCACCTCCACCCTACTCCATCATTCAGTTGCCAACTTCTGGGTGTTACACTTTCTTCTTGCTGAGGGTGCCAGAACATTTTGCTCCTTTCTTCCAGCAGATTGTACAGCCAGAAAGGTCCTGCCTAATGCACCTGTAGTCAGCACGGGCAGCTATACAACAGTACGGCACCTTTGCACTTCAAACCTCTATCAGCCAAGTTCAGGTAGCAACTGGAAGACAGACTTTTAAATACCCATTTTGATCACTTCCTTTCTGTACAGCATCCACGTGCCTTTATTCAATGGGTTGCTACAATGGTTCTGGACAAGTTAGTCGGGTCCTCAACTACATGGCTTCTTTTTCCTATGGTGACAATTATATTATACATTCATTGTCGATATCTCTTAATAGCTACCTGATTCTTACTGCAAATAATGTGCAAAAAACCACGTTCTGTTGCTGCTCTAGGTACAGCAAAAAAGCAGGGGGGGTGATTTTGCTGTGTTTTTCTTAATGGCCTGTTCTCAGCTTTCAGAAGCTATAAGCACACAAACCAGTCTGATGCACAGACTCTCACTGCAAAGTGAGACAAAGAATAAAAATCTTCGCAACACATATGTTACAGGTCACCCTGTTTTGCAAACTTTTTGGAAAGAAAAAAACAGAGAGTGCAGTATGCAGCAGCATCCCCTGCTTGGGAATTATCTCATGTGGGTCATCAAACAGCTGTCAGGCAGCGTGCAACCTCGAGTGGAGTCTAATCAGCAATCTAAGGATGAAAGACTATATTCTGGTTACCCTAGCCAACTAATCCCCTCTGGAGTATTTTCTAAAGATACACCGCATTATTTACTTTGCTAGCTGAAACTGCTTTATGAGACTGACACTTCAACAAAATAACCTAGTTCTACAAACTCAACAATGCAGTTTTTCCAACTATTTTATTTTAAGAGTCTTTTACCCAACAAAAGCAAGCTCTTCTTCAGCTTAAGGGAACAGTTCATTTATCAAATCACAGTAATTTCTTGCACAGTAAGTTTACTCCTGCCACATACACATCCAAATAAACCTCCCGCATCAGCATTCCCAAATGAAACTACTACTAGCATTACCAGTGGTCTGATTTTGTTATGGTTCATAGCTTGTACTCCTCCCCCCCCCCCTTTCGTATTTTGCAGAATTGTTTTTTCTTACTGACTCCAGGTTTCACAGGAGGGCCGTCTGTTCCCCCGCTATCCACAAAGTTATACCACCTCCCAACCCCATTGCAGAGGCAGTTTGAGGAAGCAGATCCTGCGGAAGCATGTTCTCCCAAGCCCTGATCTCAGCATGCTTTACCCATAAAATTAAAGGTGATTTTGCATGGTATTTCTTCTGTAGCAATGGAACGTGGCACCAGACCACACCCCACAAATGCCCCACAGCCAAAGCAAACTCACCTTTGGTTTAATCAAACCACCGAACCCACGTGGTCCACTGCAGACATGCAGAGCAGCACCATATCAGTGTAGACACTGGCTTTCTTACGGCTCCAGGTGCACCGGCTGCAGAGGTAAATATCCCCAAATGTTCGATACTGCCACTGCCTTCTACCTCCCAGACGTCATCATCCTCTCTGCTCCATGCACTGAGCTATCTGTGCAGCATCCCGGATCACTTCACTGAAACACTGCTAACTTGAGTTAGCAAATATTTTCTAGAGACATACCATACCATTTACTTTGCTAGCTGAAACTTCAAAGACGTAACCCAGCTGCTAACTTGAGTTTGCAAAGATCTACCACTGAAGCAGCCTGTGTCGCCCAGCCTCATTTGAGCTGAAACAAGTCGGAGGAAAGCTGTCTCAAGCCTATCAGCCAGAAAACTGAAGTGGCAATTGCCTCTGCCACTGGGATGCCAGTGAGCAGCCGCCAGTGGCAAACTTCTCAGCAGGCACAACTGCAGCCAGAGATGATGTGCATCTACCCTACAAGTCAGTTCTTCTCACCTATATTAAAATACCTGGCAATGTAAGACAGTCAGGCTTGCACACAGCCAGGAATAACATGGGGCACGGCACACACAGCTATTTACTTTGAGAACACCTTCTCATTTGACAGAACCGGTTCCAGGAATAAAAAAAATGATCTGGTACAGAGGATTTTAACTGTCTGCCTGAATCAGTATCAGGGACAAACCCTAGTTAAATGAAAAGCTCATTGTTCATTTTTTTTTTTAACTCCAGAGTGGCTTATAATAAACTTCCAGAAGTGGTTGACTGTCAAATAGCCACTAAATTTCACGAAAAGCATAGCTTGCTCAGCAAGTAAGGACAGTAATTAATCGCAAGTCCTCAAAAACAGGATACTAAGTAAAATCCTCATCCTTGTAATTTAAAAATTAAGTGGGCCAGTAAGATCTACAAGGAAAGATACAAATAAATTACAAGGATGTGGAAAATAATGAGGCAATGAATTGCAAAATCTGTACAGCTCAGAAAAGATAACTGGGGTATTTGTCTGGAGGTCTGGTGAAAGCGAACCCAAGAGTTATTCCTCATCTCAGAAAAAGACAGGAGAAAGGTATAAGAAAATACGAAGCTAAATACTACCATTAAGTAGACAGTAATAAATTTAGTATTTTATTAAATATAGCAATTGCATGGATTTCTCAGAAAAGGGGTCAAGACATAGCATGGCAGGCACTGAGGAACAGGTTAGATTAACAGGAAAATTTCACAAGGGATCCTGCTCAGCGAAGAAGCTAGTAGCACATTTTTTTCCTATAGCAGTTACTGCAACTCCTGAACACACAAAAACTGCACCTCTACAAAAATAAAGTTTTCTGAACTGTTTTTCCCTTGAGTTAAAAAAAAAAAAAAACAGAAACTCAAAAATGTACTTGGAACCAAAAATCTCACAGTATTTTATTTTGGAAACTCTGAAATAAGGCACTTCTGTATCAGACGCCACTCTCAGGATTTACAACCCACGACCTCGGTGGTCTCCAGCGGAGTCAGGGACCCTGGCAAGAGCAGCAGCTGCTGACCCACCATCAAAGGAAGGCAGCTCCAGCCAATGCTGTCAGGGCGAGTGGGGTTCTGAGGTTTCTACAAACTGCAGCAGGAAGGTGGGAGCCCGAGCTCCTGATCCCTGACACCCCCAAACTGCCCAGGAACCACAGACAGTTGTCAGGAATCCTGCAACCAGTGCAGCTATCATAGGGCAGGTGATAGCCCCCATGTTTTGTTTGACCAGGAGATTCAGCTATGCTTTTTTCTTTCCTTTTTTTTTTGGTAGGTTTAAGTAGCCAGTGACATTGCAACAATGGCACCAAGGAGGGAGTGCTCAAGTACCAGAACAAACCCACCTGCAGCGCAAAGAGCCATGGCTCTTTCCAGAGTCACTGAGGCATCCGAGAACCTCAAAAGTTCATTGAGATAAACACTTAGACATTTATAGTGCAGACTTTTACATCCAAGCTAATGCCCCCTAATGTCAGTGGAAAGCAGCTTCCCGGTCACGACTCATCTGCTTTAGCATACTGGGCTGAGAGAAATCATATCCCAGGAATAGTCAGCCAGAGGAGGGGTTGGATAACATGAGTCAGGACTGAATACCTTGGATATAGATGACCACATTTGGCCAGATGAGCTCTGCCTTCAACACGATTCAGCACGACAGATTTGCAAGGATTTTGGCCCTAGGATAACGAAGGATGAGGATATAGCAGGTAATGGAAAAAACCCTAGGATACTGCCAAACACACCAACGTAGATAGCAGGGAAGATCCACCCTGGGTTACTAAATCTGGATCAGTATTGACTGGAGTTGACCCCAACCAACTCTGCCCAGAACCACTGAACTAGTTCTCCACACTGCCCAGCCTCCTGGTTCTGCTGGTCAATGCCACTAGTTTCTCAACATACTTGGTTAAGTCAGCAGGACTTCTTAGCTCATCCTCCAGGAGAGGCAAAGGGGGTCTGCCACATCCTCATCTGCCCTTTGGCACCACGGTGGCTCAGCCATTAAACCTCACCCAGAATCAAGCCAGCACCCACCTGGCACATCTGCTGCCAAAGTAAATCACCCTCTTTTCCTCCTGCCCCGCTCCACACTGATGCTTTTAGCATCACAGATACGGGCCAAGAGAAGAGAATTAAAGTCACCACTTTGTATTCTACTCTCCGAAAGCTGGGATACAACTGGAAGCGACATTTCTGAAAGGCCACTGAAGTCTCATTAACCTGTCGTGGTGGATCAAGGTTGAGGAACTTGACAGATCAAGGGCGAACAAGAGGTAGTAGAGGCAGTAATTGCAATGAGATCCCTGCCATCCTTCACCTGAAGCATTTTTTTCCCCATCTTCTTTCCCACCTGAGACTAAACAATGACTGTGACACCTTTTTGTCCTCCCTCTTGCACAGACCAGACCATCAACTGCACTCAACACCAGCTAGATTGGCACGCATCAGCCTTCACTCATGTTGTCACACAACCTAAACCAGAGACACAGAGCTCAGCCACACCACCATGTGGGGAGGAACCCTACCTGAAATCTGGCAGTAGACCACACAGGAAAAAAAGGGAAGGAAAAAAAAGGAAAAAAAAAAAAAAAAAAAAAGAGGGAGTGACAAAGGTTTTGACAAAAATACAACTCAGAGCTGCTTACTCTGATAACTGGTTAGATTAAAGACTTAAAAGTTCCCTCTTTTGTCTAAGCTAATTCATTCTTTATAGCAAATCCTTTTCCCTCCACGTGGAGTCAAGAGCATTTTGCATATGTGCAATCACACATCTCTCCCACACTCACAACCGAACTGCTTGAATTAGCAGCCTAGCTGGCCTCAGGTTTCCGTTACAGCCCACCCAAAACAAGGAGTGCCTTCTGAACACATCTCCTCGCTGATAAGCACAAGCCTACGAGCAGCAAGGCTCAAAACTTTACACATCCAGCAAACTGGCCTAAGTCAGGGACTAAACACCCAGTAGTCCTCCTGCTCAGGAAATGGGTTTATTTCAAAGCAAATATGACTACCTAAAACATGCATGCGGTGGAGCACAGTCAAGGTCTGTCCCCTTCAGATTGCTCAAAATGCAAGATACTCAAAATACTTGAAAGCAAAATAACCTTCGAGAGCTGTGGCAATCAACGAGCTCGTTCCTCCTTTGTGCCAGGGTCGACACTTGCAGCTATGCAGTTCCTCCCCTTTTGCATTAGATGGAAATCCTGTCTAAAAGACATTTTGGTTGACTGCTGAAGGCCACAGAAGTCCACAGAGTACCTGACCAGAAAGGTAAGTTTCTGCCTGTTCTCTCCAAGTGTTCATTGTATTTGCCTCTGACTTGCAGACAGCAAACAGCCGAGCATCACTGAGTGAATAGCTTCAAGAGGCAGAGCTGTCCCACCGCAGAGGGGCCCGCACGACACCTCCACGCATGACCACGTCTTCCCCGCTTGCCCCCATGGCTTAGCAGAGCCCAGCGAGGTGGGCAGAGGGAGGCAGGGTGTCCACTGGTTCACCCAAAGTTGGACATCACCACGAGGTTGTTGCTCAAGTACAAAGTTAACGGTTGTCAATGACCACACGTAGGTGGCAAAACCACCCAGCTAAGAGACAGTTAACTCATAAAGCTGCAGCACTGCGATCGCCTCGGCTCTTCTCTTCTCGGCCTGGATCTGCAGCCTGTGAACTCTTAAGAGCTGCAACTGCCTTTCTGAGTCTGTACAGCACCTATGACGATGACACCCTGCTCCAAAACTAAGGCTTCTAGCAGCTGACAACACAACTAGCATTTCTGTACGTTGTCCCAATCCCTCTGTCCAGCCTCAGCTACACACAAAACCCCTCTTGAGGTTTTTTAGTGGGTTTCCCACCTGCCCCAAACATTCACACATGCATATGCAAAAAAGAAACCCATCTGTCAGTCAGGCCAGCTGCCTGCAAAATGCTGACGAACAAAATGGAAAGAAGTGTCTGCCCTTGTTCCACCGGAACAGGTTCAGGAACAGCAGACAGCAGCAACTCGCAGGGTACGGGGCTGACTCGAGCGCTACAAGCGATACCTGCATTTTCAGTAAATTCTCGGCCTCTTTTGCAGTTTGAAAGAGCAAGCAAAGCACAGCAGCCCCTCAGGAGCTATCCCGGACGCGGAAAGACCATCCGGCAAGCGGCCCAACGGTTTCTCCTTGACACCTGGGCCTTCACCTCCCGGCAAAGCACGCCCTCCGCGGCACCGCTTGCCTTGCAAAGCAAAAATTAAGCAAAAAAAAAAAAAAACCAAACCAAAAAAACGGGTTAGCTGGGAAACATGCGTGCGCTCGTGAGTGTCCCAACTCTGCCCTGGAAGAGGGAAAGCGTGGCCGTAGGCGGCAATGCCCACCTCCGCAGGGGCACAGGCTCCGGCAGCGCCCCGGCACCGACGATGGCAGGTCCCATCCCCGCACCGAGCAAAGGGCCCTTCCCGCCGGGCGTCCCCGGTGGGTTTTTTTTTGGGGGGGGGGATCCCAGGCTCACCGGAGGGGCTGGGATACCGCCCCGCCAGCGCCGGGGGAGGCGAGGGATGGCTCCCAGCAAGGCTGCGGGAAGGACCTGCCGGGAACCGCTAAAGGAAGCTACGGAGAGAAAATGGAGGCGGCGGCTCTTTTGGCGGGAGGGGAGACGGCGAGGCCCCGGGAGCCGTCCGCGCCGCCCCAGTTGCATCATGCAAAATGGACGCCGCCGCCTATCGCCGCCGCCACCCGCCCCGGTCCCGGTTTTACCGACCCCCGGCCC
>NW_010972787.1:5701548-5714679 GCF_000737465.1 Haliaeetus leucocephalus
GGGTTTTTGGTTAACCGGAGGACGGCGCGGGCTGGGGATGGCCGAGGGAGCGGGGAGGAGGTCACCGCGGCAAGAAGAAGGGGCTCGCTCCCGGCAGGTAGGTTACAGGTGAGCGCTTCGTGCTGGGGTTAGTTCAGCTTGGACTCAAAACCGGCTTTTTTTTTATTTTTGTCCCCCAAGGACTCTACGGGAATGGGAACTGAAGGGCTGGGTCCAACCACGCTCGCCACGCTCTGACGGCTGGCGAACTTCTGGAGAACGTGGCTGAACGAGCGACGCGGGGACGAAATGGGCGCCGTTGGTTAAAGGCGGACGCCGGTGGACCTGGGTTAGGTTTTTGAGCTTGCCTCCCGCGAAGCGTCGTGCCCCCAACCAAGGAAATAGGCTGTTGACGAAATTGCCGTGGCTGCCCCCGAAACTGGGGCGAACGGTCAAAAAGAGCTGTGGATGTTGGAAGGGGAACAGCGCGGGGTCTGTGCCGGGCTTGGTCAAATCCCTTTTCCATCACCATTCGTAAGGGCTGTGGCGAGACCACTATGGGGAAAGTTTCAAGCGTGCTGCCCCATGGGACAGCATATGAATATGGATCTTGGATGAAGTGGAATTCTAGAAAGGAGGAGAGTGATAGTTTAGGAAAGAAAACCAAATAAGCAGTGGGGAACAGCTGGCTGAGCAGCCAGTTAGAAAAAGGTCTGGCGTTTACAGTGGATCCCAAAAGTCATGTGAGCCTACTGCATGGTACTAATGCAAAAAAAAACCCAACAAACCAACCACAAACCCCGCCCAAAACAACTGTATCTTTCTTGTAGAGCATCTTAATGGAAAAGTATGTACAATGTAGAAAGTAATTATGAAGCTGTAATCAATAGTGCTGAAACCTCAGCTGGAGTACTGTGCTTATTTTGACATATAACCATAAATACACCTACTTGGGGGAGTCCTGAAAAAAAAGCTGATAAGAAACACATTCATTCATGAAAAGCTGAAGGAATTGTTTTTCTTTTCCAGAACAAAGGCAGAACAGTAGAACAATCCTTCAGTGAATAAACAGACAAAGGCATAAACAATAAAGAAATCATTTAATGTCAATTACGACCGCACCACGCTCATTAATGATTACCCACTGGAAAGGCTGGGGAAGGCTGGAGGACATTTTGGGGTGTGCATTCACAGAAAGCCTTCGAACGATGTTTTGCTGCCGTGTTTCTTCCAACAGCTGCTCCACGTGAGACGCACAGCTATACCTGTCATGTTGCAGTCTGCTTCTGCCTGTCACTGCCATAGAGCCCTGCTTCATCTCCTGTGCTTATTAACAGATGTGGTTGCATAAATGAGGGGAGTGGTGGTCTGAGATTATGCCTCCTAAAATTGTTCAGGGAAAAGAAAACCTCTTTTTATGCCAAGCTGAGGTACCCAAGAACACCAGGTACAAATTAAGAGGCAAGAAAACAACCAAACAATTGTTTGGTGATTTCTCTTCTTTTTGCTAGAATTAAGAAATTCTGTATTTAAAAATAATTTGTTGCACCTCAATCGTTCATTGTTTTTTTTTACTGAGCAGTTGGTCAGCCCATCCTAGCTCATTTTCATCTGGGAACCCGGGAATGGCATGATTCCCTGTGTTCTCTGCTATCCCAGACCGTGTTGCTGTGATCATCCAGGTGAGTAAACATCCAGCCAAAGGACAGGCTGCAGACCTGGCACAGACTGGTCGTGTCTCACGGTCAGGCTGTATGTAGGTGTCCTGACTGACTTGTAAAGGAAGTCCTGTCTGCTGATGGGGCTGCAAAGGTAACACCTGAACAAAACCGAGGAGGATCTGAAGCCGTATGCTCAGAGCTTGGTTGTGGGAGGTGCTGGGTGGCAGTTTTCATGCTGCACTCGCTCGGGTTACGTGAACTGTGTGCAATAGAAAAGGAATGGACTGGAAGGAAGGGAGGAAGGGAAAGATTATTCATTCTGCAGTTCAGGTTCCTCGGAGAAGATGTGGCAGCACCAAGAGCTGAGCAAGTGGAATTGCCAACATCCAAGCTAGCTCCCCCAAGCAAACTTCATAGCCAACAGACAAGGAAAAGCCTAAAACAGGTCAGCTGAATATCACCCTGAAAGTCTCTAGTTTACTCCCCAACACTAAAGTAAGCTCGCAGCAGCGAACTTCGATGCTGATATCTGTATTACAGACATCCGCAATTAACTGAAATGAGTCCCATTCCTGAACTCCTTTCTAGAGTTCACTCCTGGAGCTCAGGCTTTTTCTGGGATTAGCTCTAAGGCTGAGATTTCTGACAGAAGGCCACCATGAAATAAAACAAGCTACATGAATGAAATACCACTACTGATTGCTCCAGTACCACCTGCTACTGTTTAATTGAGAGGTGATATTATCATCGCCTTCAGTATTTTGGTTGTGTACAACATAGGTTCATCCAGGCTATGCTGGGGAGCAGATTAAGAACCCTGAGGGACATCTGGATACAGCAGCAGTCATAGATAAAAGAGATCCATCTCCCCTAACCTTAGGCATCTACGGTACAGATAACTCCACATGAGCACATCAGAATAGCTTCTCTTATAATCAGTGCACAAAAGCAGGCATTTGTGGAGCACATCTCATAAATCTTAAGTACAGCTGCCTGGACCACACCAATAGTCCATCTAGACCAATGTGCCGTTCCTGAGAACGGTCTGAGCAGATCTGTGGGGAAACTATGATAAAGCAAACGCATGAAGATACTTCCTTAGAACACTCTCTTGATCTCAAAAAATTTGCAACTGAGGCAGCATAGGCATCCTTGTATGTAGTAGCTGTTGACATCCTTCATTTTCCATTAAACTCTCCAGATTCCCCTGGTCTCATGCAAATTGTTAGCATTTACAACATCCCATGACACGAAATTCCACTGCTTTACTACATGTAGCTTCAAATACTACACCATTTTGTTTCTTTTGAACTTACTACTTGCTAGCTTTCTTTTTCTTACACTGGAGAAGACAGTGAAAAATTGATCCCTACTTCCATCTCTGTGTTTTGCAGGCTTTTATCATAGAATGATTTGCATTAAAAGGGACCTTAAAGATCATCTAGTTCCAACCCCCTGCCATGGGCAGGGACACCTTCCACTAGACCAGGTTGCTCAAAGCCCCATCCAACCTGGCCTTGAACACTGCCAGGGATTCAGCATCCACAACCTCTCTGGGCAACCTATTCCACTGCCTTACCACCCTCACAGTGAAGAACTTCTTCCTTACATCTAATCTAAATCTACCCTCTTCCAGTTTAAAGCCATTACCCCTTGTCCCATCACTACATGCCCTTGTAAAAAAATCCCTCTCCAGCTTTCTTGTAGACCCCCGTTAGGTACTGGAAGGCTGCTGTAAGGTCTCCCTGGAGCCTTCTCCAGGCTGGACAACCCCAACTCTCTCAGCCTGTCCTAATAGGAGAGGTGCTCCAGCCCCCTGATCATCTTCATGGCCCTCTTCTGGACTCGTTCCAGCAGGTGCATGTCCTTCTTATGTTGGGGGACCCAGAGCTGGATGCAGTACTCCAGGTGGGGTCTTAGGAGAGCAGAGGGGCAGAATCCCCTCCCTTGACCTGCTGGTCACGCTTCGTTTGATGCAGCCCAGGATACAGTTGGCTTTCTGGGCTGCGAACGCACATTGCCAGGTCATGTTGAGCTTCTTGTCAACCAACACCCCTAATCCCTTCTCCTCAGGGCTGCTCTCAATCCATTCTCTGCCCAGCCTGTATTTGTGGTTGGGATTGCCCTGACCCATGTGCAGGACCTTGCAAGATCTTCCTTTCTAGTCTGAGAACTCCTAGTCAACATAGTCATCTTTTCCATGGAAGCTGTTTCATGCCTTTGATCATCCTCTGCCCTTCCTGAACCTCTTCTTATCTCATTCTGAGGTAGATGCCTAAAGTGCACCAGATGAATCATAGTCTAGAAAGATCTGGCTGCATCCCAGCCATCTACTGGGAATGGTCCCTGGCCCATACCATCCTCCAAACCATGCCTGTGTATTGTTCAAGACAGTGCTAGTTGCCCCAGGACAAAACTGTGCCAGGGACCACACAGAACAGTGTGACATTGACTCTGTCTATACTTGTAAGTTAAACAAAGCTAAGGAATATTCATGGAACGTAATCACCTTTTGGCTAAATTTTCTAAAAGGCCCGTGGCACAGTTTTCATCTATGCCAACTAACAGTGTCCCAAATAATCCTTAGACACAAGAGCTAACAGCACAAACCTGTGGCCGTTCCCTGTTTACAGATAACCACCCTGTTTTGGAGGGCAAGAGGATTTAACAGTGTGGACATTAACCATTCTGTTCCATAAGCATTTTCTGTCTTGGGCAAACTTAATAGTCTAATATAAAAGCAGTCAATACGGCTGCTCATGGAATAGTGCTTAGGGACATGCCCTAGTCCTGTTTAACTAAAGAGTACGGATGTGGCTGAGATGTGTGACATTAAGCATAAGATGAATACTGTCTTGCCTACCATGAGAGCATGACAGAAAATGCAGTGGGCTGGGCAGATCTGCTGTGACTAAGCAGTTGTACATTCCCTGCAGAATTTATGTAGCCAAATATGAAGATGTAAGAGAATGTGTACCAGGGAAAATGGAAAGACTGGAGAGGTGGATGCGTTTTTCAAAAGGTTTGGCTTCACAAAGTCCAGGCACCACCTCAATCTGGGCACTCTCAGCGTGACGTGGGTGGGAAACCACCATGGCTACAGCAATGACTGAATGCCTTCCCTTCCATAAGCACACACAAACCAGCCAACTGCATGGTGTCAGAGCAAGGAACTAGGCTCTGCTCTCCAGCAGAAGGCACCGCAACCTCCAAAGTTGCATACAGTGTGCACCCCGGAGGTAAAACATCAGAGCAAGAGGGGAGGGTCTGGAAGCTGCACCCGTTTCCCATGCTCAGGGGCTGAAACATAGCTCTCCTGCTTTTCAAGAGCAGTGTGCCAGGTTGGATTTTCCTTTTTCCAAATTAGAGCTAAGTGTGTCGGAAGAAAGCTTTGGAGCAAAGAGACACTGCCTTTCAAAGAGCCAAAATGCTGGTGGTATCGTTACTCTGGCTGAGGTGGTCCCTCCCAATTCCCACAGCATTTGAGTCTTTGTGGGAGCTGCAGATGCTCTCTCATAAACACCTTTCTTGATCCGCTCTGGCAGCAGTCCTGCTAGGTGCCACACAGTTGGCATAAGGTGAGTATTTGCCGTCTATGGCAGAAGCCTCTGTCCTGAAGGCTCCACAATGTTGGTTGCAGAGAATCTACATTGCAGCAGAGAGTCCATGGGCTGGAGAGTGGAATTCCACCCTTGGACCTCCCAGTCCCATCTGAGGACTTATGTTGTGTTTGAGAAAAGTGATGCTCAACCTAGACATTCTAGTCACCCTTACGTTTGTAATTAACAGCATGTTCACTGATGGTATCGTAGTGACAGGTAAGGCAAGTCTCTAAAGCAGTTTTAAAATGCACCTTATTGCAATATACAGAATAAATCAAATGAACTCTGATGATCTGTTTATCTGTCTCTTTTCCTTCTCTTGCTTGGTCGTAGGAGGGACTTGCTCCTTTCCAAGTTATTCAGCCTTACAATAATAACTGCTGGCAAATAAAATTATTGAAGGATAATTGTGAACAGGTATTTCCATTTCAGTGGGAGGATTTTCTTTCCTGCTTTGGCCAGAGTAACACTCTCATGTTTCATCGTTTATTCCATTCCTTTTTTCTCTGCTTGTGCACTGGTGAATTCAGTACTAGTTCAGGGACCCAGGAATCAAAGGAGATGCATCAAACAAAGCTGATACAACAAGAGCTGGGCCAAGAGGTCACCTTTGAGTCGGACAGTGGATTTTAAAGTCCTCTTGGCCAAATTTTATTCCTGCAATGCTGAAAACAAGGAGAGATGTGACTGCCAAGAATGGAGTGGCTCCAGACTTAAGACAGTGAAACGGCAAGGAGAAGGGTGTTCTATGTGTTTTCGTAATTTTGTTATAAATCTAAAGAGATGCCTTGGAATGTGCTTGGCCAAAGCTGTGGGAGGTGGTGGTGTAATACAAGGCTTTTTGTGCTCATTTACAGCCAATTTTTATCTGAAGCTACCACCCTCAATCCCACCCTTTTCTCTGTAATCTTTTCTTAAAATAACCAGAGCTAACATCCTGTTAGTGCTTTGGGTTAGTCCCATTCTTAGCAAAGTTGTTCTTTCACCTGCTAATACGCTTGGGCTAGTTTTCTCATTCATCTTCTCCCTCTTTTTTTTCTTTTTCCCATTAGGACTTCATGGGTGTAGCGGACTTCCTTCAGAATCTTGTGTTTATTTGGGGGGAAGCAGGCCATGATTTTACTGGAAATTATTAGTGTAATTCATGTGGTTTGTGCTCTATGAAAGTGCCAGAGATGAAAAAGACTTTTGTACTTTCTGCTCTTGAAAGATCATTGTTTCTGGCAAAGTCATTTAGCATTTTCCAAGCTGTGAAATGATATCACTCACAGGCAAAACACAGAAAAGGCTACATCCAGGCATGCCACAGGATACTGAGAAATGCTAAGACAATTTTCTAGGGAAAACCACAGTGTCTGTGGCATATGTTGTCCTTTTGGCTCTGTACATTTATTAAAAGTTGAGGAATAGGCTGGATTCAAATGGACTTTCCATATGTTAGAGAACAGGTGGTTTAGTTTTCATTTTCAGGGAATTTTGGTGGGTTTTTAAGTGAAAATTGAATAGCATATTTAAAACCAGTAAAAAATAAATCCTCAGAAATAAGGTATTCAAGACCTACAAACCATACAGCTATATAGTCTTACCATAGTTGACCACAGTCTTACTGTTGACATCCTGTAAATCATGTTACACTTAGCAGATTCATCACATCTCATATGCACAGCAAGAAACTCCAGCTGATCACCTCCTGGACCCCATTCTTCTGTAGCTAAGCCTGTAAGTAGCTCACTCATTGGCAGGACAGGACCAGACTTTTTTCCCCCTGCACCAAGTACAGATGGTTCCTGACAAGCCATGCCCCATGGGAGAAGGAGCCTCACCCCAGAAGGACCCTCATCACAATCTGTTGCAGGACTCACCTTGTCACACTCTTCTTCTGTGTGCTGGAGGCAAAGACACTGGAGAAGGGCCATGTGACCTCTCCTGGGAACATGTCAGAGTCTTGATTTATGGGTAAGTGGATAAAACATTCATTTTACCACCTGAAGAGACACCTCTAACTCTGCTGAAGTCAATGTAAAGTACCCACTGAGTGATTTTCAACCTGAATTTCCACCTCAAATTATATGCTGGGATTTGTCCGTTCCACTTGGCCAGGCCTTTGTCCTGCTTCTTATTAGTGGAAACCATCTTCCTCCAGGGCTGGGGAAGAATTAAATCCTATAATATCTTTTCCTAAGCAAACAAGAGCAAATATAATGCCTATGATTTATTTAAATTCAAGGGGACCCAAAAGCTGTCAGGTTTTGGGGTGTTTTTCCCATGTAAATAGTAGTAGGGCCAGGCAAGAAACATCCCAAAGTTCAGCCTTAGAGATAAAGCATTTCTCCTGTGAGGGTCAGCCCTATGATTCAAAATATTGGTTCAAGTCACCCTCACATAGGTCTGTGGATCTTCATTATCACACACAAAAATACATTAATGAATGAACTACAGGTGAAAGGGAGATTGTAAATATTTTTTTTGTTGCTATATATCTCAAGACCCAAATCAATGTCAGCCCAGAATTATGCATAGGAAGAATTTTGAGTTGGCCAAAACTGTGTTTTAGGGGGAACAAAATTATTCAAATCACAGGAATTCCTTCCAGGTCCTGTTTGCCTCCTCCTCTACAGTGGTACCCTGACAAATTTCAACTGAATTTGGAGAAAAAACAGTTTCATTCCCTTGCTCTCAGCTGACAGGCTACATCCAACTCCTGCAGTTCTCCCACTCCCTCTCCACAGGTAAAACTCTCAGCTGGGAAACTAGAAGCAAGGGGAAAGGGTGCTTTGTGGTTTACAGTATGCACCAGTGTTTACAGTGTGCGTGTGTGTGTGAAGGCGGAAGGTGTTGACTGGGTGTTCTTTGCATTCCTGGACCAAATGACACCGGTAATCAAGGAGTTTTTTCTTGTAACTGGGAGGGACTGAAGCCCATGACGCATGTGATTTCTTACACTTTTAGTTTCCTGTCTTGTTCCTTGCTTGTTGTAACACCTTCTTCTTATGCCTTGACAAACTCCGGCATGCCCTGGTCTTACACAACCAAAATGCTGCAAAAACATCCCCCTTCCTAGCCAGGAATACTAACCTCATGATTCTCTCTTTGCAGCCCTTCACTATTTCTCTTTGTAACTTGTACCAAAGAGAACCTGCTGGTCTGCACTGCACAAGGCTTTGCAGGGCCTCATATCCCCTTTGGTATGTACAGATTGATTTCCACCTCTGATCCACCACGGGGCCACACAACTGTGGCTAAGTCTCTTGGTGCTGTAGCAATAAAAATAACAAGCACTGTTCCGGCTAGTAAGTCCCTTTCTTCATAGGATGAAGACAAATCAACAGAACCAAAGGATCCCAGCCAAATCAATAGAACTGTCATTGGAAACTCCAAGCTGTTCACTTTCCGATATCTCCCAACTTTGATCTAAGCAAGTTTTATCAAAGCAATCCATTAAAAGAAATACCAAAATAAAACTGATCCCAAGATGGATCCTGAAGGAACTGCAGTAGAACTCTCCTCCAGGTCGGTAGTCCTCTTTCAACACAGTCAACGTCATCTCCCTTCTCATTAGTTTCTTACTGCCTCTCACCTTCCTTGCCATTTAGTTCATGTACTAACCCTTTCTTCAGTTCAGCCAGTTTGCAAGGCAGCAGTGTATCATTTACTTTACTGCAGTCCAAATAGATTAGATATGCTGCATTTCTCTTGTCTAGAAAGTTATTTGCTTTAATCAAAGAGACCAAATGGTCTCCTTTTGTGATCTCATTTGCCTTTGTGTTCCATTTTTAATTTAAATCCACACCTTCAAAAGGTGTCTTAAGACCTTGTGTACTACTAAAATCAGAGTCTCATGACTGCTACTCCTCTGGTTGTGTAGTACCACCCTTAATTTAAAAAAAACTGTAATGAAAATCTTTACTTCCAGATTTTCAATTACATGCTCACATCTTTTCACAGCTCTGGGATGGAGATAATCTGCTAGCATATATTAAAATCTGTAGGTTCTCTTCTAACAGTTTCATAGTCAAGTGAGTGCATCCCTGCTCCCAACAGCAATGCTGATTTGCCCTTCTCAATATCATTGCTGGAACTGCTGTCCAGTTAGTTAGGACAAAATCTAAAGAAGGACTTGGCATCCTAACATGCAACTTCAGTTGAGTAAAGGCATTCAGACCAGTGGTCCTAATCCTCTTCCAAACTCACAGAGGCTGATTAACTCAGATGCCATCTGATCAAATGACCCCCACCTTCCCATTAGTACTGAAGACCTAGTTACACCAGGAGCACTTGGAGAACTAACACAAAGTGTGAGCGCTGAGGTCAGATGGTGCTGGCAGGGCTTTTTAAAGCAGCAACCAAACCCCAAGAATCCCTCTGCCAATCTGACCGCCCTTGTGACAGAGAAAGTGCCGTGTTGCTTCTCTCTTGCTCTCCTTTTCCACACAGGATTCTTGCGTTCCTCTGAACCTAGGGGCTCTGCTTAAATGGGTGGATATAAAGTGCCATGCATCCTGCTGTCTAGAGAACTCTCCCAGCAAGCCAGACAAGAGCACGTTAAGTTGAGAAGGGTCTAAGTTTAGGTTATATGCAAGAAACCTTGAATATACTATGCAGGAGATTCCTACCACTTTAAGGAAAAAAAGCATCCAGTCCTTAATGGCCCCTGACAGTACATGACTGAGGGCATCCAAGATATCCTGGATATTTTTAATAGGGCCTGTAGTGATAGGACAAGGGGTAATGGTTTTAAACTAAAAGAGGGTAGATTCAGACTGGATGTAAGGAAGAAATTTTTTACGATGAGGGTGGTGAAACACCGGAACAGGTTGCCCAGAGAGGTGGTAGATGCCCCAACCATAGAAACATTCAAGATCAGGCTGGACGGGGCTATAAGCAACCTGATCTAGTTGATGATTTCCCTGTTCATTGCACGGAGGTTGGATGAGATGACCTTTAAAGTTCCCTTCCAACCCAAACCATTCTATGATTCTATCTCGGTAATGTCTCAGTCATTTAGATCATCCCAATCTCAGAGGCTAGACTTATGCTACTAAATAAAATGGGGTGTGTCCTGTTCCCTGCCCTTGAGGGCAAGCTGCACAGCACAACTTGAATCCACACAGCAAAACCCTCTTCTCCAAAACAAGTCCAAAGCAAGGTGCCATCTCCAAACTGCCCACTGGGAAGAGCAATCCCATGCTGTCCCATGAACTGTACCCAGGCATTGTCTGGGAGTTGGCTCTCTTGCACAGACCATACCTGTAGCAGGAACTATTAAACAGCATGGGCAATCATGGACTGGTACACCACCCTGGACCCTTACCACATTTTATTTACTAACACAGGTGTAGCCAGAGAGGCTGAAGCTTTGTTACAAACCTAGAACCAGACAACCCAGAGTTTTGGACAGGTGTCTTTAGCATTTCCTTACGAGCAGCTCAGACACCACACCGGTTGTGGTAGATTTTAGTCCTGGGAATGTAACTTTCTCTCATTTACTATACAAAGGAATAAGACATCTTCCTCAGCATTGTGAATTTTGTTCCCAGAGCCAAATTAACTTCCTGGCATTACAGCCCTGCATACCCTCTTGGGTCTGGCCCTTGATCTAAGTGTGATCCAAATACTGTGTTTGATCTCAGCCTCCTACTCTGTACACAGCAGCCCTACTTCCTCCTTTTTTAATTGTTTCTATTTATACAGTTACCCAACCTTTCAGCACTTATCTTCACAGATCTTTGCAAGGTCTAACTCAGCTTGAGTTTTGGCACTTGGTGCTGAATTCCTACATTTTCTGACCTTCAAAACATAGCTGCCTAGATCGACTGACCTCTTTATCCGTTCCCATAAACTGTTTACACCTAGCATCCTTCCTTGTGCAGTCATTCATCCAGGTAACTCTGGAGAACTTCCTCATTCATTTTTCTCTTGTTTAGCATGCAAATTCCAGAAAGATTTTCTTCCTCTGATGTAAACTCTTATACTCCTTCATATGCAACCCCTGAGCTTGTCAAACCGGTTAACTCCACTCACTGCTTTTCTTAAATTTCTTGAAATTTTCCCTGTGGAAAAAAAAACCCAAACCACGAAGTAGAAAGATTTTTTTTATCCTTTTTCCTATTCCATTTTAATGCTATGAACACTCTGATCCAAAATTATTTACTGTAACTAGTTCTTCTATAATATGTTCACTACTAAAACTACATCCAAAGTACATCCCCTTTTGCTTGTAGGGATAAGCAAGTGTATTATCACATGTCTTTATTCTTGAGTTTGCAGGTAGAACATTAAACTCTTGCGTATTGACAATTCACAGTAATATTTATTCTTGACATTAAAGAGTCATTAAAGGTCTAGAGTTTTATAAAAGAGGCCTCTAACACCATCTCATTTTTCCCCTTCACCATCCTTTCCCAGAGGATTTTGACTCAACTCATTCTGTTTTCTTCCTACTTTGTCTCAGTTTTCTTTATCATCTGTCACTGTATCATCATTCAGTAATGATCAAGAAGACAAATCCAATGGAGGGGATCATTAGGAAAGGAAGAGAGAGAAGTACAGAAAGCATTGCTATCACTCTGGTTTGCTCATGTCTTGAGAACTGTGCCCACATCTCAAAAAGAAGATACCAGAACCTGAAAGGTTCAGAGAAGGGCAGGATGGACATTAAAGATATGGAATGATTTACATGTAAGGAGTGGCTAAGTAGGCTTGAATTGTTCAGCTTCAGAAAGAGAGGACTGATTTCAGAAGATATGTTAACAGAGCTGTGAAATGAGTGGGAAAGTGGATCCCATGAGTCAATAGAGAGGGTGTTTGCTTCCCTTGCAGAACAAGAACCAGGAGCTGTCAAATGACACTAAGACAGCTTCAAAATTAAGAAGGAGGAGCAGCCCTTCTCACAGTGCCTGGTGGGTCTGTGGAGCGCTTCAGCAAACAGTGGCCAAGATGCAAAATGTATACAGGGGCATTGGACAAGTGCTTGGAAGAGGAATCTCTCAGAGCTATAGATAAATTGTGTCAGGCTTGAGAAATCCCCTGAACTGAAGAGATGGAAATTGGGAGAGTACTCCCAGGACAGTACAGCCAATATGTGTGTGTGTGTGTGTGTGTATATACTTGCACTGCTCTTACTTTTCACTATGCATCTCCTCATAGCTGCTGCTGGAAGCAGGGTACTTTGGAAGACAAAGTCTTCTCAGCCTGAGCCAGCATAGGTGTTTTTATGGGACATATTCTTCCATACTCAAATCTTGTTTCTATGGTCCTGTTATCCTGCTAATATACATCCCTCCACCCTCTTCTGCTGCTTCTCTTTTTTCCAGCTCAATCCAGCAGTAATACACGAATTTGGTTATTTCTGCCTTCCTACCTGAATTAGATACAGCCCCTTCTTGAACAGGACACTTCGATGGCAGGACTCCACGCACACCCTCTGTCCAGCAGGAACTAGTGGCCTTGCTTCATTTCCACATCTCTCCTGCTAACCCAGGCAGCCTGTGACAAGCCAGACTCCTACTGTCCCTCTGCGACTGGTCTCTGTGATGGTTTCTGGGTATGTGACCAAGGTCTGTGGAAAAAAAAAAAAAAAGCCATGATAAGCCAAACTCCTACTGTCCCTCTGTGACTGGTCTCTGTGATGGTTTCTGGGTATGTGACTGAGGTCTGTGGGGAAAAAAAGCCAGGAAAGCCACAGCCCAAGCGAGGAGACCGTGACCGAGACCCCTCTTGCTGTTCTAAGCACAATGCAAATTATCAGATAGCCACGAACCGGGTCGCGACTGGACCATGTCGCGATCACGGGCGTGTTTCCTCCCTGCCTTGAACCGCCGGGAATTTCTGAGGCGGGAACCGGCAGCCGCTCCCCGCAGGCCCGGCCCGCCCGCGGCCGGGCCCGCGGC